>NW_005871052.1:6497937-6500359 GCF_000147115.1 Myotis lucifugus | reverse complement strand
GGAGAGGGATGAAGAGAGAGAGAGAGAGGAGGAGAGGAGAGGAAAGGAGAGGGTAGGGGAACGGAGGGGAGGGGGGAGGGGAGAGGAGGGGAAACATTGATTTGTTATTCCACTTGTTGATACTTTTATTTTTTTTAAAATATATTTTATTGATTTTTTTACAGAGAGGAAGGGAGAGAGATAGATAGTCAGAAACATCGATGGGAGAGAAACATCGATCAGCTGCCTCCTGCACATCTCCCACCGGGGATGTGCCCGCAACCCAAGTACATGCCCTTGACCGGAATCGAACCTGGGACCTTTCAGTCCGCAGGCCGACGCTCTATCCACTGAGCCAAACCGGTTTCAGCTGTTGATACTTTTATATGCCCTGACCGGGTCTCAAACCTGCAACCTTGGTGTATTAATTGGACACTCTAACCAACTGAGCTACCCGGCCAGGGCCTAATTTATAATTTTTAAGACAAGTACCATATAATTTCACTTATATGTAGAATCTAATGGACAGAATGAACTGACGAGCAAAACAGAGATAGAATCATAGAGAGCAGGCTGACAGCTGTATGGGGTTGGGTATTGTGGAGCTGGATGGGAGGGTAGAGGGATTGAGCAAAAAAGAAAAAGAAAAAGAAAAAGAAAAAGGAAAAACTTATGGACATGGATAACAGTGTGGTGATTGCCAGGGGGAGAATGGGGCAGGAGGAGGTGTAGGAGTTTATAGGGGGGATAAATGCTGATGGAAGGAGACTTGACTTGGGGGAGGGGGGTGAACACACAGTAGTGTACAGATGATGTGTGGTGGAATTGTGTCCCTGAAAACTGTATAATTTTGTTAACCAGTTTCATCCCAATAAATTCAATAAAAAGAAAAAAAGGAAAGGAAAACAGTAAAACAATGTAAATGTAAATTTCATGTATTTATTGGTATTTTGAATTTCTTATTTTGTCAATTGCCTGAGATATATATTACTATATGGGGTTTTTGAGATATAATTTACATATCCTAAGATTCACCCTCTTGAAGTGTGTAATTCAGTGGTTTTTATTACATTCACAGATTTGTACAACCATTACCACTCTCTAATTCCAGAACATTTCATCACTCCCCAAGGAAACTCCATTCATATGTTTTTGTTGTTGGTTTACATGGTGTATTTTGCCACATGAAATTTTAAAATTTTATATAAAATTGTAAAATCTTTTCCTTTATGGTTTCTTCTTAGAAGGGCCTTCCCCACCCCAAGTTTTGTTGTTACTCTTGTTAATTAATGTTCAGTTTTATATCTTTGTAGCATTTTCTTTTTTTGCTGCAATTGATTATTATTTATGATTTTCTTTTTTTAAATTTCTTTATTGATTAAGGTATTACATATGTGTCCTTATCCTCCCATTGCCCCTCCAACCCCCCACTCATGCTCTCACCCCCCTGTTGTCTGTATCCAATGGTTAGGCTTATATGCATGCATACAAGTCCTTTGGTTGATCTCTCCCCCTTACCCCCACCCTCCCCTACCTTCCCTCTGAGGTTTGATGGTCTGATTGATGCTTCTCTGTCTCTGGATCTGTTCATCAGTTTATGTTATTCATTATATTCCATAAATAAGTGAGATCATGTGATATTTATGTTTCTCTGACTGGCTTATTTCACTTAGCATAATGCTCTCCAGTTCTAATGCAAATGGTAAGAATTCCTTCTCTTTTTACCACAGCGTAGTATTCCATTGTGTAGATGTACCACAGTTTTTTAATCTATTTAATCTACTCATCTGCTGATGGGCACTTAGGCTGTTTCCAGATCTTAGCTATGGTAAATGTGCTGCTATGAACACTGGGGTGCATATATCCTTTCTGATTGGTATTTCTAGTTTCTTGGGATATATTTCTATAAGTGGAATGACTGGGTCAAATGGGTGTTCCATTTTTAGTTTTTTGAGGAAACTCCATACTGTTCTTCACAGTGGCTGCACCAGTCTGCATTCCCACCAGCAGTGCACGAGGATTCCTTTTTCTCTGCATCCTCACCAGAACTTGTCATTTGTTGATTTGTTGATGATAGCCATTCTGACAGGTGTGAGATGGTACCTCATTGTCATTTTGGTTTGTATCTCTTGGATGATTAGTGACTTTGAGCATGTTTTCATATGTCTCTTGGCCGTCCTTATGTCCTCCTTTGAAAAGTATCTATTTAGGTCCGTTGCCCATTTTTTGATTGGGTTGTTTATGTTCCTTTTGTTAAGTTGTATGAGTTCCCTGTAAATGTTGGAGATAAAACCATTATCAGTGATAACATTGGCAAATATGTTCTCCCATGCAGGGGGCTTTCTTATTGTTTTGTTGATGGTTTCTTTTGCTGTACAGAAGCTTTTTATTTTAATGTAGTCACATTTGTTTATGTCTCTTTAGTTTCCATTGCCTTGGAGCT
>NW_005871052.1:6494871-6497633 GCF_000147115.1 Myotis lucifugus | reverse complement strand
CAGTAGAATGACTGATCACTATGATGCACACTGACCACCAGGGGGCAGACGCTTAATGCCGGAGCTACCCCCTGGTGGTCAATGAGCTCCCACAGGGGAAGCGCTGCTCAGCCATAAGCTGGGCTCACGGCTGGTGAGCACAGAGGCGGTGGTGGGAACCTCTCCCACCTCCACAGCAGCGCTAAGGAGCAGCGAACTGAGAGGTAAGGAGCAGTGAACAGGCGGGTGGTAAGGAGCAAGGGGTCCCAGACTGAGAGAGGGTGCAGGCCACGCTGAGGGAGCCCCCCCTCCAGTGCATGAATTTCATGCACTGGGATTCTAGTTTTAAAATAAAACTAATGACGTTCTTGAAAAGTTTGCTCAAACTGAGCTGTCATTTTCAGCCTCACTAAACTTTTATTGTTTATTTTATACTTGTTCTTAATCAGTTATAGCAAATGTCAACTAAGTGCTTTTCCAACTTTCTTTACTTAATGGTTAAATATTGAGTTGTTGTTTTTTAGTTTTCATTGGTATTTAATGTTTTTTCATCAGTGGGTTGGGGCACTATTTTGTCTTAGAGCTAAAATTGTAAGGTGGATTTTTCCTTATGAAGAAAGCCATAGCATTACAGTCTGTGATTTACCTACAGATTGTACCTGACAAGCTTGAATTAGATGATTGTTTTGATGGGGGAAAGAAGCATTCCAACTATCAGTCTTCTTACAATCTAAGATACACAACTGCACCAAGACCATATTTAACCAATAATGTGGTTGAAAAGTAGCTGACATATTTTTTTCCAATATATTTTATTGATTTTTTACAGAGAGAAAGGGAGAGGGATAGAGAGTTAGAAACATCGATGAGAGAGAAGCATCGATCAGCTGCCTCCTGCACACTCCCTACTGGGTATGTGCCCACAACCAAGGTACATGCCCTTGACCAGAATCGAACCTGGGACCCTTGAGTCCGCAGGCCGACGCTCTATCCACTGAGCCAAACCGGTTAGGGCTAGCTGACACATTTTAATGTCAAATAGATTAATCCTGCTTCCCTTTACTTTCCAGCAATTAGAATGGCTTTGTCTGAGGCAAGAAAAGCTTCATCCATATTTAAAAAATGTGTTTTTTAACTCCAGCCTATTATTGACATGGCAGCAGATGCTCACCCCTCGTGGAAAAGAACCTAGTAACTGGAGGACTATTTCTCATTTCTGAAGAACTTGTCTCCACCTGTGTTTATTGCAGGGACCATTATTTTCAAGCATTTTTTTCACCCTACTCCCACCTTTGGCTGGTTTTGTTTTATGAGTTTTGCAAACATTACCCTATTAAGTTAATCCCTTTGAGGCTATTGTTAGCTATGGACTCTAGCCTGAATTGGCTGTATGAGCGTGGGTAAGTCTGAATGTTAGCTTCCTTAATATTAAAAGGAGGCTACTACCCTATTTATGTGGCAGGATTGTTGTGAAATTCATGTATATGTCAACTCTTCAATGCTATAGAATATGAAGTATATGTATTATTATCACAGAGACAACTATTTTTTTTAAAGAAAGGCAGTGATTATCAAGAGCCACAAAAATGGCCAGCAAAGCACATTGCTTTTCCTTAATTTTAATGTCTTGTTCTTTTTTTGACCTTACTAATATGTCTTAAGTATTGGCTCCTAATCTTTCGGGAATGATCAAATGAAAAGAACAATTATGTTTTAAAACATACACTTGTCTACCCCAGCTGTTCCATCTGGAATCTTAGTCTTCTGTTTATATGACAGTTGTCTGATGAAAGAGATTAGGCACTCAGTATTTTGAAAGGTTAAAGAGTAAGATCAGTTTTCATTGTGAAGGCTTACACAATTTATATGAATTATAAAAAATAATAGGTAGGTTAATGCTTCCCCATTTTGTTTTCTTTTTAAATGTTTTATTGCAGTTTAGATGGGAGAGGGGAGAGAGAGTGAGTGAGAGAGAGAGAGAGAGAGAGAGAGAAACATCAATGTGAGAGAGAAACATGGATCCGTTGTCTTTGTACGCACCCTGAC
Organism: Myotis lucifugus; assembly: GCF_000147115.1. Classification (NCBI taxonomy): domain Eukaryota; kingdom Metazoa; phylum Chordata; class Mammalia; order Chiroptera; family Vespertilionidae; genus Myotis; species Myotis lucifugus. Next base: position 6,495,608 of record NW_005871052.1, on the reverse strand, counting down.
CATGGATCAAACCTGCAACCTGGGTATGTGCCCTGACCAGGAATTGAACCAGCAACCTTTTGGGCATGGGACAGTGCTCCGAACTGAGCAACACCAGCCAGGGCTTCCTTTTGTTTTTACTTTAGAGGTGGTAGTGATTTTAAATAGAAAAAATTAAATTCATTTGGAAATATTATGTAGCTGTCCTGAACACAAAACTAGTTCAGTGTTGTTTGCGTAGCTTGAAATCATCAATTTGTTTAACAGATGGGTATTTTTAAAGCCCTGGTAAAATCGAGTGGATGATTTTGACTGCTTATATGTTGGAGTTTATTATTGGTCTCACTTACTGAATTATTTCAATTTTGGTAACTTTTCTCTTAATTTCTGCACATTCCCTTATATTTTCTTCTTCTTTATTTCCTTCTAAAGTGGACTGTTTTTAAAAAAAATCTTTTTTCTCCAGCTTTATTGAGGTATAATTGACAAATAAAAATTGTGTATACTTAAGGCATACACCAAAATGTTTTTATATACATACTAGAGGCCCAGTACATGAAATTTGTGTATGGGGGGTGTGTGTCCCTCAGCCCAGCCTGCACCCTCTCCAGTCTGGGACCTCGAGGGATCCTGGTGGGATCGGGCCTAAACAGGCAGTCGGACATCCCTCTCACAATCCAGGACTGCTGGCTCCCTACTGCTCGCTTGCCTGCCAGCCTGATTGCCTCTAACCGCTTCTGCCTACCAGCCTGATCACC
>NW_005871052.1:6492019-6494094 GCF_000147115.1 Myotis lucifugus | reverse complement strand
GGCCTGGTCACCCCCAACTGCCCTCCCCTGTAGGCCTCGCATGCCTGGCAACTGCCCTCCCTTTCAGGCCTGGTCCCTCCCAACTGCCCTCCCCTGCTGGCCTGATCACCCACAACTGCCCTCCCCTGCTGGCCATCTTGTGGCGGCCACCTTGTGTCCACATGAGGGCCATCTTGTGTGTTGGAGTGATGGTCAATTTGCATGTTACCTCTTTATTAGATAGGATACATTGTTAAATGATTACCAAAATTAAGCTAATCAATATATTCATCATCTCTAATAGTTACCATTTTTTTGTTAAGAATTATTGAGATCACTCTTAGCAAATTTCAAGTATATAATACGGTATTATTGACTGTAGTCACCCTGCTATAGGTTAGATCTACAGTTTATTCATCCTGCATAACTGAAACTTTGTACCCTTTGACCAACATCTCTCCATTTCTCCCACAACCCAGCCCATGTAACCACTGTTCTATTCTCTGCTTCTAAGAGTTTGACATTTTTAGATTCCATATATAAGTGAGATCATGTAGTTTTTCTCTTTTATGTCTGAGCTATTTCACTTAGCATAATGTCCTCCAAGTTCATTTATTTTATTTTTAAAATTCTTATGATGAAACAATTTAGGCCTACAAAGAGTACAGAGTACCCTATAATATATATGTGTATCTACTACCCAGTTTAAGAAGGTAAACATTACATATACAGTTGAAGTTTCCCTATGTGCTCCAATCATATACCTTCCTCCCTCCTTAAACTCCTGAATTTGGAGATCATCTTTCCCATATATGTTTTTTACATTTTGACCAATACTACTACATATGTGTGCATACAAAAACAATATATGGTATTTTTTAGATGTTTGTATCCTTCTGAAACTTTATTTTTCTCAACTGTGTTTAAGAGATGCATCCATGTTGCTATTTGTAGCTCTAGTTCTGATTTTCTCAGCCTATTCTATTGACATTTGGGGCTGGATGATTATTTATTCTGAGGAGCTTTCTTGTACATTAAAGGATATTTAGCAGTATTCCTGGCCTCTACCCACTACATCCCAGTAGCACTTTCTGCTCCTCCTTAGTTGTGATAACCAAAAATGTCTTCAGACATTGTCAAATATTCCTTTGGTGGTGAAATCTCACCTGCTCCCAGTGAGAACCACTATTTTAGTTCATTCATTTTAATTATTGTATCATGAGTTATTGTATATACTAGTACACTACCACCTATTTATGCATATTTTGGTTGATAGACATTTAGGTTATTTCCAAAGTTTTAACTATTAGGAACACTGTTATAATTAGCATTTTTGTTCATGTTTTCATGTGCACATGTGTGAGACTATCTGTAGGGAAATAAATATGCTCAGGAGTGTACATGTTGAGTTCTAGTATATGCATGTCTTCAACTCTACCAGGTATTGCCAAGCAGGTTCCATATGGCTGTACTAATTTATACCCTTACCAGCTGAATAAGAGAGATCCTATTATTTCACATCCTCACCAACACTTGGTATTGTCAGATTTGGAAATTTTTTTTTTAAACAGAATATGATTATATTTAATGCACAAGTTTGATACAACCAAAAAGTAAAACAGCAGAGTAAAATAGTAACAAAAACATGGTATATCATTTGCAATGCATGAGAAATGGTTAACATCTTAGTTATAAACAAGCTCTTAAAATCCAGTGACACTATAATAATGCAAGGAAGCTGGAAAAATGAAATGAAAAGGTACAAGTGATGATTAAGCAGTGAGCATATATGATTTTGCTGAGCAGTGATTAAGAATAACTTCTCTGCAGGGTCAGTGAGCAGAATAAATACAATGACACCTAATAGTCTACAGCTTTGAACAGTGTTGTGCAGTTTGAAGTCTCAAACAGGGGGAGGCAGAATAAAGAGAAGGACCTAGAATGAGGGGAAAGCTAACTTCTGAGTCTATATATAAATTGAGTATTTTTAGCCAGAGTAATTCCAATTCATTGGAATTTTAGATTTGGAAATTTTTATCTAAGCTTCCTAGACAAGAAAAAGCTAAATGAGTTTGTTACCACCCAACCTGTATTAT
>NW_005871052.1:6450790-6491765 GCF_000147115.1 Myotis lucifugus | reverse complement strand
AAAGAGAGCATTCAACAAGAGGATATAACCTTTGTAAACATTTATGCACTTATCATAGGAACACCTAAATATGTAAAAGAAATCTTGATGGACATAAAGGGAGAGGTTGGCAGTAATACAGTCATAGGGATTTCAACACCCCATTGACATCAATGGATATATTTTACAGACAGAAAATCAGCAAGGAAACAGTAGCCTTAAGTTACACACTAGATCAAATAGATTTAATTGATATTTTTAGAGCATTTCACCACAAAGCAGCAAAATAAGTCTCAATAAATTTAAGAAGATTGAAATCATATTAAACATCTTATCTGACCATAATGGTATGAAAATAGAGATCAATACAATAAAAAAACTGAAAACAACCCAGACATGGAGGCTAAACAACATGTTACTAACAATAAATGGGTTAACAATGAGATCATGGAAGAAATCAAAGATACCTTGAAAAAAATGAAATGAGAACACAGCAACCCAAAATCTATGGACACAGTGAAAGCAGTCCCAAGAGGGAAATTCATAGTGTTACAGGCCTATCTCAAGAAACAAGAAAAAATTCAAACAATCTAACTTACCCTTAAAGGAACTAGAAAAAGAACAACAGACAAAGCCAAAAGTGAGTAGAAAAAAAGGATATAATAAAGATCAGAGCAGAAATAAATTAGAGTGTAAAAAAATACGAAAGATCAGTGCAACCAAGAGCTAGTTCTTTGAAAAGATAAACAAGATTGACAATCCTTTAACCAGACTCATCAAGAATAAAAGGGATAGGACCCATATAAATAAAATCAGATATGAAAGAAGAGAAGTATGCCCTAATCGGTTTGGCTCAGTGGATAGAGCGTCGGCCTGCGGACTCAAGGGTCCCAGGTTCAATTCCAGTCAAGGGCATGTACCTCGGTTTCGGGCACATCCCCAGTAGGGGGTGTGCAGGAGGCAGCTGATCGATGTTTCTCTCTCATTGATGTTTCTAACTCTCTAACCCTCTACCTTCCTCTCTGTAAAAAAAAAAAAATCAATAAAATATATTTAAAAAAATAAAAATAAAGGAGACTTGAAGGTTGAGTGACATCGACTGCATATAAAGAGGAGCAAAAAAAAAATATAACCAGGCAAAAAAAAAAAAAAAGAGAAGAGAAGTAACAAATGACATCACAGAAATGCAAATGATTTTAAGAAAATATTTCAAACAACTATATGCCAACAAACTGGATAATCTAGACAAAATGGATAAATTACCAGAAACATACAGTCTTCCAAACCTGAATCAGGAAGCATCAGAGAATCTGAATAGAGAGATGACAGCTAGTGAAATTGAAGCAGGTAAAAAACAACAACAACAAAAACAAACAAACAAACAAACAAAAACACTCAAAAACAAAAGTCCTGGACCAGATGGCTTCACAGGTGAATTTTACCAAACATTCAAAGAATTGACACCTATCCTTTTTTTTTTAAAATATATTTTATTGATTTTTTACAGAGAGGAAGGGAGATAGATAGTTAGAAACATCGATGAGAGAGAAACATCGATCAGCTGCCTCCTGCACACCTCCCACTGGGGATGTGCCCGCAACCCAGGTACATGCCCTTGACTGGAATCGAACCCGGGACCCCTCAGTCTGCAGGCCGACGCTCTATCCACTGAGCCAAACCAGTTTCGGCAACCTATCCTTAAACTATTCCAAAAAATTTAAGAGGAGGAAAGACTCCCAAGTTCATTTTATGATGCCAGCATTATCCTAAATCCAAAACCAAATAAATATACTACAAAGAAAGAAAATTATAGGTCAGGATACCTGATAAATAGATGCAAATGTCCTCAACAAAATAATAGCAAACTGGATCCACCAGTACTTTAAAAAGATCATACACCATGATCAAGTGGGATTTATTCTGGGGATGCATGGTTGGTATAATATCCACAAATCAATAAATGTGATTCACCACATAAACAAAATGAAGGATAAAAACCACATGATTATTTTAATAGCTGCAGAAAAGGCATTTTATAAAATCCAGCACCCACTTATGAAAAACTCAATAAAGTTAAGAAGATTGAAATCACAGAAATAGAGAGAACACACCTGAACATAATAAAGGCTATATATGGAAATGGAACATACCTGAACATAATAAAGGCTGTATATGACAAACCCACAACCAACATCTTAATTAATAGCAAAAAACTGTTTCCCTTAAGACCTGGAACAAGAAAGGAATGTCAGCTTTCACCACTCTTATTCAACATATTACTGGAAGTACTAGCCATAACTATCAGACAAGAAAAAGAAATAAAAGGCATCCAAATTTGAAAGGAAGAGGTAAAATTGTTGTTATTTGCAGATGACATGATATAGTGAACCCAAAAGATTCCATCAAAACACTACTAGAACTGATAAATGAATTCAGTAAAGTAGCAGGATACAAAATAAGTACTCCAAAATCAGTTGCATTTTCATACATCAATAATGAACTCTCAGAATTGGAAACTAGTAAAACAATCCCATTCACAATTACATCAAAAAAGAATCAAATACTTAGGAATAATTTTAACCAAGGATGTAAAAGACCTGTATTCATAAAATTATGACACTGAAGAAAGAAATTGAAGTTACAAATAAATGGAAACATAATACCGTGTTTATGGATAGGAAGTGTATGAAATAAATGGGGTTGGGAAAATTGGACAGATGTGCAAAAAAAAAAAAAAATGAAACTAGACCACCTTCTTAGACCATACACAAGAATAAAATATAAAATGAATTAAAGACTTAAATATTAGACGTGAAGCCATAAAAATCCTAAAAGAAAACATACACAGTACATTCTCAGACATTTCTCGTCGCAACATTTTTTCTGACGTATCTCCTCGTGCAAGGAAAACAAAAGAAACTAATAAACTGGTGCAGCCTCTGTGGAAAACAGTTTGGAGTTTCCGCAAAAAATTAAAAATCAAACTGCCATTTGACCCAGTGATTCCACTTCTAGGAATATATCCCAAGAAGTCAGAAACACTCATCAGAAAGAATATATGCACCCCTATGTTCATAGCAGCATATTTTACAATAGCTAAAATTTGGAAACAGCCCAAGTGCCCATCAACAGATGAATGGATTAAAGAACTATGGTACATCTACACAATGGAATACTATGCAGCTGTGAAAAAGAAAAGAACTCTTACCATTTGCAACAACATGGATGGCCCTAGAGAGCATTATGCTAAGTGAAATAAACCAGTCAGAGAAAAATATAAGTATCACATGATCTCACTCATATGTGGAATCTAATGAACAACATAAACTGAAGAACAAAAATAGACCCAGAGACATGGAAACATCGAACAGACTGTCAAGCCCCAGAGGGAAAGCAGGGGAGGGTGGGGGTAAGAGATCAACCAATGAACTCATATGCATATATGCATAACCCATAGACACAGATAATAGGGTGGTGAAGGCCTGGGGGGGAGGGCAATGGTGTAAAATGGGACATATGTAATACTTTCAACAATAAAGACTTAAAAGAAAAAAAAGCTGTGGTACATTTACACAGTGGAATACTACTCAGTTATAAAAAGGGTCATATAACCTTTTTGTGACAGCATGATTGAACCTGAAGGGTATTATGCTAAGTGAAATAAGCCAGTCAGACAAGTACCATATGATTTCACTTATATGTGGAATCTAATGAATAAAATAAAGTAACAAACATAGTGGAGACAGACTCATAGACACAGAGAATAGAATGAAAGCTGTCAGAGGGGAGGGGTTGGGAAATGGGTGAACAGGTTAGGAATTAGGTAAAGGAAAAAAAAAGAAAGACTCATGGATACAGACAACAGTATGGTGATTGCCAGAGGAAAGGGGGGATGGGGAGAGATAGAAGAGGGTAAAGAGGGGGTACTTGGTGAGACCTGACTTGGGGTGGTAAACACAATATAATATACAGATGATGTATTGTAGAATTGTATACCCTATATAATTTTATTAACCAATGTCACCCCAATAAATTCAATTTAAAAATAAAGAAGGAAGCTGTAGGTGAAAAAAGAAAAATTTGAGAAATTCCTAAATTCACATGTAGTCCAACCTTTCAATATCTTCATAATTTTGGATAAAAAATAATTCTTCTGAGATTATATAGGAATAACAACATTTGCTTCACAGTGTAGAGGTGAGGATTCAATAGAATATGTATAAAATGTTATTTTGAAGTCAATTTTGATCTCATTTCCATATACTATGTACTTTTTTTCATGGAATGTTGTATGGTTTTATCTCCAGGCATTATTCTTTATACTTTTTAATATACTCTATGGTTAAGTTGAATATTATTGTGATAATCAGCATAGAAATAATTAAGTGATTTAAAATATTAAAAAAGAAAATAATAATAAACAAATGGAACTACATCAAACTAAGAAGGTTTTGCATGGCAAAGGAAACTTCCATCAACAAAATGAAAAGACTACTCATTGAATGAGAGAACATATTTGCCAATGATACATCTGATAAGAGGTTAATATCCAAAATTTATAAAGAATTATAAAACTCAAAACCCAAAAAATAAATCCGATTAAAAAGCAATCAAATGACCTGAATAGACACTTCTCCAAAGAGGACATACAGGTGGCCAATAGACAGATGAAAAGATGCTCAACATTACTAATCATCAGAGAAATGAAAATTAAAACCACAATCAGATATCACCTCACACTTGTCAGAATGACTATCATCAATAAATAAACAAGTATTGGTAAGGATGTGGAGAAAAGCAAACCCTTGTGCACTGTTGGTGGGAATGCAGATTGGTGCAGCCACAGTGGAAAGCAGTATGGAGTTACCTCAAAAAATTTGCTTTATTATCCAGCAATCCCACTTCTTGGAATTTATCCGAAGAAACCCAAAACACTGATTCAAAAAATTATATGCACCCTTATGTTCATTGCAGAGTTATTTACAATAGCCAAAGTTTGGAAGCAGCCCAAATGTCCATCTGTAGATGGTACTACTTAGCCATAAAAAGTCGTAAATCTTACCCTTTGCAACAGCATGGCTGGACCTGGAGAATATTAAGTGAAATGAGCCAGTCAGAGAAAGACAAGTACCATATGATTTCACTCATATGTGGAATCTAATGAACAAAATGAACTACCAAGTAAAATAGAGACCAACTCATAGATAGAGCAGGCTGACAGCAGTTGGGGTGTTTTGGAGAGATTGGGAGAGTGCGTAGTGGAACTGAGCAAAACATTTAAAAATATATATATATTTTTTACTAATTTCAGAGATAGAAACATCAATGATAGAGAATCATTGATCAGCTGCTTCCTGCACGTACCCCCGCCCCCCAACTGGGGACCGAGCCCGCAACCCGGACATGTGCCCTTGACCAGAATCAAACCCAGGACCCTTCAGTCTATGGGCCGACGCTCTATCCACTGAGGAAACTGGCTAGGGCAGTGCAAAATATTTTTATTTTTATTTAATTTTTTTGGAAGTTTCTTTCTTTCTTTCTTTCTTTCTTTCTTTCTTTCTTTCTTTCTTTCTTTCTTTCTTTCTTTCTTTCTTTCTTTCTTTTTAAATTAAATCTTTATTGTTCAGATTATTACATTGGTTCCTCTTTTTTCCCACCATAACTCCCCCACCCACTGTCCTCATCCATAGGTGCACGATTATTGTCCATTTTCTTCCCGCACCCCCCCACACCCCTTTCCCCCCCGCCCAAGAATAGTCAGTCCATTCCCTTTCTATGTCCCTGATTCTATTACAATCACCAGTTCATACTGTTCATCAGATTATTTATTCACTTGATTTTTAGATTCACTTGTTGATAGATGTGTATTTGTTGTTCATAATTTGTATCTTTACCCTTTTCTTCTTCTTCCTCTTCTTAAAGGATACCTTTCAGCATTTCATATAATACTGGTTTGGTGGTGATGAACTCCTTTAGCTTTTTCTTATCTGTGAAGCTCTTTATCTGACCTTCACTTCTGAATGATAGCTTTGCTGGATAAAGTAATCTTGGTTGTAGGTTCTTGGTATTCATCACTTTGAATATTTCTTGCCACTCCCTTCTGGCCTGCAAAGTTTCTGTTGAGAAATCAACTGACTTTCGTATGGGTACTCCCTTGTAGGTAACTGATTTTCTTTCTCTTGCTGTTTTTAGGATTCTCTCTTTGTCTTTTGCTCTTGGCATTTTAATTATGATGTGTCTTGGTGTGGTCCTCTTTGGATTCCTTTTGTTTGGGGTTCTCTGCGCTTCCTGGACTTGGAAGTCTATTTCTTTGACCAGGTAGGGGAAGTTTTCTGTCATTATTTCTTCAAATAGGTTTTCAATATCTTGCTCTCTCTCTTCTTCTGCCACCCCTATAATTTGGATGTTGGTACGCTTGAAGCTGTCCCAGAGGCTCCTTACACTATCTTCGTATTTTTGGATTCTTTTTTCATTTTGCTTTTCTGGTTGGGTGTTTTTTGCTTCTTCGAATTTCAAATCTTTGACTTGATTCTTGCGATCCTCTGGTCTGCTGTTGGATCTCTGTATAATATTCTTTATTTCAGTCAGTGTATGCTTAATTTCTAGTTGGTTCTTTATCACAACATCGAGGGTCTCACTAGATTTCTTGAAGATCTCACTACATTTATTGGTGGTCTCACCAGTCTTTTCGAGGGCCTTACTAAATTTATCGGCGGCTTCTAGACAGTTCTTTAAAGACCTTAAAAGTGTGGTTTTGAACTCTATATCCAGCAGTTTGCTTTCCTCCATTTCTGTCATTTGTGTCCTGTTTCTTTGTCTCGGCATTTTTTATGCTTCGCTGTGTCGATAGAGTGCCTTTCTGTGCTAAGTGTCCCAATTACCTGAGGTAGACACTCTTAGTGCACCCCCTTGTGGGCTTTGTGCACAGTCTTGTTGTAATTAAGCCTTGATTGTTGTAGTTATCACTGGGAGGAATTGACCTCCAGGCCAATTGGCTGTGAGAATCAGCTGTGTCTGCAGTGGGAGAACTTCTGTGCTGGAGACACCCCTCTGGGGCAAGACTTGCTTCAATGGGGCTTTGGTGCTCACTGAGTCTGCCCCCTGAGTGTGTCTTTTATGGTTCCACGGAGCTGCAAACTGGATGGTCCCACTCTGACCTCTGGGCTTCCTGGCTCCTGGATCTCTAGGGAGGTGCTAATCTAGCCTCTGCCTGAGGCTATCCAGCAAAAGCCTCCCTGCAGGGCTTGGGTGGGGCAGGTCCCACGGGATCAACAGGGTGTGGCTAGCAGTTATGGCTGCTCTCAGTCTTGCCCTCAGAGGCTCTGCTTCTCAGTGTCCCGGTAATCGCTGCAAGCCCCTCGGAGAGAAAGCTGCCCTCGGGTTCTGACCGATGCCAGACAGTCCCGCTTCTTCGGTATGAGTCTGGGTCCCTAGAGACTCGCCCGGAACTGGAGCTCAGAGCCTGAGACTCCCTCCCGATTGAAAACGACAACCGCGCCCTCAACTGCCAGCCCGCTCCGCATGCACTCCGCACCTTAGTATTTTACTTCCGCACTGCGCCTCCTCTGAGTCTCGGTATGCTTTTCTCTTTCCTTCTAGTTGTAGAATTTCCACTCAGCCAGCCTTCTTGTGGTTCTGGATGATGTCCTTTCCGTCTTTTAGTTGTATTTTTGAAGTGGTTGTTCGAGGCAGCAAACTCCGGTGTTTACCTATGCCGCCATCTTGGTTCTCCCGCAAAATATTTTTAAAAAGAGAAAAGTTTCATGGATATGGACAACAGTGTGGTGATCTTGGAGCAGAAGGTGGATGGGGGGAGGTGGACGAGTGTATAGGGGTGATAAATGGTGATGGAAGGAGACTTTACTTGGGGTGGTGAACCCAGAATACAGTATACAGATGATGTGTTATGGAATTGTGCACCTGAAATCTGTATAATTTTGTTAAGCAGTGTCACCCCAATAAATTCAATAAAAAGGTTAAAAAAATTTTGTCTACCTTATGGGTGCAAATCATACTCATTTTGGTTCTAATTTGCATTTTGTTGACAACCACAGTGATAAAAAATTATCCACATCCTCACCAGCACTTGTCATTGGTTGATTTGTTGATGGTAGCCATTCTGACAGGTGTGAGGTGATACTTCATTTTCGTTTTAATTTGCATCTTTCTGATGATTAGTGACTTTGAGCATTTTTTCATATGTCTCTTGGCCATATGTATGTCCACTTTTGAGAAGTGTCTATTTTTTGCCCATTTTTAAAAATTTTTTAAAAATATTTTTATTGATTTTTTACAGAGAGGAAGGGAGAGGGATAGAAAGCCAGAAACATCAATCAGCTGCCTCCTGCACACCTCCCACTGGGGATGTGCCCGCAACCGAGGTACATGCCCTTGACCAGAATCGAACCTGGGACCCTTCAGTCTGCAGGCCAATGCTCTATCCACCAAGCCAAACCGGTCTTGGCTATTTTTTGCCCATTTTTAATTGGATTGTTTGTCTTCCTTTTGTTAGGTTGTATAAGTACATTATATATTTTGGATAGTAACTCCCTTTTCAGATGTATTATTGGCAAATATGTTCTCCCATATAGTGGGTTCCCACATCAACAAATGACAAATGCTGGCAAGGATGTGGACAAAAGGAAACCCTAGTACACTGCTGGTGGGAATGCAGACTGATGCAGCCATAACGGAGAACAGTATGGAGTTTCCTCAAAAAATTAAATATGGCCCTGTCCAGTTTGGCTCAGTGGATAGATCGTCGGCTTGCGGACTGAAAGGTCCCAGGTTTGATTCCGGTCAAGGGCATGTACCTTGGTTGCGGGCACATCCCCAGTGGGATGTGTGCAGGAGGCAGCTGGTCGGTGCTTCTCTCTCATCGATGTTTCTAACTCTCTATCCTTCTCCCTTCCTCTCTGTAAAAAATCAATAAAATATATTTAAAAAAATTAAATATGGAACTGCCGTTTGACCCAGTGATCCTACTTCTAGGAATGTATCCTAAGTAACCTGAAACACCAACCAGAAAGAATATATGCACCCCTCTGTTCATAGCAGTGCAATTTACAATAGCTAAGAACTGAAAACAGTCCAAATGTCCATCAGTAGATGAGTGGATAAAAAAGATGTGGTACATTTACACCATGGAATATTATGCAACTGTAAAAAAGAAGGATCTCTTACCCTTTGAGACAGCAGAGAAGAATCTGGAGAGTATTATGCTTAGCGAAATAAGCCAGTCAGAGAAAGACAATTATCACATGATCTCACTCATATGTGGAATCTAAAGAACAAAATAAACTGATGAACAAAATAGGTCCAGAGACATAGAAACATGGAACAGATTGTCTCATCTCAGAGGGAAGGCGGGGGTGAATGGGTGGGAAGAGATCAATCAAAGAACTTTTATGCATATATGCATAACCCACAGACACAGACAATAGTGTGGTGAAGGCCTGGGGTGGGGTTCGGGTTCGGGATAGAAGGGGTCCATTGGGAAAAAAAAGGGGACATCTGTAATGATTTCAACAATAAAGATAAATTAAAACAAATTATCCAGGCAGAATTGTATTGAAAAAAACATTAAATTTTACTGTTTAACTTATTGAGAATTCAGAAACCTTTCCTAAATTATGGGAACAATTTTAGGGGGATTTAAAAAATAACATTTCAACTTCTATGATCAGCTTTGTGAAGTGGTTTTGAGCAGTTAGACTTCATTACATGTCATGTTTGTATTCAACTTCTGCAGTTTCTGTTTTCAAACCAGACATGATGATCTAATCATAATACTGTTCTTCCTTTTGGGAAATGTTATTACCGATGGTGATTACCTAATCTGTGTTTAGGGCAGGACTCAAAATACTTTAATAATAACTAGAAGTTATTTCCCCTCAGTGTTGCTGGATGCTCTTGTTCTCAGCGTTGCCTCTACTAATAGCTGCATGGCAGATTTGTTTCTCTGATATTGTGATCTCCCAGAAGCCTACATTTCCCCCTCCCCCCACATCATATAAAATTGTTATGCTCTTACTCTGTTTTCTGAGTTATTTTCCTAAATGCAATGGGCAGTTAAAAAATGTTCCCGACTTTGGACCTGTGTTTGAAACATTTAAAATTCAAAAGATGGACGTAACATATATTACAAAATCAATTAGAGTTGTGTGTGTGTGTGTGTGTGTGTGCGCGCGTGTGTATATATATATATATATAATAGAGTGGTATGAGGGAGATGGAATTCCTCTGATGTTTTATGTGTAAGGTCAAATTTAAGTAGAAGAAAAAAATAGGTGAAGTATGAAGTCAGAAATATATATTATTCATAGATGATTTGACATGCATAAATGTATATAGTGGGAAATGTGGCTATATTAATGTAATTTTCATTCATGCTCAGAAATTCTTTACTTCTTAATATATACTTCCGGGTTGAATTATTCAGTTACTTTAATATATTTTATTGATTTTTTTTTTTTTTTTTTTTTTTACAGAGAGGAAGAGAGAGGGATAGAGAGTTAGAAACATCGATGAGAGAGAAACATTGATCAGTTGCCTCCTGCACACCCCTACTGGGGATGTGCCCACAACTAAGGTACATGCCCTTGACTGGAATTGAACCTGGGACCCTTTAGTCCGAAGGCCGACGCTCTATCCACTGAGCCAAACCGGTTAGGACTATTCAGTTACTTTAAAAGTGCCTTTCTGTTTTATCGTCTCTCAATAATCCTGGGAGATGCTCCAGTACTTTGATCTGCGACATACCCTACAATAAAACTGTATTACAATATTACATTCCTAACTAACCCGGTAAACTAGCCTTCATTTGCTGAGTGTATTGTAGTCTAAAAGTTTGTTACCAATTCTTCTGTTTCAACTTGACATTTTCCCATAAAACAACGTAGTCTGTTTTGATCATGTGTCTACATCAACCCTCAGAAGCCCCATTTGACCCATAAAATATCTGATTGAGCTATATAGTACTAAATCTGAGTGTTCTGTCCTAGAGGAGGAAAGAGGAAGGGAGTTTCCTTTCTTAGTCACAGGACTAACTGTAGGCCCAGTTTTCATAGGATTTGTTTAGACATTATTCCACTTCCCTTTTCATACCCATCACTGCTTGCCAGTGACCCTCTATCTAGATCCTAAAGCCTCATGCTTGCCTTAAGTACCCTACCATGGACTCACCACCTGGGCCTGTGAGTTCCCTTCATCCCCACTATCCTTTCATCACAGTTACCTGCCTTTCCTGTCCCATCTGGACCTCTGTTTTTGTATTAACTGATCTTATATAGGTTTTAGGAGGTTTAATTCCAGCTATCAGCCCCTTAAACTATCAAAGAGGAATTTGTATTTTAAAAAGAGGATACAATGTCTGTTAAGACAACTGACCTGGATTTTGAAAAAAATCACTTCATAAGGGAGAAGAGATATGGGGGAGGGACTGTTCTAGGTTAAATGTACAAAAAAGACACAGCCAAATGGTGCGTGTGAACCCTGTCCGAATCTTGAGCTGTGGAAAAAAAAAAGCTGTAAAAGATGTTGTTGGGACATTTGAGGTAATGTAAATAAAGAATGTGTATTAGATAAAGTACAATCATTAATTTTCTTAGCCATGACAGTAGTATTGTGGTTATGCAGGAGTCCTTATTCTTTGGAAATGCATTATGATTTCTAAAACTTACACTCAAATGGTCTAGAAAAAAAGAGAACATGTATCAAAAATGTTAACAATTGTTGAATTCATGCAGAAGATATACAGATAGATGTTCATTGTACTATTTCATCTTATATGTGTGGTTGAAATTTTTCATAATAAAAATTTGGAAAAAAAGGGAATGTATGCATTAATAGAATCTAAAATTATTAAATTTTGCTCAATGGAAAATTCAGGCAGTATGAAGAATTTGTTTATGAGCTGGAGTAGCTAGTTCTAGCTCCTCTAAACTAATTCAGTTCTATTGCTTCTTCCCTTAGTCCACTTATCATTCATTCAAAGATTCAGATTTTGTCCTATTGGTAACTACTGCTCTGGCTAGAGGAAGAAAGGTAGACTTTCTCAGGGCAGTGACAGCTTATTTTTACATATAGATTGCTTGTAAATCATATATTACCAGAGTGTGAAAATCTTATGTGGTGTGGTTCATTAGGGATCATGTTTTTTTTTTAAAAAAAATCTTTATTGTTGAGAGTATTACAGATGTCTTCCCCAATTGCTTCCCTCCACCCGGTTCCTGCTCTGCCCCAGGCCTATACCACCTTATTGTCTGTGTCCATAGGTAATGCATATCCTATATAATAAAGAGCTAATATACAAATGGTCATCATGTCCTCATGCTGTAACCGCTCAGACACTCAACACTGGGGAGGGAGGAATGGGGACCAGCCAGGCACAAATGAACTCACGAGAGAGGAATGGGGACCAGCAAGGCACAAATGAGCTTGCGAGAGAGGAATGGGGACTAGCCAGGCTGCGGCCCGGGAGAGGGACAAGCCGCCCACCCCACAGTCCTGGGTGCCAGCGGCTGCACCTGCGCCTGTGGCCCGACCCGGGAGAGGAACAAGCCGCACGCCCCGTGGTCCCAGGCTCCAGTGGCTGGGGTTGCGGCTCGGGAGAGAGATAAGCCACCTGCCCCATGGTCCCAGATGCCAGCGGCTGCGTCTGCATCTGCGGCCTGGGAGAGGGACAAACTGCCTGCCCCACGGTCCCGGGCGCCTGTGGCTGCGGCCTGGGCGAAGCCACCGGCCCATGGTCCCCTGCAGCTGTGGCTGGCCTGGGTGAAGGTGGTCCGGGTCCTGGGTGCTTGCGGCCTGCCGGAGGAGGGAATCCTGGGTCCTGGGTGTGGGTTGAGGCAGAGGCGGTTAGGGGCCAGCAAGGGAGCAGTTAGGGGCGATCAGGCCGGTAGGGGAGCAGTTAGGGGTGATCAGGCAGGCAGGCAGAGGTGCTTAGGGGCAATCAGGCAGGCAGAGATGGTTAGGGGCACTTAGGCAGGCAGGCAGAGGGGTTAGGGGCGATCAGGCAGGCAGGCAGGTGAGCGGTTAGAAGCCAGCAGTCACGGATTGCGATAGGCAGTTGGACATCCCCCAAGGGGTCCCGGATTGGAGAGGGTGCAGGCCGGGCTGAGAGATCCCCCCTCATGCATGATTTTCGTGCACCAGGCCTCTAGTATGCATATAAGTTCTTTGGTTAATCTCTTCCTACCAACCCCCTTCCCTCTGAGATTCGTCAGTCTCTTCCATGTTTCCATGCCTCTGGTTCTATTTTATTCATCAGTTTATTTTGTTCATTGATTCCTTGTTTATTTTGGTTTTTAGATTCAATTGTTGATAAATATGTATTTATTGCCATTTAATTGTTCATACTTTTATGTTGTTGTCGTCGTCGTCATCGTCCTCCTCCTCCTCCTCCTTCTTCTCCTCCTCCTCAAGAATACCCTTCAACATTTCATGTAATACTGGTTTGGTGGTGATGAGCTCCTTTAGCTTTTTCTTGTCTGTGAAGCTCTTTAGTGGACCTTCAATTCTAAATGATAGCTTGGCTGGATAGAGTAATCTTGGTTGTAGGTCCTTTCTATTCATCACCTTGAATATTTCTTGCCACTCTCTTCTGGCCTGCAAAGTTTCTGTTGAGAAATCAGCTGACAGTTGTATGGGTTCTCCCTTTTATGCAACTGTTTTTCTCTTGGTGCTTTTAAGATCCTCTCTTTGTCTTTAACCCTTCGCATTTTAATTATGATGTCTTTTGGTGTGGGCCTCTTTGGGTTCATCTTGTTTGGGACACTCTGCATTTCCTGAACTTGTAGTCTATTTCTTTCACCAGGTAGAGGAAGTTTTCTGTCATTATTTCTTCAAATAGGTTTTTAATATCTTGCTCTCTCTCTTCTCCTTCTGGCATTCCTATAATGTGAATGTTGGCACACTTGCAGTTGTCCCAGAGGCTCATTACACTATCTTCATATTTTTGGATTCTTTTTTTCTTTTTGATCTTCTGATTGGGTGTTTTTTGCTCCCTCATGTTGCAATTCATTTATTTGATTCTTGGAATCCTCTACTGTACTGTTGAATCCCTGCAAATGATTCTTTATTTCAGTTGGTATATGTTTAATTTCTGACTGGTCCTTTTTCATGCTCTTGAAATTCATACTAAGAGCCTTGAAATTCTCACTAAGTTCCTTGAAACTCTCGTTAAGATCCTTGAACATCCTTATAACTTTTGTTTGGAACTCTGTATCTAGTAGTTTGTTTGCTTCCATTTCATTTAGTTCTTTTTCTGGGATTTTCTAATGTTCTTTCATTTGTGACATGTTTCTTTGTCTCCGTATTTTGGCTATTTCCCTGTGTCTGTTTTTATGTATTAGGTAGAGCTGCTATGTCTCCTGGAATTGGTAGAGTGGCCTTGTGTAGTAGGTGTCCTGTAGTGTCCAGTGGCTCAGTCTCCCCAGTCACCTTAGCTGGGCACCCCTGTGTGGGCTATGTGTACAGTCTTGTTGTAGTTGAGACTTGATTGCTGTTGGTGTCACTGGGAGGAAATGACCTCCAAGCCAATTGGCTGTGAGGACCAGCTGCAACAGCAGTGGGAGAGCTATTGTGCAGAAAACACCCATATGGAGCAGGACTTACTTCAGTGGGGATTTCATGCTCAATGAGTCTGACCCTGGAGTGGGTCACTTGTGGACGTGTAGAGTTGTAATCTGGTGTGGTCTGAAGCTGTCCACTGGGTGCACTGGCTCTGGTGCCTCCTGGGACGTGCAAAGTCAGCCACTGCTTGGGCCACCCATCAGGAGCTATAAAGTGATCTGCAGATGGCTGCTACTTGTGTTACCTTGTAAGTGCCCAGGCGAGGCCAAGCTGTGAAGCAAGGCCAGTTGCTGCTAGTGCTGGGTCTTGGGCCTCTTATTGATAGGTATGGGGCATGCTGATGCCAGCAGCTGCTTGTTTGAGTGATTTTAGGAAAGTTTGAAGCCTGAGTCAGGACAGGTCATTCATATGGAAAAGCCATTGCAAACATTTTGGGTGGGGCTATAAAGCAGGTGGGATAGGATATCAGGGAAACACTAGGGTAGAGCAAACATTGTGAGCCAGGCTGATGGAAACTCAGATATGGCTGACCCCTGTGAGCACCCCTGTCTGTGAGAAATCTGCCTTTGAGTTCTTGCTCCAATGCCTGACAATCCAGTTCCTGCTCATGACCCTGGATCCCCCAAAGCTGCTGCCCCAGTGCTGCAGCTCAGAGGGAATGATTCCGTGTAATTTCATGCTATGGCCCTTTTAGAGGAACTTCTGGGTCTCTAGAAGCCTCTGTGTCACTCAGCCACAATCCCCGCTGGTTTTTATAGTCTGAAGTTACAGGGACTTCTCTTCCCCGTTCTGGAACCCTGGGCTGGGGGACTTGTATGGGGCTGGGACTCCTTGCTCCTCATGAGAGGCCTCCGCAGTCAAGATATCCCTCCCAATTAAAACACAGACACACATGGGTGTTGGACCAGCTCGTTCTTTGCTGCTGCCCCTCCTACCAATCTCGGTGTGCTTTCTTCTTTTACTTCTCTAGTTGTAGGACTTCCATTCATCCAGATTTCAGATGGTTCTGCATGATGGTTGTTCTGTATTTTAGTTACAATTTTGATGTGGTTGTGGGAGGCAGCAAGTATAGGCATTTACCCATGCTGCCTTCTTTGTTCTCTCAGGATCATGATTTTTTTTACCTTGAATAAAGGCTGCTTGAAGTAATTAAAAACAAAAATTAGATGAATTTATTCTTTTATATTGAATAGATATTTTAAGTCTCTTGATGTAAGAATAGGTAATAATTTAATACTAACTTAAGAAGAAGAACCAGTGGACATAACTTATTATCTAGTGCATTTGGAATAGCTTTAGCTATAACTTTAAAAGTAAATAACATAAATAGACTAATAATTATGAATCTATTGCAGATTAGGTCACATTATACATTACAATTGTTCCACAATTAGTGCTAGTTGAAATTAAGTCTGAACATGGTGGGCCGCAGGATGAATTTTTTTTCATCTTTTCTAAGATTTTTTACACGTTTTATAAATGAATAGGTATGGAAAACAGCATGGAGGTTTCTCAAAAATTAAAAATAGAACTACCATATGATCCAGCAATTCCACTACTGGGTATTTATCCAAAGGAAATTAAATCACTATCTCTAAGATATCTCTACTCCATATTCATTGTAATATTATTTACAATAGCCAAGACATGGAAACAACCTAAGTGTTTGTTGAGGGATGAATGGCCAAAAAAGAAGGAAATCCGGTCACTTGCAACAACATGGATGGGTGCAAATCATACTCATTTTGGTTCTAATTTGCATTTTGTTGACAACCACAGTGATAAAAAATTATCCACATCCTCACCAGCACTTGTCATTGGTTGATTTGTTGATGGCAGCCATTCTGACAGGTGTGAGGTGATACCTCATTGTCGTTTTAATTTGCATCTCTCTGATGATTAGTGACTTTGAGCATTTTTTCATATGTGTCTTGGCCATCTGTATGTCCACTTTTGAGAAGTGTCTATTTTTGCCCATTATTTTTTAATTTTTTAAAAATATTTTTATTGATTTTTTACTACTGGGTATTTATCCAAAGGAAATTAAATCACTATCTCTAAGATATCTCTACTCCATATTCATTGTAATATTATTTACAATAGCCAAGACATGGAAACAACCTAAGTGTTTGTTGAGGGATGAATGGCCAAAAAAGAAGGAAATCCGGCCACTTACAACAACATGGATGGATCTTAAGGTCATTATGTTAAGTGAAGTAAGCAGAGAAAGACTAATATTATATGAGCTCACTTATATGTGGAATCTAAAAAATCACAAACTCATAGATACAGGGAACAGGTTAGTTCATTGCCAGAGGGAGGGGGTTGGGGTGAGCAAGATGGGTGAAGGTGGTCAAAAGGTACAAACTTTTAGTTATGAGATAAATAAGTCAGGGGATGTAATGTACAGCATGGTGACTATAGTTTGAAATCTAGCAATTTGAAAATTGCTAAGAGAGTAGATCTTAGAATTTTTCATCACAAGAAAAAACTTGTAACTATGTATGGTGGTGGATGTTAACTAAACTTATGGTGATAATAATTTTGTAATATATACACATATCAAATCATTGTGTTGTACACCTAAAACTAATACAGTGTTATATGTCAATTATATTTTAATTTAAAACATGAATAGTTGTAATAAAAAATAGAATGGATTTCATCAAAATTAAAAACCTTTGGGCATCAAAAAATTCTACCAACAGAGTAGAAAGATAACACATAGAATAGGAGAAAATATTTGGAAATCATATCTGATAAGAGATTAATATGCAGAACTTATAGAGAAATCATGCAACTCAACAACCCCCCCCCAAAAAATTCCTATTAAAAATGGGTAAAGGGCTTGCATAGACATTTCTCCTACCATTACCCTTAAATTTCTAACATGTATTCTTAACAAAACCAGGGGTTATCTCTTTCTCTACATACATTCTAAACAAGACCAAGGACCTTAGAATGCTCAATTACAAACTCCCATCCATATTATTGTTTTTTAATATTTCAGGTCTACTGTTTTGTGTGTACATATGTGTGTGTGTGTTTGTGACTGTGTCTGAATAATAATACATTTTCATGCTGTAAAATTCAAAAGATAGACTAGATCTTAATTGTTCTCACCACAAACAAATGATAAGTGATAAGATAGAGGTGTTAGTAATGGTGGAAGTCTTATCGCAATATAAAAAATTAGAGGCCCGGTTCATGGATTTGTGCACCGGTGGATCCCTTGGCCTGGCCTACGGGGATCAGGCCGAAACTGGCAGTCCGACATCCCCGAGAGGTCCCGGAGTGCGAGAGGGCACTCTGCAAAGTTGCTGTTGCCCAGCAGCTCCTGCATTGAGCGTCTGACCCCTGGTGGTCAGTGCACGTCATAGCTATCAGCTGGTCAGTTGGTCGGCCAGTCACTTAGGCTTTTACATATATAGACTAGAGTTCCGGTGCACGAAAATTCGTGCACTCGGGGCGGGGGGTGGTCTCTCAGCCCAGCCTGCACGCTCTCACAATCCAGGTCCCCTCGGGTAGGGTCCAGTCCCATTGTAGCATGGCTCTGGTTCCCTGGGCCTGCGGGCCGGGGGAGAGGTATCAAGATTCCCAGATCGCAGCATAGCTCTGGTTCCCCAGAGCCTGCAGGCAGGGGGAGGGACCCAGAGGCCAGTCCGATGGCAGCATGGCTCTATTCCCACAGCTCCCTCCTGCTGCCGTACCATGGGCGGCTGGGGCCCGCAGCTCCCTCCCGCCACCGCGCTGCTGGTGGCCGGGACCCAGGACTGACTCCCGCCGTGGGCCACTGGGACCCAGGACCGACTCCCAGTGTGGGACGCCAGGACCCAGGACTGACTTCCGCCACGCCAGCCGGGACCCTAGCCTGGTGTTCGGTCATCCGTCCAAACATTTTGATCGTGATGGATCCTGGCTCTTTATATATTAGGATGTGTCAAGCCAACACATTGTACACCTTAAACTACACAATGTTATAAGTCAGTTACATCTCAATTTTTACAAAAGGTATAAAAATCCTGGCTGGTGTGGCTCTGTGGTTGAGCGTCGACCTGTGAACCAGGAGGTCATGGTTTAATTCCTGATCAGGGCACATGCCGGGCTTGCAGGCTCGGTCCCCAGTAGGAGGCCTGTGGTAGGCAGTTGATCAATGTTCTCTCTCTTCTTTGATGTTTTTCTCTCTCTCCCTTCCTCTGAAATCAAAAAAATATTTTTTAAAATAGGTATGAAAAGTTATATTGTGAAAATTCTTTTTCTCATGCATATCCCCTAACTACCCAGTTCTCCTCACCAAAGGAGACCACTGTTTTCATGGGATATATTAGGTTAATCTATATGGAATTGCCATTATTCGACAACTTTGATATGTAACAATGGCAATTTTATGCAGTTCAAACTAATATCAGTGAAAAAACCAGATTCCTATTTTTATGGAATTTTCATTCCAGTGGAAGTTGTATTAGTTAATTATTTTAGTGTAATAAATTACCCCAAAATGTACTGGTTGAAAACAAGTATTTATTATCTCAGAGTTTCTGTGTGTCATGAAATTGGGAGTGGTTTAGCTGTGTGATTCTGGCTCAAGGTCTCTGATGAGGTTGTAGTCAATATGTTGGCTGGAGCCGCAGGCATCTAAAGGCTTAACTGAGTCTGAAGAACCAACTTCCGTCCGGCTGGTGTGGCTCAGTGGATTGAGCATTGTCTTATGCACCAAGAGGTTACTGGTTCAATTCTGGTTCGATTCCTGGTCGGGGCACATGCCCTGGTTGTGGGCACCATTAGGAGGCATGCAGGAGGCAGCCGATTGATCTATCGATGTGCTCTCTCTTATCGATGTTTCAATCTCTGTCTCCCTTTCCCTTCCTCTCTAAAAAAAAAAAAAAAATCAACAAAAACATATTTTATAAAACGAATCAGCTTCCAAGACAGTTCACTTACCTTGCTGTTGTCAGGAAGCCTCAATATCTCCACACATGAACCTTTTCTTTTTTTTTTTAAAATATATATTTTATTGATTTTTTACAGAGAAGAAGGGAGAGGGATAGAGAGCCAGAAACATCGATGGGAGAGATCGATCAGCTGCCTCCTACACGCCCCCCACTGGGGATGTGCCCGCAACCAAGGCACATGCCCCCGACCGGAATCGAACCTGGGACCCCCCAGTCCGCAGGCCGACGCTCTATCCACTGAGCCAAACCGGTTCGGCAAACCTTTTCATAAGATTGCTTGAGTATCCTCATGACATGGCAGGTGACTTTCCCCAGAATAAATGATTCGAGACAAGACCAGGAGGAAGCCACAATGACTTTTCTCATCCTCTTGCAGTGCCTTTTATGACCTAGTCTTAGAAGTCACACCTTGTTGCTTTCACCATATTCTATTTCAGTGGTTCTCAACCTTCCTAATGCCGGGACCCTTTAATACAGTTCCTCATGTTGTGGTGACCCCCAATTTCATTGTTACAAATTGAACATAATTAAAGCATAGTGATTAATCACAAAAACAATATGTAATTATATATGTGTTTTCCGATGGTCTTAGGCGACCCCTGTGAAAGGGTCGTTCGACCCCCAGGTTGAGAACCGCTGTTCTGTTTGTTGGAAGCAAGTCACTGAGCCCAGGACACACTCAAGGGAAAAGGAGTTAAATTCCACCTCTTGAAGCAGGGAGTAAACAAAGAATTTGTGAATATGCTTTAAAACCATCGCAGGAAGACAGATAAAAAGCAGTAAACATAATAAGTAAATTATAGACTACATTAGAAGATGATAAGTTCTGTGAAAAAAGAAAAATAGAGCAGAGGTAAAGGGAATCAGAGTGTGTGTTTATTGAAAGATGTAGGTTGCAATTGTAAACAGGTTGGTCAGTGTAAGACTCATTAAGAAGGTTAGATTTGAGTAAAGACTTGAGAGAGATAAGGAAGTTAGCAAAGCAGATATCTGGAAGGAGAAAGTCCCAAACTAAGGGAATAGTGAAAGCAAAAGCCCTGGAATGGGACTAACATGAGGTGAGAGAAAAGAATACTGTCTATATTTTATTAGTACTACTAGTGGCCCGGTGCAAGGGTTTGTGCACATTGAAAGGAAATTAATTAGAAGAAATATTTTAATATTACTATTCGCCCTTTCTCTGTAATAGAAGTATCAACCAAATTCACAATCGACAGTGACAGATCTAAACACACGCGTGCGATTGGTGCCAGTGAGAGCTTTATATGTATCGTGCATGCATGAGTCAACATTTATTTTTAAATTGCCAGTGTGCATCATATGTACTGGCCGGTCGGTCGGTCGGTTGGATGGTCAAATGGACATGTGGTCGGTCACTTAGCTTTTTATAAATATAGATATTTTCAATTGAGGAGGTGGGGGAAAGTGAGGAAGTATTATTTCCATGGCTGAAATGAATGAATTCATTGTTTCTAATAGGAATGTAAAGAAGAAATCAAAATGGATCCAAGTATGGGTGTGAATTCTGTCACCATCTCTGTTGAGGGGATGACGTGCAGTTCCTGTGTTTGGACCATTGAACAGCAGATTGGAAAACTGAATGGTGTACATCACGTTAAAGTAAGTTACTCTTTGGGAATTAGTGAAGTCAGAGATTTCAGAATGGGTTTGGCTTTTCAGTGAAGTAAAGAGTTTATACTTTTTTTGCCATTTCGGGTTTGTGTTGTTTTTTCCCCCCAAGGATTTATACTTCTTTTTTTTTTATTGCTTAAAGTATTACAAAGGATTTATACTTCTTGTCTCTACAACATTCTTGTCTATGATTCAGACTTCTCATAAGATCTTGAGCAAATTGACTTCAGTTTCCCTTGTTTTTATTACAAATAAATTGGCTAATTGGCATATAGTCATTCTTTATGAAGTTTGATATAAAATTTCCTTACTTCAAGAGTCATGTGAAGTGTGATGGCAATATGTGGGTAATTCTTTTCCATGTCTGAAACTGTAGGTGATTTTTTTTCACATCTGAGTTTCATATTCATTTTGGCCAAAGAGGGCAAAGTAAGCTTTGGATCCATTTTTACTATATGTACGGTGGGAAAGCAGTATTTCTCTCATTTGTTGTCTACACTACACACTCTGGTCAGCTAAGACTGTGTTGATGGTTGTGGCTAAATATTTTTAAATTTACATAGTATAATAAACCTTCTGCTAAGTTTTCTGCCCTGAAGGCATCCATAGGCAGACTTAGGTATGAATTTTCCACTTTCTCATGCTCCAAAAGTAGGACTTTCTTTTGTATTCATTATCTACCTTTACATAACTCCAGTCTTGGAGGCTCTTCAACCCCTCCACAAGTATGCTGCTTTCTTTAATTTGCTTTGGGGAGAAAGCCAAGTTAGAAGAGCTGAGAAGTGACAATACTGCATGTTTTGTTAAATTAGTTTATCTTTAAAATATTCAAATTTATAAAAACATTTTGTAATTTTTTCATTAATTTGTAACTATCCAAAAATTAGATGGATATTTTTCAGGATATTGTGTTGATATGAAAAGAGGATGGCAAAAGTAACTCTACAACCTTTAGTCCCAAAGCTTTAAAAACAAGTCATTTCATTTCAGTGAGTAATAAGTATGATACCTGCACTTGATTTTATCCTCAAATGAAATCAATTAAATCTCCTCCACGTGATTTAAGGTGGCCAATGCTGGGGGCAGGAATAGAAGCTAAGTCTTACTAATTGTTGGTGCTAATTGCAGTAAAGCTAATTGCATCAAAAAAATAGTTCGCAAAATTTTTCTCCAAGGGACTTACGTACTTATTTTTTGTCTGGCAAACTATTTTAGATTAATGTTCGTTTTTCCAACATATCCATGTATAAATGAAGGACTAAATTCTACTCTTAACATTTGCAAGTCCATTCCTCTCTAGATTCCCCCCAAAATCCTATTGCACCCCACTCATATGTAAGGCTGCTGTTTCCACTGCATCTTTCTAGAATTTACTTCTGTTTAATAAAGCTTGTTTAAGGCCAGAAAAATGCATTTGAATTGGATTAAGTGTAAAGGAAAAGTAGCAGTGACGTAATGTTAAAGCACTTTGTGTTATCAACAGTGGATCCCAGTGACAGATATTATGGCTGTACTTTCCAGGGCATGTTCACAATTTGATTGCTAAGAACAAAAGGAAACACACTTTCTCTGCCTTTTCCAGCTCTCCTCTCCTCCTTTAGTCAAAAGCCCATATGGTATAGAGTATAATTTTGACCTTTCTTCTTTTTTCCTTTCTTTAAAACATATTTTGCTGGATGGGGGAGGATGAAAAGGATAAAGGAGGCTAAATACAAGGGGACAAAAGGAGACTAGACTTTGGTAGTGAGCACAAAATAGAGTATACGGATGTTGCATTATAAAGTTGCAACTTGAAATTTATATAATGTTATTAACCACTGTTATCCAATATATTTAATAAAAAATATTTCACTAACTGTTAAGTCTTCTAGGCCCAGAGACAGATTTATTGTGAAGTTAATGAAGCTTAAGTTTCAGTGAGTGACCTCTTCTGAGACCCTGGATGGGGTCTTAGCAATGTGTTCACATGGTTACATGTTTTTGCAGAAGTAAAATATTTTAACCACAATCCTTTAAGCCTATTGTTTATTGTCACTTTGACTCCCCCTCTGTTAGACTTCCCTCTGTGTTGGGTGGCATTGGATGTGCCATGGACATTTTGAAGATCTAAGGGGAGGGTCAGTGGGGATGTTTAGTTTGGTGTTAGAATATTTGACTATATGTGGTTCTTAATCACTTGTCGGTATAGTTACATTTTTGCTAGAAATTCCGGTGTAGCAATGGCTTTTAGTAATGCTCCTATCACCCACTGACTCACCCAGTATTTTGGCATAAAGATGTAGGGCCCTGTGTAAAAGTGGTAAATAACCTGTTATCAATTCAAAGAGTATTTAAAACTAATCACTGCGCAAGAAAACTTTTGTGAAATGCCCTGAAATATCTTAAAGCTGATAATTTTGAAACTGATAATTTTCCTGAATTTGACAACAGCTCAAAATTTATCAATATCTATTTGTGACATTGAAAGAAAATTTTCTAAACCCCCATTAATAAAAAAAAATATTTTGACCTGCAGAAAAGACAATTATCTCTGTTCTCTATGTTGATAAATATTTTTACAAAATCATTGTCAAATGAAGCAGCAGATTATACAGCCAAAAATATAGGAAAATAAAATATTATAGAGGTAGGTGTATCAGGCATTATTAGTAAACATGTTATTTTATGGACTTTATGGTATTTGCTAGCTTTTAAAAATTTATAAATTTTAATTTTGTTACTTATTCAGGATATTTTTACTTCTGTACAGAATTTTGTTTTTTAGTCTCATTAATTTTCTTAAAGACAGTTCCCCAAAATGTTTAAGCTTCAGAGGCCACAAAAGGTGTATTCACCTTTTTCTAGGAATCATAGAAAATTGTCCACACCCAGACATAATTTATCGTCAGAATTTACTTCAAAATGTTAATATATAAATACTAGTGGCCTGGTGCATGAAATTCATGCACATTAAAAGGGAATTAATTAGAGGAAATATTTTAATATTGCTATTCGCCCTTTCTCTATAATAGAAGTATCAGAGATGAAAGAAAATTAGTAAAATGTATATGAAAATCTCCCTCCTGTCAGAGTCTGGGGTGCGCTGCGGGACCCAGAGTCAAGTCCCCACCCACCCGTGCACGCCTTGAAATCACACGAGACCCAGACCCACCAGCCCCAACCCTGTCAAGCCCTGCTGGGTGGAGGGCACAGCCTCAAGTCCCCCAGCCTAGTGCCAGGTGGGGGCGTGGCCTCAGGTCCCTAGGTACAGCCTCAGGTCCCCCAGCCCGGCACTGGGGCCAGGGGCATGGCCTCAAGTCCCCTGGCTCGGCCTTGGGTCCCCAGGCCCCGGTGCTGGGGCGGGGGGTGCGGCCTCAGGTCCCCTGGCCCCGGCGTGAGGGTGCAAGGGTGTGACAACCATTTGCATATTAGCTTTTTATTATATAGGCTGGCTCACTTTTTAACGAATGTCAAGGTTTAAAATTTCTAGATAATAGTTTCTAAGATTGCATTTACTAAGGCTAATGTGCAGTCAATTTAGAAACACGATTTGGAGAGGACCTTATTTCAACTAATTCAAGAAGTTCTGGTAGTATTTGGAATAAAACTCTGATATGAAGTAACGTAATTGTTTTGTTAAATCGAGTGGGGTTGTTTTATTGAAAAATTTTTCCAGTGGAACAGATTAGAGCTTTAAAAGAATTCAAGGATAGTGAATGGTCAAGAAGTCTCTAATATTCAATAAGTAAAATGGATGATTTTTTTCTCTTTGCAGCTTCAGCATTTAAATACATTTTGGGAATTTTCTCTTAAATTGTAAAGTTTGTAAATGACTCTAATACTCTTGTTTGTCCTGCCAGTATCAAAACTAGACTTTAAAGGGATTAGCCTGAAGTTTAATTTAATCACCCTAGTGGTCTGTTCAGGGGGAAAATGAAATGGGCAGATAATGTGAAGGTCTTTCTCTGGGATTGGTTGGCCTTTCTGAAAGTGAAATGTAAAAACAAATTTAATTAGCTATAAGTACTGAATGACTCCAAAGGTTAATGCCTTATTAGCAAATTACTTTGTCCTTGAATCTTAAACTGCCAACTCTTTGAGTACTTTTTGCCTTTATGCAGATAAAGGCTGCCATCTGTTCTGCTAATATAGACTATCCTTTTATTTATTTTTTAGAATTGAATTTATTGGGGTGACATTGGTTCACAAAACCACAGGTTTCAACTGTGCAACTCAATAAAACATCATCTGGACACTGTATCATGTGCTCATCGCCCCAAGCAAAGTCTCTTTCCGTTCCCATTCTCCCTCTCCCCCCACCTTTGCCTACCACCATCTAGTCCCCACATCCTTTCCCTCTGGCTATCACCACACTGTGTTGTCTGTGTAATATCGACTATCCTTTTTAAAAAAATGACAACCTAGATGCTAGCAGTAATTAAATTCATCCTGTGGATGAATACATTTCTTGTTTCCCTTAAAAGTAACTTTTAAAAATATGTTTTCATTGACTTTAGAGAGAGAAAGAGAGAGGGAGAGATAGAAACATCATCAATCGGCTGCCTCCTGCACGCCTCCTACTGGGAATTGAGCCTGCAACCCAGGCATGTGCCCTGACCGGGAATCGAACTGGTGACCTCTTGGTACATGGGATGACACATAACCAATTGAGCCACACTAGCTGGGCGAAAATAACTATTTTTTAATTCTTGAAAAAGTAACATATGTACAGAGTAAAAACACTCTCCCAAAGGAAACCAGTCATCAGTTTGCTATGTCTGTATTCTTCCAGAAATAGACTATGAATATAAAATGGTTATATGTATTATATATATCCATATGTGTGTGTATGTATGTATGTGTGTACACACACACACACACACACACACACACACACACACACATATATATATATATATATATATTCCCTTTTCATATAAATGGAATCATGCTATACATATTGTTCTGCATCTTGCTTTTTTCACTTAGCAAATATATCTTAGATACTGCTCCAAATGAGCATATAGAGATCAATCTTTTGCTTTTTATTTGGAACTTTTTTTGTTTCCTTACTTTTGCTAAGGCAAATGACAGTGCATTGAACATTCCTTTTTTAAAAACACTGTGCTAGGGTAATATAAGAATTTTGTTTAATATAAATTCCTAGGTAATAATCATCCATCCATGGAGATACAGAATCAGTTATTAGGTTTAGGTTTCTGGTTTCTGGTTTAGTTGAACTTTATTGCAAGTATCAAAGGAAGGTCCAATCCAAGATAAAATTCTAGTAGTGGAGGAATGGTGTAAAGAGGGACTTTCACTATTTCCTTTTTTATAACTTTAATTTTTTATAATGAATAATCATACATTAGTTGTATATTTTTTGAAGTAAAATGGAAACGTATTAGCAATAAAATCCTGACAAAGCAATCAGTTTACAGATAATTTAACTTATGAAAATCAGTGTTACAACTTAAAAAGACTAACAAAATCTCTGTATCTTTTTCATTTTAAAATAGTTGGTTTTTGAATTTTTATATTGGTTTGGGGCTAACCCATTATTGAGATTGGTCAAAAAGTATGTGTTAATAGAACTTGATGTTTCACTTTATGATATTTTAATTTTCAATATTCCATACTGAAACATCAAAGTAAGGCATTACTTAATATACACACATTTTTTTCAACAAACAACAATAGAATTTGTATTGAGATATGTATAATATAAATGGGATTCCTACTATGTATTAAAATAGTTTTTAGTTGAGTCAAAAATATAGATGGTGAATCAAACAATAGAAATTCAAGATAATTGATGAATCATTTCACTTTTCTAAGTTCAGTTTCTGTAAAATGACAGAATCCTTTCAAGCTCGCAGAAACCTCTGATTACCTTTATGTTAAGTTGTTACGAAAATCTAAGAAAGTGGGCTTTAAATCATCTGAAGGCTTTTATACTAACTGTGCTGCAGCATGCTAATCTGAATTTATTGCAATGACTTATATAAATTAATTCCTAGGGGGATATAAAGGAATTTCAATGTGCCAGAACTTTAGCCATGGACCTTTCCCAAAGTGATTTTTAAAATGGGAAATTTTAGTATATACCGATTGTTAATCCTGATAAAAAGCCAAAGAAATATATTCTTTAAATAATTTTCTTAAAAAAATATTTTTATTGATTTCAGAGAGAGGAAGGGAGAGAGAGAGAGAGAGAGAGAGAGAGAGAGAGAGAGAGAGAAAGAAAGAAAGAAACATCAACAATGAGAGAGAAACATTGATCGGCTGCTTCCTACACGGCCCCTACTGGAGATTGAGCCCGCAACCTGGGCATGTGCCCTGACTAGGAATGGAACTGTGACCTCCTGGTTCATGGGTCGACACTCAACCACTGAGCCACAACAGCTGGGCTGGCTCTCTGACATCCCTTGAGGGGTCCTGGATTGCTAGAGGGTGCAGGTCAGGCCGAGGGACCCTACCAGTGCACAAATCTGTGCACTGGGCCGGTTTTGGCCCGATCTCCACAGCCCAGGCAAAGGGACCCCACCAGTGCATGAATCCATGCACTGGGCCTCTAGTATGCATATAAGATCTTTGGTTAATCTCTTCCCGCCCTCTCCCTTCCCCCCTTCCCTCTGAGATTCA
The DNA here is from genome assembly GCF_000147115.1 of Myotis lucifugus. Taxonomy (NCBI): domain Eukaryota; kingdom Metazoa; phylum Chordata; class Mammalia; order Chiroptera; family Vespertilionidae; genus Myotis; species Myotis lucifugus. The sequence goes on along the minus strand of NW_005871052.1, from coordinate 6,464,004 downwards.
TCAGTCAGTTACATGTTTCCATGCCTGTGTGTTGAGCATCTGCCCCCTGGTGGTCAGTGTGCGTCATAGCTACTGGTCGAATAATCAAACGGTGGCTTAGGCTTTCATTTATATATATATATATATATATATATATATATATATATATATATATATATATATAAATACAAAAGAGAAATGTACTAATGACAACCCAAGAAGTGGTAGTGACATAGTTTTTAGCTTTTATAGAAAACTAGAAGGCCTGGTGCACGAATTCATGCACCAGTGGGGTCCCTTGGCCTGGCCTGCGGGATCATGCCGAAACCGGCTCTCCAACATCCCCCAAGGGGTCCCGGATTGCAAGAGGGCACAGGCCAGGCTGAAGGACCTCACCAGTGCACAATCCAGGCCAGGGAGGGATGTGGGAGGTTGGCCAGCTGGGGAGAAACCGCAGGAGAGCTCCAGGGCGTGTCCAGCCCATCTCGCTCAGTCCCATCAGCTGGCCCCCAGCAGCAAGCTGACCTACTGGTCAGAGCATCTGCCCCCTGGTGGTCAGTGCACGTCATAGTGACTGGTTGACCAGTTAACTGTCTGTCCCCTGGTGGTCAGTGCACGTCATAGCAAGTGGTTGAGCGGCCTTATCATATCATTAGCATATTATACTTTGATTGGTTGAATGCATCACTGGACGACTGGACACATAGCATATTAGGCTTTTATTATATAGGAGTAGAGCTAAAAGGGATTATCTGGTCTAGTACCTCAAGATACCACAGCTCTTGGAATTAGGGTGATTTCTCCTACGTTTAGATTTCATCGTGCTTGAGAATAGCTGATACAGACTTTCAATATTTATGCAAATTATACAGAAATCACATACAGATAAAGTATACTATGCCTGAATTTCATATTTTAGACATTTCAGTAGATAAAGAACACCTTATGCATTAAAATAATGGATCTTTGCCATCTGTGTAGACAGTATTCTCTACATCCCTATTAATGTTATTGAGGGCACAGAGAACATTTAATTTCTTTTCTACTCTCCCACTCCTGCCTTCATCTAAATACAGTGACTAGTCCTCCCCCTTGAGTTCTTTCTATGAACCACATTCATTATTTGTAGACTGTTGTATGTTTTTTTTCTTTTTAAAAAATTTTTTTCTTGTTTAAAGTATTACAAATAGTAGTACATATGTCTCCTTTTTTTGTTGTATGTTTATTTTCAAAGGAACTATTGATATAATGGGAAAATTGTTACTCTGAAAATAAAAATAACAGCTTTGGTCCCTAATGAAAAGTTCTGAGAAAAAGACAAGCTGAACTTTGGAACAATGTGGGGAATAGGCAGAGGTGGTTTTCGTGGGTGGTGATCATGTGAAAGGACAGCTGGACAGAACCAGAATCAGACTGCTACAAGCAATTTCTGACTCTATGGAGTCTGTACCTGTTTTTCTTCACTACTGTATACCTAGCAGCTAGCACAGTGCCAGGCATATAATAAGCATGCAGTCAATATTTGTTGAATAAATAAATGCTATTTTAGCTTCCTGCTCAAGGATTTGGCATCCAGAACAGTTTTGTGATAATCATTATATGAATTTTCTCTTAATAGAAAAAAGGAGTTGCTTGTTTTTGTTTCCTTTGAGATCTTAGGCTTGAAAAGTCTCTTTGATATCTAACATTCAGAGGAAAAGTTGAGTGCTATTACTGCAAAAGGGAACAAGGGGAACATTTTTGTGTGTAAGTGTGGTTGCTTGTTTTAAAACACACACATAGAAATTACTAAATAAGGAAATGTTTTCCAATCTGCAGCATGAAAAAAAATAGGGTAATAAAACTTTTTATATAGTATTTTATATATACAGTTTCCTTATTTCCTTACATCTTTTTATCAATAGAAGATAGGCTGAAGCAGTAGAGAGTGCAGAAAAACATCTAGTGACAAAGTAAATTTTGCTTTTAAAAAATAAGTTTTGAGAATAATTTCTCATTGGGTATGTTGATAAATTGACATTTTTAGGGGGAAAATTAGCTCAAGGGGTGGGAGGATGATGAAGAGGGTAAAGGGGTTTAAGGTGACAATAAAAATGTACAGTGATAGAAGGAGACTAAACTTTGGGTGGTGAGCACATGATAAAATATACAGATGATGTAGTATTATAAAGTTGCACACCTGAAACCTATATAATGATATTAACTGTTACTCCAATAAATTTAATTAAAGAAATAAAAAATTTAAAAATCTCAAAACCAGGTCTTCTTTAATAGATACATGGTAAAATGTATGTAATCATAAAAGGAAAAGAATCCCCCTTCCTTTTTTAAAATGTTAGTACGTTATCAGAAAGATTAGTACCTAGAGTGATACTGTCCAATGGAACTTTCTGCAATGATGGAAATGTGCTATATCTAACCTGTCCTGTATGGCAGCTACTAGCTACATTGGCCATTGAACACTTGAAATATGGCTATTGAAACTGAGGAACTGAATTTTTAATCTTATTTAATATATGTTTAAAATTATCATACAATAAAATTGACTTCTTTTGGTGTACAGTTCTATACTTATTTTTTAGTTTCTTGAATTTTAACACAAATATAGATTCATTTAATTACCACCACAACCAGGATAGCACAGTCCCATCACCACCCAAAACTCCCTTGTGCTGCCCCTTTATGGTCACTCTTTCCCCACCCCTCATCTGACCTCTGTCATCCCCTTTAACTTAAATGTTTAAATTTTTAAAGTAATTTTCCTAGTCAGAAAATCATTTGGCCTCAGGCTGGTGATATTAGAGTTTAAAAGAAAATCTCTTTAAAGACACAAAAGCCTTCATTTTATAGTGGCTATGTTTATATTGAATCTCTTTTAAAATATATGTCCAAACTATATGTGGTGTGGCTATATATATATATTTCAGAGAGGAAGGGAGAGAGAGATAGAGATAGAAACATCAATGATGAGAGAGAATCATTGATCCGCTGCCTCCTGCATGCCTCCTACTGGGGATTGAGCCCGCAACCTGGGCATGTGTCCTTGACTGGAATTAAACCCAGAACCCTTCAGGCTGCAGGCTGAGGCTCTTTCTACTGAGTCAAACTGGCTAGGGCTATTCTGCAGCTTCCCCCCCCCCATATATTTTTTATTGATTTCAGAGAGGAAGGGAGAGGGAGAGGGAGATAGAAACATCAATGATGAGGGAGAAGCTAAAGGAGAGATAAAATATGATATATTAAAATAAGTGGAAGATTTAACTATATAACTATTGTAGCTGATTTAAAATGAGATTTCCTACTCTGAATTACTTTTAATTATATTTTTGGGGTTGTTTTTATTTTATGGAACAAAGCTTTTTAGTAGGAACCAATAATAATGATAATAGTGCCCATATTTTAACAGCCCTTAGAACATTAATACCCTATTACCACTCAAAATCAACAGGTCTAAAACTAAATTCATCTTTTTTCTCTCCACTACAACCTCTTCACCTCCTCCAGTTTTCCTCCTCTCTCTGATATCCACTGGCCTAAGCCAGAAACCTTTAACCCTCTATACTCTCTTTACTAGGTCTTGCCCTCCTAGGTCTTGCCCTCCTAAACTTTATCTTGGCACTGCCCCTTTTCTCTTTACCCCCAGCATTCATGCCTTAATTCAGACTTCTGTTGTACCATTATTGCAATTACAATAACCTCCTAACTGATCTCCCATTCTCCCATGTCACTCCATTCCACCCCAACATAATCTTCCACAGTGCCTCCAAAATGATTCTTCTCTAAAATGCAAATATGATCATGTCACCCCCCCTGCTTAACTTTTCCATCGCTCTTTATTACCTACTAGAGGCCCTATGCACAAAATTCATGCAAGAGTAGGTCTTCCTTCCCCCAGCTGCCGGCACTAGCTTCCCTCCGTCACCTGGGACCTGGGCTTCCCTCTGGCCGCCAGCAGGCACCCGGGATCCAGGCTTCCCTCGCAGCCCCAGCTTCATCCAGAAGGTCGTCCGGAAGGATGTCCGGTCTAATTAGCATATTATGCTTTTATTATTATAGATAGGATAAATTTTAAACTATTATTGGCATACAAGAGGTCCTATAATAAAGCAGTTGCTTAATTCTTCAGCCTGTCATATTTCTCTACTTTTGTGCATCCATTTGTCTGGAATTTCCTACCTCATATATCCTTGTTGATTTCTGTTTGTCTTACAACATTCTGGTATTATCACTGCTAAGAAGCCATATTTTCAGGAATGAATGGCTGTCCATTTTCTCTATTCTCTCTTCTAGTATTGTTTCCTGTGACTGTGTCATACTCAGCTTTGTATTCTGAGAATCCCAGTTCTTGGCACATATAATAAGTTCTTGATAAATATTAGTTGTTCAATGTTTACTTTTATATTATTTGCTGCTGCAAAGAACTGCTTTCCTATCTGTTTACTCATCTGATCCTTATAACAACCCGGAAGACAATAGGGCATATTTCCCATTTTTCAGATGGTAGAACTAATGGGTATGGTTGGCTACTAGGTGGAGAAGTGATACTGGAACTCAAATCTTCTGATTTCCAACCCAGTATATGTGTGTGTGAGAGAGTGAGTGACTACATCATAAATTTTTGTAATATATCAACCAAAGAGATGCACACAGTCATGGTAGTAGGTCTAGGGTGTGTTTGTCTATGAGTATGTTTCAAAGGCATGATCAGTACCTGAGTCATGTACACCTACATATAACTTTACCATTCCTGTAGGTACACAAGACATTTGTGTTTCTTTCCAAAGGTAATAGTAGTGTTGAGAAGTAGTAGAGAAACTCCATTACTAGTAGATTGTACTATTTTTTTCATTTTAAAATGTGGTGTGCAATGATTGTTTTTAGGTTCTAATCTATGTCATGTAATTTAATTAAACTGACTTCTGAAATTTCCCTCCAAAGGTTTCACTGGAAGAAAAAACTGCAACTATTATTTATGACCCTAAACTACAGACTCCAAAGACCCTACAGGAAGCTATTGATGACATGGGCTTTGATGCTATTCTTCACAATCCTAACCCTCTCCCTGTTTTAACCAACACTGTGTTTCTAAGTGCCATTGCTTCACCGACTCCACCATGGGACCATATCCAAAGTACATTGCTCAAGACCAAGGGTGTCACAGATATTAAAATTTCCCCTCAGCAAAGAACTGCAGTGGTGACAATAATTCCTTCTTTAGTGAATGCCAATCAGATAATAGAGCTAGTTCCGGATCTCAGTTTAGATACTGGAACTCTGGAGAAAAAGTCAGGAACTTGTGAAGATTATAGTATGGCTCAAGCAGGTGAAGTCATGCTGAAGATGAAAGTGGAAGGGATGACCTGCCATTCATGCACTAGCACCATTGAAGGAAAGATAGGGAAACTACAAGGTGTTCAGCGAATTAAAGGTAATACATCAGGTGTTATTTGTTTATTTTGTAAGGCTCAGTTTTCTGCTTGGCCTTTTAACTTTCTGCTTTATTCTTAAGCATGGGATTTGAATCTGTGGGACTGGAATGCTTATTGCTTCATTGAAATCTGAGGTATAGTGTATTCCCAGGATTATTATCAGTAAAGCTAATGATTAAAAGTTACATGAGTCTTGAACTAGCAGAAAAGGCAGTTGGGGTGGTGATTCATGGAGTTCAGAGTTCTTAATGCAACATGCCTGGGGTTTTCTTTATAACTAATATTTCTACTCAGGCATGCAGAAACTTGGAGACCATAGATACAGTGGTCATATCTTTTACTTTTTCCAGTATATGTCAATAACATTTTCTGAAAAGAAAATAATTGTTTTAACAAAGGATAATAACAACAATGAGAGAGAAACAATTTTGTGTGGTATTGATTTGGTCTACAGAATGTTTTCTGAAGTAGCCCAAGGATAATTGAATTAAATAATTGTTTTTCTTTTTATTAATTAGTCTCCCTGGACAACCAAGAAGCTACTGTTGTTTATCAACCTCATCTTATCACAGTAGAGGAAATAAAAAAGCAGATTGAAGCTGCGGGCTTTCCAGCATTCGTCAAAAAGCAGCCCAAATACCTCAGATTGGGAAGTATTGATATAGAACGTCTAAAAAACACACCAGTCAAATTCTCAGAAGGATCACAGCAAAGGAATCCATCATATACCAATGATTCCACAGTCACTTTCATCATAGATGGCATGCATTGTAAATCATGTGTGTCAAATATTGAAAGTGCTTTATCTACACTCCAATATGTAAGCAGCATAGTAGTTTCTTTAGAGAATAGATCTGCTGTAGTAAAATACAATGCAAGCTTAGTCACTCCAGAAACTCTGAGAAAAGCAATAGAGGCCGTATCACCAGGACAATACAGAGTTAGTATTATAAGTGGAGCTGAGAGTACCTTAAACTCTCCCTCCAGCTCATCTCTTCAAAAGATTCCTTTGAACATAGTTAGCCAGCCTCTGACTCAAGAAACTGTGATAAACATTGATGGCATGACTTGTAATTCGTGTGTGCAGTCTATTGAAGGTGTCATATCAAAGAAGGCAGGTGTAAAATCTATAAGAGTATCCCTTGCAAATGCCAATGGAACTGTTGAATATGATCCTCTACTGACCTCTCCAGAAACTTTGAGAAAAGCTATAGAAGACATGGGATTTGATGCTACCTTGTCAGGTAATTTATCACTTTTTTCTTTTATTTTTCATTTATTTATTTATTTTGTTTTTTATTGAATTATTGGGGTGACATTGGTTCACAAAATTAAACAGGTTTCAAGTGTACAACTCAACAAAACACCATCTGCACACAGCATTGGGTGCCCACTGCCCCAAGCAAAGTCTCTTTATTGGGTGCCCACTGCCCCAAGCAAAGTCTCTTTATGTTCCTGTTCCCTTCCCCACATTGACCATTGTTGTCTGTTTCTGTATGTTTTATATATACAACACACACACACACACACACACACACACACACACACACACACACACACACTTTTTGTGCTTAATCCCTTCACCTTCTTTCATACAGCTGCCCAGTCCCGCTCCTCTCTGACAGCTCTCTGGTCTGTTCCATGTATCCAGGCTCCTGTTTCTATTTTGTTCATCAGTTTGTTTTGTTCATTAGATTCCACATATAAGTGAGAGCATATGGTATTTGTCTTTCTCTGACTGACTTATTTCACTTAACATACTACTGTCTGAGTCCATCCATGCTGTAACAAAAGGTAAGATTTCCTTTTAGTATTTCACTATGTAAATGTACCACAGTTTTTTACCCTCTCATCTACTGCTGATCACCTGAGCTGTTTTAGATCTTGGCTATTGTAAATAATGCTGCAATGAAAATAGGGATGTATATATTCTTTTGAATTAGTGTTCTAGGTTTTTTCAGACATTCCCAGAAGTGGAATCACTGAATCAAAAGGCAGTTCCATTTTTTATTTTTTGAGGAAACTCCATACTGTTTTTCTAAGTGGCTGCACCAATCTGAATTCTCACCAGCAGTACACAAGAGTTCCCTTTTCTCCATATACTCTCCAGCACTTGTTCATTGATTTATTGACGATAGCCATTCTGACAGGTATGAGGTGATATCTCATTGTAATTTTAATTTGCATCTCTCTGATGTTAAGCATTTTTTCATGCGTATTGGCCATCACTATGTTCTCTTTCAAGAAGTGTCTATTCATGTTCTTTGCCCATTTTTTAAATTGTTTTTTCTTCTTCTTGGTGTTGAGTAGTATAAGTTCTTTATATATTTTAGAAATTAACCCCTTATCAGATGTATCATTGGGAAATATGTTCTCCCATTCAGTGGGTTTCCTTTTCATTTTGTTGATGGTTTCTTTTGTTGTACAAAAGCTTTTAAGTTTTATGTAGTCCCATTTTTAATATTTTTCTTTGTTTCCCTCTCCTGATTAGATATATTTGCAAAAATATTGCTAAAAGAAATGCCTGAAAATTTACTGCCTATGTTTTCTTCTAGGATTTTTATGGGTTTATGACTTACATTTAAATTTTTAATCCATTTGGAATTTATTCTTGTGTATGGTGTAAGTTGGTGGTGTAGTTTATCTTTTTTGGCAAGTATCTGTCAAATTTTGCCAACACTATTTATTGAAGAGACTTTCTTTACCCCATTGTATGCTCTTGCATCTCGTTAAATATTAATTGACCATAAAGGTCAATTTATTCTGCGTCCCCTATTCTGGTCAATGGAACAGAATCTGAGGTTCTTATGCAGCACCATGCTGTTTTGATTAATATAGCCTTGTACTATAGTTTGATATCAGGTAGTATGATACCTCTAACTTTATTCTTGTTTCTCAAGATTGTTGAGGCTGTTTGGAGTCTTTCTTGGTTCCATATAAATGTTTGGAATATTTGTTCAAAATCTGTGAGGTATGCCATTGGTATTTTAATAGGAATTGCATTGAATCTGTAGATTGCTTTGGGTGTGATGGATATTTTAATGATGTTATTTTTTCTTATCCATGGACAAGTTATATGCCCCTACTTATTTATATAGTCCTCAGTTTCTTTCTTTAGTATCTTATAATTTTCTGTGTACAGGTCTTTTACCCCCTTGGCTAAATTTATTCCAAGGTACCTTATTTTTGTTGTTGCAGTAGTAAATGGGATTTTTTTTTTTTTTTTTTTTGAGAGAGAGAGAGAGAGGAAGGGAGATGGAGAGAGAGAAACATTGATCGGTTACTTCCTATATGTGCCCAATAGGGGATGAAACTCGCATGTGTGTCCTGATCAGGAATTGAACCTGCAACCCTTCGGTACATGGGACGATACTCCAACTGAGCTACGCCAGCTAGTGCGGATTCTTTTCTTAATTAATCTTTGTGATAGTTCATTGTTGGTGTATAAAAATGCCACCGACTACTGAATATTATTTTTGTATCCTGCTACTTTGCTGAATTCTTTTATTAGATCTAGTAGTTTTTGGTGGACTCTTCAGGGGTTTTACATAGAAAATTATGTCACCTGCGAGTAATAACAGTTTTACTTTCCCTTTTCCAATTTGGATGCCTTTTATTTCTTCTTCTCTGATTGCTGTGGCTAGGACTTCTAGTACTATGTTGAATAAAACTGGTGAAAGTGGACATCCCTGTCTTCTTCTTGATCTTAAGGGAATGCTTTTAGTTTTTGCCCATTGAGTATGATATTGGTTGTGGGTTTGTCATATATGGCCTTTATTATATTGAGGTATGATCCTTCTAGTCCCATTTTGCTGAGAGTTTCTATCAAAAAATGGGTGCTGGATTTTATCTAATGCCTTTTCTGCATCTATTGATATGATCTTGTGATTTTTATCCTTCATTTTGATTATATGAAGTATAACGCTTATTGTTTTTTGGATATTGTACCAACCTTGCATCCCCAGAGTAAATTTCACTTGATTATGGTGTATGATCTTTTTTTAAAAAATATATTTTTATTGATTTTAGAGAGGAAGGGAGAGGAAGAGAGAGATAGGAACATCAGTGATGAGGGAGAATCATCCATCGGCTGCCTCCTGCATGCCCCCCACTGGGGATCAAGCCCGCAACCTGGGCATGTGTCCTTAATTGGAATCGAACCCAGGACCTTTAGGTCCGCAGGCTGACACTCTATCCACTGAGCAAAACCATCTAGGGCTGATCTTTTTAATGTATTGCTGGATTTGGCTTGCTAATATTTTGTTGAGGACTTTAGCATCTATGTTCATCAGGGATAACAATTTTTTTTTTCATTGTAGTGCCTTTATCTGGTATTGGAATTAGGATAATACTGGCCTTGAAAAAAGAGCTTGATAGTCTTCCCTCCTCTTGAATTTTTTGGAATAGTTTGAGAAGGATGGGTGTTAGTTCTTTCTTGAATGTTTGATAAAATTTGGTTGTGAAGCCATCCCATCCAAGAGTTTTGTTTGCTGGGAGTTTTTTTTAAAATTAATGCTTTGATTTTATTAGTTGTAATTGGTCTGTTCAGTTTTTCTGATTCTTCCTGGCTTAGTTTGGGAAGATTGTGTGTTTCTAGGAATGCATCCATTTCATCCAGGTTGTCTAGCTTTTTGGCATATAGTTGTTCATAGTATTTTCTTGCAATCCTTTGTATTTCAATGGTATCTGTCGTTACTTCTCCTGTCATTTCTGATTTTATTTATTTGGGTCCTCTTTTTTTTCGTGATGAGTCTGGTTAAAGGTTTGTCAATCTTCTTTATCTTTCAAAGTACCACCTCTTACTTTTATTGATCATTTGTATTATTTATTATTTTGTCTCTATGTCATTTATTTTTGCTCTAATCTTTATTATTTTATTCCTTCTACTTACTCTGAGCTTTGTTGTTCTTTTTCTACTTCTTTTAAGTGTAGGATTAGATTATTTATTTGAGATTTTTCTGGCTTCTTGAGGTAGATTTATAATGCTATGAACTTCCTTCTCAGGACTGCTTTCAGGTTGTCCCATAGGTTTTGGGTTGTTGTGTGTTCATTTTCATTTGTTTCCATGAAGATTTTGATATCTTCCTTGATCTCATTGTTAACCCATTCGTTATTTAATATTTTATTTAGCCTCCAAATATTAGAATTTTTTCAGTTTTTTAATTTTAATTGATTTTTAGTTTTATACCATTGTGGTCAGAGAAAATGCTTGATATGATTTCAATCTTCTTGAATTTATTAAGGTTTAGTTTGTGTCCTAACACGTGGTCTATCTTTCAGAATGTTCCATGTACTTGAGATGAATGTATATTCTGCTGTTGCTTTGGGATGAAATGTTCTGTAATCATCCTATCTAATAAAAGAGAAACATGGTAATTAGCCATACGGCGCTACCCTTCCCATTGGCTAATGAGCATATCCTTATGCAAATTAACTGCCAGCCAAGATGACGGCCGGAAGCCAGGCAGCTGAGGGGAACAGGGAGGCTTGCTTGCTTCAGTGACAGAGGAAGCCAGGTTCCCCGCCTGCCTTGCCGGCCTCTGAGCTGCTCTCTAAGAAACATTGTAACAAATATAGAAGCTAAACAAAACCCCAGAAACCTCCTCTCAGTCAGCCAGGCTTCAGCCAGCAGGACCGCAACATTGTTTCAAATACAGAAGGTAAACAAAGGCCAGAAACCTGCTTTCAGCAGCGGAGGCCTCATAGCTGGAGCCGAGCCTCAGAGCTAAAGCTGGTCCAGAATAAAAAACAAAAGAAAAAAAGGACAGGTTGGGAGCTTCAGTCACCCGCCAGCCTGAAAACGGCCCTCAGCCCCTCACCCAGACTGGCCAGGTACCCCAGTGGGGACCCCCACCCTGAAGGGGGTGTGGCCAGCTGCAAACAGCCATCATCCCCTCATCCAGGCTGGCCAGGCACCCCAGTGGGGACCCCCACCCTGATCCAGGACACCTTCAGGGCAAACCAGCCGGCCCCCAGGCCTCTATCCTATATAGTAAAAGGGTAATATGCCTCCCAGCACCGGGATCAGCGGAGCCGCAAGGCCTCCTGGCACCGGATCAGCGTGACAGGGGGCAGCGCCCAAACCCCCTGATCGCCCTGCGGCTCTGTGTGTGACAGGGTGCAGCGCCCCAACCCCCCGCCCACAGGCCCTGCTCTGTGTGTGACAGGGTAGAGCCATAACCTCCCCATTGGCCCTGCCCTGAGTGTGACAGGGTGCAGCGCCCCAACCCCCTGATCCGCTCTGCTGTGTGTGTGACAGGGGGTGGTGCCCTAACTCCCCTATCGGCCCTAATCTGTGAGTGACAGGGGGGAGCTCCCCAACCCCCTGATGGGCCCTGCTCTGTGTGTGACAGGGTACGGAGCCCCAACCCCCCTGATGGGCCCTGCTCTGTGAGTGACAGGGGGCAGCGCCCCAACCCCCTGATTGGCCCTGCAGGGTACGGAGCCCCAACCCCCCTGATGGGCCCTGCTCTGTGTGTCACAGGGGGTGGCGCCGCAACCACCCCATTGACCCTGCCTTGAGTGTGATAGGGGGGGGTGCCCCAACCCCCCAATCAGCCCTACCATGAGCGTGACTGAGGGTGGCATCACAACCTCCCAATCTGCCCTGCTCTGTGCATGACAGGGGGTGGCGCCCCAACTCCCCAATCAGCCCTGCTCTGAGCCCGACCAGGGGCTGCACCTAGGGATTGGGCCTGCCCTCTGCCACCCGGGAGCGGGCCTAAGCCAGCAGGTCGTTATCTCCCGAGGGGTCCCAGATTGCGAGAGGGCACAGGCCGGGCTGAGGGAGCCCCCTCTCCCCCGAGTGCACAAATTTTTGTGCAACGGGCCTCTAGTCCCTATATAAAAACCCAGGGTCTGTAACGTCCAAAACGACCGAAGGCTCGACCGACCAGAAGTTAGTCCTACAGTCAGTGCTGGGTTGCCGTGGCGACCCAGCACTGACTGCCTAGGGGGCTGCGGATCAGGCCTGGAGATAGAAGCAGGGTCTGATCCGTAGCCTCTGTGGCAGCTGTTGATCAGCCCTTGCCTCTCTCTTTCTCTCCGGGCCTGGCCAGCACCCATGCCTCTCTTTGTCTCTGGGCCTCTGCGGAGGCTGCTGATCAGCCCCACCTCTCTGATCAGGCCCAGAGATAGACCCAGAGACGCTTACTGGCATAGAAACTGACCAATCAGAACCAAATCTGGGTGAAGTGCGAGGAGCCAATAGCTGCCTAGGAGGTGGAGCTTTTGATGCTGACTGGCATAGAAACTGACCAATCAGAACTTAATCTGGGTGAACTGTAAAGGCAGAACCTAAGGTGAGGGCTGAGGAGGGCTTTTAAGGGCAACAGCTGTTTGGTGTAACGTGTAAGAAAGTGGTTCAATTTTTTAATGACCAGCTTGGCAGTATAGTGCATATGGCTGGCCATCAGTCCAGATATACGAATTATGTATTTTTGTCTGCCAAGAGCATCTCTTCTTGCTGAAAAAGTCTCCCCCCTCCCACTTAAGCAATCCTATCCTATATAATCTATACTAATAAAAAGGTAATATGCTAATTAGACCAGGTTGACCGGCCATCTTTCGGACATCCGACTTCCTTCTGGACAAAGGGTGGTGGGGGCCGAGGCAGAGGCCATTAGGGGCGATCAGGCCAGCAGGGGAGGGCAGTTGGGGGCGAGATCAGGCTGGCAGGGGAGGGCCATTGGGGGCAAGATCTGACGCCAGGCCAGGGCATGTGGGCCTAATCAGTCACCCACACGCACTTAGAGGTAAGATCTAACAACACAGAAGGGCATATAAGGGCGCCACTCCAGCAGATGA
>NW_005871052.1:6447561-6449737 GCF_000147115.1 Myotis lucifugus | reverse complement strand
TTTTGCTGATTCTTTTGTCTTTTATCTCTGAGAAATCGATAATAGGCATTGTAATTCCACTTTCTTAGAAATAAGTCCTATGGAGGTAGTCAGCGATGTATATACAAAGATGTATAAGGATGTTTACATAATTATTTAAAAACTAGACACCTTAAATAAAGAATGATACATTTGTATGATGAAATGTTATGAAGCCATAAAAATTATGGTATTAAATGTACTTAATGCTAGAGGAGAGTGTCACATATTTTGTTAAATGAAACAAAGAAAAGCTAAAAAGATGCATATTCAGTATTAAACATATGTCTAAAGATTTTTTATACCATATATTGCTATTTATGTATATGAATTAACCAAATTCCTGGCAGGAAATGAATTAAAATTTTGACAATGTTTATTAGTGAATGGTAGGATAATGGTGATGTTTGTTTCCCTTATGCTTTCCTATGTATTTTAAGATTTTTTAATGACAAGGATGTATGTATGTATATACTAGTATGTAGTTATGTATATATAATACGAGAAGCAAATATTGTTTTAAAAAGAAAAAAATGTAGAAATAAATCATAACATTTAAATCATGATTTTAAATTTAGGCATTCAACTTACTCCAGACCTGGCCCAAAGTCTTCCTATTTTCTAACAGTTCTTACCTTGAACTGAAACAAAAAATGTATATACAATGGAACTTGCCAATATAAAGCTGTTGTTTTGAACTGGAATTGTACATAGCCTTGAATTAAACTGGAAATGCCTTAATGAAATGTCTTGCTTTTAATAACAATGGAAAAGTTGTATAACTAATTTCTAGACAATGTCATCAGCAACCTTTGCTCTTCTGATCAAAATGAAGGATATCAAATAAAATAACTTTTTCAAGCTCACTAAAACTGAGAAGCATAAAAATTATATTAAATCCAGCTTAAATTATTATGGTAGATAAGTTTTAGTGGAAGAGGACCCAGAGATATACTAAATATTCGTATATTCATGGCAAAAGGTAGAAATTAGAGAATTCTCACTTTTTAAAGTCAGGATAGAGTTCATATACCTTAAAATTCACCCTTTTAAAGTACACAATCTGCCCTGTCTGTTGTGGTTCAATGGTTAGAGCATTGGCTGGCACACTGAAGGGTCATGGGTTCAATTCCCGGTCTAAGGCATGTACCTGGGTTGCAGGATCGATCCCTGGCCCCAGTCAGGCCACATATGGGAGGCAACCAATCGCTTTGTCTCTCTCACATTGATGTTTCTCTCTCTCCATCTCTTCCCTTCCCTTTCGCTCTAAGGTTCAATGGAAAAAATGTCTTCAGGTGATGATTAAAAATTTTTTTAAGTACACAATCCAATGTTTTTTAGTATATTCACATGGTTTTGCAGCCATTACCACTATCTAATTTTAGAACATTTTATCACCTGCAAAAGAAACCTCATACTCATTAGCAGTGACTTCCCATTTTCCCTACCCCAGCCCCTGTTATCTACTGTTCTATATTTGTTGTTATGAATTTGACAACTCTAGGTACCATGTAAGTGTAATCATAGAACATTTGTCCTTTTGTTTATGTTTTCACTTAGCATAATGTTTTCAAGGTATGCAAATGTCCATTCATGTTCATAACATGTATCAGTACATTATTTATATTTATTGCTGTATAGTATTCCTTTGTATGTATATACCTCATTTTGTTCCTCCATTTGTCAACTGATAAAAAGTTAGGTTGTTTCCACGCCTTGGGTATTATAAATAATGCTGCTATGACCAATTTGTATACAGTTTTTTTGCATGAATATATGTTTTTATTTATCCTGGGTACATACCTAGGAAGTGGAATTTATGGGTCATATGGTGAATATATTTAACATTTTTAGGCACTGCCAAAATCTTTTTAAAAGTAGCTGTATGATTTTATATTTCTACCTAGAATTCTCACTTTTATAAAGAAAATTTCAGAACAAGATTTTTGTGCTCTAAAAAGAGATACATAATTCCCTATTAGAAAATTTATACAGAATACTAAAATGTTAAAGAGCCTCCAATACTAAAAGTCTGAATAAATTATAAGAATCTATAATTTCAAAGGAAATTATTAAGTAAACAGAAGAAAAATTGAAACTGGAAATATTGGAAGTGACACTCTATCAGGTAGCCATAAAAAATGACTAAATAGCCCTA
>NW_005871052.1:6432882-6447461 GCF_000147115.1 Myotis lucifugus | reverse complement strand
CTCTCTGTAAAAAAATCAATAAAATATATTTTAAAAAATGACTAAAATTAGTTCAGCATAATTTTAATTGTATCTATCATCACAACTTGTAAAAAAAATATATTTTATTGATTTTTTACAGAGAGGAAGGGAGAGGGATAGAGAGTTTGAAACATCGATGACAGAGAAATATCGATCAGCTGCCTCCTGCACGCCCCCTACTGGGGATGTGCCCGCAACCAAGGTACATGCCCTTGACCGGAATCGAACCTGGGACCCTTCAGTCCGCAGGCCGACGCTCTATCCACTGAGCCAAACCAGTTAGGGCCATCACAACTTTTAAATGTTCAAAATGACAGTATTTGAAATTATATTGATTCACATTTCACTAATTCATAATTTTGAGTTATTCCTCAGAGTTTCTGTTAAATTAAAATATTTTGGCATACATGATGTATTATGTTGTCAATGATGAACACTACATAAATAAGTTTAATTTACATCAATATCAGTCAAACAAGTTACATACACTGTGATATTCCTATGGCTCTTATATATATATAGAAAACCAAATTATATTACCTATGGTATGAAACTGAAATATTTTTCATGATCAAATCTGGTATCTGTCATATCATAACATATCACAGAGTTTCAGACTGGACCTCAAAATGGAATTTGTTCTTTTCACTTGGGTCTATATTTTTGTAACAAAGTCTACATTTGAATTTTAATAAGCTCCCCAGGTAATTAATATACACATTAAAGTTTGAGAAGCACTGGTCTAAATAATTTGCTGCATTGACCTATTTGAATAAAATCTCTGAATTTAATCTATATTAACACTGTTCATTTAATGCAATAATAATATAACATTAAATAATATAATTTAAAATAGCTAGTATGTATGGGGTTTTATATAAGAAATATGGGAGCAGCAAAAGTTGAACTTTTAAATTACCTTAGATGAATTCAAAGATGCACTTCGCAATAGGAGACATTTTGATTAGACCAGTAAGTGGAATTCAAGAGTATTAGTACTTGATAGTGCTGGCACATTGTCTGTCATTTACCTAGTCCTCAGAACCATGAATGCAACATGTTCAGTAACTTTTTTTTAAGCCCTCACCTGAGGATATTTCCATTGATTTTTAGAGAGAGTGGAAGGGGTAGGGGAGGGGATAGAGAGAGAGGAGAGAGAGAAATATTGATGTGAGAGAGACACACATCGATTGGTTGCCTCCCATGCATGCCCTGACTGCTGGGGATTGAACGTGCAACCCAGGTACATGCCCTTGACTGGGAATCGAACCCACGGCCATTCCATGTGCAGGCTGACACTCTAACCACTGGCCCACACCAGCCAGGGCTGTTCAGTAACTTTTTCTTATTTTATTTTTATTTATTTATTTTTTTAATTAAATCTTTATTGTTCAGATTACATTTGTTCCTCTTTTTTTCCCCCCCATAACTCCCCTCCTCCCAGTTCCCGCCCCACCCTCCGCCCTCACTCCCCACTCACTGTCCTCATCCTTGTTGCACGATTTTTGTCCAGTCTCTTCCCGCATCTCCCACTCCCCTTCCCCCCCCCCAAGAATAGTCAGTCCCTTCCCTTTCTATGTCCCTGATTCATTATAATCACCAGTTCATTCTGTACATCAGATTATTTATTCACTTGATTCTTAGATTCACTTGTTGATAGATGCATGTTTGTTGTTCATAATTTGTATCTTTACCTTTTTCTTCTTCTTCCTCTTCTTAAAGTATACCTTTCAGCATTTCGTATAATACTGGTTTAGTGGTGATGAACTCCTTCAGCTTTTCCTTATCTGTGAAGCTCTTTATCTGACCTTCACTTCTGAATGATAGCTTTGCTGGATAAAGTAATCTTGGTTATAGGTTCTTGCTATTCATCACTTTGAATATTTCTTGCCATTCCCTTCTGGCCTGCAAAGTTTCTGTTGAGAAATCAGCTGACAGTCGTATGGGTATTCCCTTGTAGGTAATTGACTTTCTTTCTCTTGCTGCTTTTAAGAGTCTCTCTTTGTCTTTTGCTCTTGGCATTTTAATGATGATGTGTCTTGGTGTGGTCCTCTTTGGATTCCTTTTGTTTGGGGTTCTCTGCGCTTCTTGGACCTGTAAGTCCATTTCTTTCACCAGGTGGGGGAAGTTTTCTGTCATTATTTCTTCAAATAGGTTTTCAATATCTTGCTGTCTCTCATCTTCTGGCATCCCTATAATTCTGATATTGGTGCGCTTGAAGCTGTCCCAGAGGCTCCTTACACTATCTTCGTATTTTTGGATTCTTTTTTCATTTTGCTTTTCCGGTTGGGTGTTTTTTGCTTCTTCGTATTTCAAATCTTTGACTTGATTCTTGCGCTCCTCTGTTCTGCTGTTGGGTGACTGTATAATATTCTTTATTTCAGTCAGTGAATGCTTAATTTCTAGTTGGTTCTTTATCACAACATCGAGGGTCTCATTAGATTTCGTGAGGCTCTCATCAAGTTTATTGGCAGCTTCTAGCACATTATTGAAAGCCCTCAAAAGTGTGTTTTTTAGCTCTATATCATCCATTTCTGTCATGTTTTTTTTGTCTCCGCATTTTTTATGCTTTCTTGGTGCACCCCCTTGTGGTCTTTGTGTGCAGTCTTGTTCTAGTTAAGCCTTGATTGTTGTAGTTAATACTAGAGGGATTAGACCACCAGGCCGACTGGCTGTGAGAATCAGCTGTGTCTGCTGCAGTGGGAAAACTTCTGTCCTCTGGAGAGGTGCTAATCTAGCCTTTGCCTGAGGCTATCCGGCAAATGGCTCTGCGCAGGGCTTGGGCGGGGCGGGATCAACAGGGCGGGCGGAGGGAGCAGTTATGGCTGCTCTCAGTCCCGTTCCCAGAGGCTCTGCTTCTCAGAACCCCAGCAACCGCTGCAAACCTCGGAGAGAAAGCTGCCCTCACGTTCCGACTGATGCCAGACAATCCCGCTTCTCCCGTTTGAGTCTGAGTCCCTAGAGACTCGCTCGGATCTGGAGCTCAGAGTCTGAGACTCTCTCCTGATTGAAAACGACAACCGCGCCCTCAGCCACCAGCCCGCTCTGCGCGCGCACCTCCGCACCTTTGTATTTTCTACACTGTGCCTCCTCTGAGCCTCGGTATGCTCTTCTCTTTCCTTCTAGTTGAAGAGTCTCTCCTCAGCCAGCCTTCCTGTGGTTCTGGGTGATGTCCGTTCTGTCTTTTAGTTGTATTTTTGAAGTGGTTGTTTGCGGCAGCAATCTCAGGTGTTTACCTATGCCGCCATCTTGGTTTCCTCCAGTAACTTTTAATAATGGCTTTTACTTCAACCTACTATTGTTAAGGGTGCTAGGATTTGATTATTCAGCAAATAATTGCCAGGAGCCTGTTATGTGCCACGCATCTGTTAGGGCTCATAAACACATTGATGGCCATGGTGAATAGGTGAAAAAAACCTTGGCACAGTGAATGTCATCATAAAAGAAGATAGAATAGTGGCTACAGTGACCCATATTATTGGGATAAAAGTTTGACATCAAATGACTGTATTCTGTGTTTCTGCTAGAGATCAATCAGTGTTTAAGATGCCACCAGAATTGTTGCTACCCATTTTCTGAATGTCAGTGTCAGTACTGATCCATTGTATACCACTATGAACCAACCCAGAGAGATCAGCACATTTCACTTTCATGTCATACTAGTCCTGGATAAGCTATAAATATTAAAGAAGATAATGAGAAAAATGGGGGGTGCTTTTTATGACCATCAATCTCATCATTCTCTTAAGCAGACATATAATATATGAAGTTAAGTCTTCACTAACCAGTTAAAGCAAATAAAATACTTGATTAAATTCCTTCCCTTTTTGTAACTTTTTAATCTTTAAGTTCAAACTTACAGAAAAGCTGCAAGAATAGTACAAAGAATTTCTCTTTACCAATTGTACTCACATTCCCCAGTTGTTAATATTTTACCACATTTGTTTTATCATTCTCTTTATCAACAGATAGACATCCATACATACACATAAATAAAAACACACATATATAACTTTTTTGAATCATTTGAGAGTAAGTTGCAGACATGATATTTATAATTGTTTTTAAACCATTTTCTGATTATTTACTAGTAGCCCTGTGCACGAATCTGTGCACCAGTAGCTCGCCAGTAGCTCACTGCCGCCCTCCAGTAGCTCCCCCCGCCCCCCACCCGCCTTCATAGCTTGCTGCCCTGCCCCCTCCTGTAGCTCTCTGCTGCTGTCTTGTAGCTCGCTGTCCCACCCTCCTGCTGATCCGTGATCCGGTCGTTACTTGGTCATATTACATCTTTATTACATCTTCATTGCATATTACATCTTTTATTATATAGGATTCTTCATGTTAGTTTAGACACTGAACCTACCAGTTTTGAGATCGGATTGGAAACCCTTTCTTGAAATTTTTAGAATCTTTTCTGATCAGTGCCTCAAGTGCAAGAAAGTTAACCTTTTTTTTAAAAAAAAATTCATTTAGGAATAAGTAGTGTTGCTACAGCCGATAGAAAAGCTAATTTAAAGAAACTATACCCACTTAATTCATTGTGGCTTTTTAACCTATACATTGTGTTGAGAGGTTATGCCAGTGTAACTAAAAGGGACTGCCTGTATGACTTATTTTATTTTTATGACATTTTAATTTAATACTGTACTTATAGTGTGGAAATTGCAGATTACCTCTCATGCCTGAAATAACTAACTTATTCTGGAACAAGACATAAATGAATTCACAGTATAAACTTTTTTTCATTGTCCAAGTTCAAAAAATTAAGTCTTGGTAGTAATTATGAGAGAATTAAGTAAGATCTTGGTGAGATTAAAATCTTTTTTTTTCAAAGCCAAAGCTATTTCCTTTGGGCAAATGAGCCTCCTTTATGAGTTCTTCAACATTACGGTACTCTTTGGTAAATTTTTCTCTCTATGTTCTGAATGATGCTCTCGTAGTCTGAGTGATTCACTCAAGACTAATTTCAGAATTGGGAGAATCTAGGCCTTTGCTATTCAAAGTGTCCATTGCTTTACCCAGACTGGTAGAAAAACAGAATCTCAGGCCCCTACCCTACATGTACTGAATCAAATCTACATTTTAACAAGATCCCTCAGGTGACTGTATGTGCATTAAAATTTTAGAGCCGTTATTATACTGATTTGAGGAGTCTGTGTCATTATATTCATTAGAGAAATGGTCAGACTTTTGTTAAAGTTTCTTCAAAGATGCCCTTCAGCATCCTAAAAACCAGTTCTGCTATATAGAGCTTCCCTGTCAGATCTCCATATAGAACTGAACCAGATTTTTGCTCAAGGAGAAGAGAGAACAAGTTAGATAGGTTAGTGGAAATTTCCACTTCACTTCTTTCCTTCCTTATTTCTGCAGGAGAGTAGAAAATCTTTAGATTTTTTTTTACAGGTGCATGGATATGCTAGAGAGAATAATTTATTCCTTCTGGGAGGTGATCAATACTGCACTGAATAAACTAAAACAGAATATCAGCTTTTTTGAGACTTCAGGGGAGCTTCTGGGATGATAGGCACTTCCCACTGTTCCACAGACCATAAGCATTCTACAAAGAGATTCTCTAAGTACTCCTTTGTGCAAAATTAAGATTATTGCTAACTTATTCCTTGTCTCTTCTTCCGTTGTCCATAAAGACATTTTAGTTTTAAAAATACCATATATTAGTGTTAAAAATTCAAACAATACAGAAGTGTCTATAGAGTAAATTTATTTGTCTGTCATTCTGTTCCTGTTCTAACAGAAGTAGCCACTGTTCATAGTTTGGTATGTAGCCTCCCAGGCTTTCTGATGCATGTTCTCATATATACATACACTCAAAAATTTAAATAATATTATACTGCAATGCTGTTTTGTAAATTGCTTTTGGTTCCATTTACTATACCACGAATTGCTTTAATATGAGTATGCAAATTGTTAGCATGGTGATAAAAATCTGCTATAAAAATAAGAGCTATCCATTAACAAACTACTCTCTACCTAGGGTTTGGGGTGGAAATAATGGCTGAAATAACTTGATATAACCAAAGTTTTATTTACTCAGTTTAGACTTTCCTTAAAACTGGGATGAACAGCATTGAAATTAGAAGTCACTTCCTAGAAAGTGTAAAGATAACATAGGTCCATGCTGGTTTAAAGGAATGGATTGACAGTGTCTGGGGGTGGATTGTGATGAATGACTAGGATGCAGCTGTAGAATACCTCAAATGAAAAGAATCTTTCCCTGTCCACCAGGTACAAATGAGCCATTGGTAGTAATAGCTCAGCCCTCATCAGAAACGCCACATTTGACTGCAACTAATGAATTTTATGCTAAAATGATGACACCAATTCACAACAAGGAGGAGGCAAAGACTTCATCTAAGTGCTACATACAAGTCACCGGTATGACTTGTGCTTCCTGTGTAGCAAACATTGAACGGAATTTAAGACGAGAAGAAGGTGAGATACTCTTAAAGCTTGTTATTTTATGTTCTAGTTTGAGGACTCTGACTTTTTTGTCTTCATATGCATTTTTTTTACCATGTTTATAATTCTTGTCAAGACCTCCTAAAGCCTATCAGTAATGTTCAGGACAGCCTTGACTTTCTGACAGCCAGTTGTTGTTAGTGTTTGTTCCCTTATATATGGTTCCTATCTCGTTTGCTTTAGGGTCACATTTTAATATCAATGAAACTTGTAGGAAAAATATCAGAAGGAAATACATAAGATTACTATTCTTTTAAAAAATATATTTTTATTTATTTCCGAGAGGAAGGGAGAGGGGGAGAGAGATAGGAACAATGATGAGAGAGAATCATTGATTGGCTGTCTCCTGCACTGGGGATCGAGCTGGCATCTCGGGCATGTGTCCCTGACCAGAATCAAACTCGGAACCCTTCAGTCCACAGGCCAAAGCTCTATCCACTGAGCCAAACTGGCTAGGGCAAGATTACTATTCTTTATGGACCTTGGGTGCAATGTATTTTAAAAACATACAAATTTCCTGATAAAGTTATGTGTAAAACTGACAACTAGAATCCATAAATTGTTACTATACCTAGACCAAGCATAAGACTAAAATCAAGTTTGTTTAGAATTACAGGGGTGGGAAAAAGTAGGTTAAATTACTAGCCATCATTACTAAGAGATAAATCATAAGTAAGGACATGAAATAATAACAATAAGAAGACAATATAAATAAATAATACTATAATAAATGAATAATGCAAGAATAAACTCTGTGTTTCACATACTCACAACTGTAAACCTCTTTTGTCCACTCCTGTATAGTCTTCTCTTTCAACAGTTTGATTGTTGAACTTTGCTTGCAGTAAAAATGTTCAAAAGTTAATATTGTGTAATTTTAGGTTACAAAATCTTAGAAATTCTATAACATTATTTATTTAGTCACTCAGATTTTTAGCTTATAAATTTACATTCACATTATTGGACTTCATAGTATGGCATAGAAGATTTTTAACCATAGAGATATGTGATTATGTTTAATGAGACTGAAGTCATGGGCTTAGTCCTTAGGCACCCCTAACTCCAGATGTCTTAAAGATACATGCTGTCAGTCACAAGGGCTGAATAAGTAAGATTAGTATAAGCTTATTCCCACTAATGGTGAAATAACTCAAAGTATATATAGTAATAATGCAGGCCTGGGGCAAGTAGAATCATCTTATATATAAGACCAAAACATTATAACAAAATGTATACAGAGCCATCTTCATTTCAATATTATCTTGTCTGCATTCTGTCACTTCTGAATCTTTCATTTCAGCCTCCATTATCCTATATAATAAAAGGGTAATATGAAAATTGACCAAACCACGGAACCGCTGGAACTCCCGTGGCCCCTCGCCCCAGCTGGCCTGCCCCCAATGGCCCCATCCCATTGGGCGGCCGGCTGGACCCCACCAGTGCATGAATCCATGCACTGGGCCTCTGGTATCTAATAAAAATGCAGTCAAGGCTGAAGCTTACACTTTGATTGATTAAAAAAGAAAAGGAAGGAGGTTGCAAGCAAATGAAAGCTAAAGGAAATTTCTGGGACTCCTGTTTAATTTTATAATCAACTATTTTGGGCAAGTCAGAAATAGCCATTTTCATGAGACAAGCAATGCCTGTGCCAATTACAAATCTTTTTAAAAAAAATTTATTAAGCTGATTCTACCAGTTACTCTCTATTATCCACTTTACCCCATTTTAACCCAATTAGGAATACCATTGGCCTAGCTGGGGTGACTACATTGACTTTTTTCTTTTTAAACTAAGTAACACTGGTCTTTCCATAGTTTAGGCTCATTATATTTCTAAAAATGAATAGAGCTTCTAATTATAGTTTGAAGTAAGAATTTTTAAAAGTATCTATAATTTATATAAGTATTAAACCTATTTTTTGAAACTTAATAAACCAGAATGTCCCTTCTATTTCTGTTTGGCTATAGATTACATTCAACTGAGCAAAAAAGATTTTTTCCTATTTCCTCTATTCTTTTATTAGTGACACTTTCCTATGAACCATTCCTCTGAATTAGTTGGTACCCACAAAGTCCAGAGAAGCACTTTATATAGAAAACTTAGGTTTTATTAGATGCTTTATTTTTTTAATAAAAATTATTAAATTAATATTTGTGGGTTTTTTTTTTCATTTTTATCAAACTCCAGAGCTGACCTACTGACTAGTGGTCCCCATTCCTTATCAGATAACCACTAAGTGCCACAGATTCCTAGAAAGAGCTGCCATTTTCTACTATGTGAAATTAATTTTCTTCCTGGCAATGACAGCAATAGCTGGCCTAGAGAAGTGGGATGTTTGTTAACAAAAGGCTTTCACCAAAGAACAGTGTGACTGCCATAAAATAAACTCCTTTGTTCTGTTAACAAGAGTATGGCACTTTTTCATTCTAGAAATAAGAGCACTTTAGATTAGTGTGTGCCAGACAGTAAAACTTGGCCAATTTAAATAAATGACTATTATTTGATATTATGTGTATGTTGGTACAGTCTTGGACTCTTTGCTACAACTGCAGTGATCTCCTAAAATCATGAGTTCCTTTCTCTAGGACTATCTCATTAGTTTCTAAAAATGCTTTATATTTATATGATTAGATCTCAACTCATTGCAATTCATGGGCCTTATTTGGATCCTAATTCAAACAAAAAAACCACACTTGTGTTAAATTAACTAATAAATGGTTATATGACACTTGTGGACATGTGAATATTGCCTAGATATTTGATATATTGAAGAATTATTTTAGCTATGATATGGTATGTTTATTTTTAAAGTGAACAGTCTCTATCTTTAAGAAATGCATATTTAAATATTGACACATGAGATGAGATGATGTCTGAGATTTGCTTGAAAATAATCAGGGTAGAGGGCAGAGACTTGGATAGGAACATAGAAGAAAAGATCAGCCTGGTATTATTGATAATTGTTGAAACTGGGTGATCCATACATCAAATTTGTTATGTTGTTCTCTCTTTTGTATATTTATAATTTAAAATTTCCATAATAAAAATTTTAAGAAAATAAGGCCCTCTTTTCAAATAGTTTTATTTGGTTTGGGTTTAAGTAACAAAATTCTTCAGATTCCCATTAATCCTTTCACAATTAAATGAAAAACAAACATTACTCTTTTTAAAAATTTTCAAAAAAATTATTGATCGAGAGAGAGAGAGAGAGAGAGAGAGAGAGAAAGAGAGAGAGAAAGACATCAATTTTGGTTGATTCTTGTATGTACCCTGACTAGGGATCAAACCTGCAACCTTGTTTTAAAGGTGTGTTATCTGAATTGTTTTTATTATCAATGCTTCTAGGAATATATTCTGTACTTGTGGCTCTGATGGCTGGCAAAGCAGAAGTAAGATATAATCCTACTGTTACACAACCCCCGATGATAGCTGAGTTCATCCGAGAGCTTGGATTTGGAGCCACTGTGATAGAAAATACTGATGAAGGGGATGGTGTTTTGGAACTTATTGTAAGTAAGAATATTTGTGTAATTAATAAAATTTCCAGGAAAATTTAACAAGGATTCGAAAAAGAGTTCCAAACATAATTAAAACTGGGAAAATAAGACATAAAAGGAAAAGGGAACTGGAAAATGGAAGGATAAGATATAACTTAATAGTGGTCTTCAAGTATGGAATGTAAAAGATAATCATCATATCTCTATTAAGAACTAAAAGGGAAGAATTTGGTTTAAATGAATAACTGAAAATCAACTTTTAAAAATGTAGTATGATTCTTACCTATAGCATGTAAAATAATAAGTTTCAGATGCATTAAAGTTTTATAAATGAAGTAAGACATATTGATTTACACTTGATCTTAGCTCAAAGGCCGAGAAGCAATGGGGCATATTGGTTTAAAATGATCATTTTCTCCAACCCAGCAAATCAAGTTTTATTTGTATAACTTCAACAATTAAAATGAACATTTTAACCCTGTGCCAAAATAGGTTCCAGCTCAAACAAAAGTTTAAATGTAAAAAATGAAACCATGAAATTACTAGAAGAAATATTTGGAGCTTTTTTTCAATATGTTAGCATTAAAATTTCAAACATCAGAAAAATCAAAAGTGTTATACAGTGGACACCCTTATACACACCGCCAAGATTCTACAATTAACATTTTACTATATTTGTTTTTATAATACATAAGTCTATCAATACACTATGCAAATAATTTTAGACTCACAAATAAGTTACAAAAATGGCACAGAGAATTTCCATGTGGCCTCTACCCAGATTTCCCTAATGATAACATCTAATCCATCATTTAAAAAATAATATTAGAGTAGGAAGGGCCTTTTTTAATATCATATAAAACCCACAAATGAAAAGATTGATAAATCAGGTACATAACATTTTCTTCTTGGGGAAAAAGGCAACATAAAGCCAAAGGGAAGTAAAATAATTGTAATTCATCTCATAGATGAAGGTTAATTTTCTTAATATACGAGAAACTGTTATAAATCAATAAGAAAAGAGCCAGCAACCCAAAAGAAAGATGGTAAAGGATATGAATAGACAGCTCACAGAAAAACCAATACATTACCTCTTTAACCATATGAAAAGCTATTCAACTTCATTTTAATAAGAGTAAAGCAAATTTAATCTGCAATGAAATGCCATTTCTTACCTATTACATCAGTAAAAATTAAAAACAATTTTTGTTAACACTGTGTTTGTGATCTCTCTATTGCTCTTGAAGTGTCAGTTGATTTAAGCTCTCAGCAGGAATTTGACAATATCTATCAAAAGTAAAGTTGCGTATAGCTTTTGCCTCAGAAGCTTCGCTTGTAGCAAGTTATCGAACAGATGTTTGCATATGTATGAAATGACATGTAAAGATGTTCATTATATTGTTACTTATAATAGCAGAATATAGGAAAAAACTAAATCTCAGTTATTAGGGAATAGGTAAATAAATTAATGCACATCCATACTAAACAGCTATTAAAAAGAATGGGCAGATTTTTACTTTTTAAAGACTTTAAAAATTAATAGCTTTATTGAAACATAATTCACAAATTATAAACCCCTTTTAAAGTGTACAATTCAGTGGTTTTTAGTATATTCTCAGAGTGGTGTTACTATCACCTCAAACAAAATTGAAACAAACTCATAGACTCAAATAGCAGACTGGTGATTGCCAGAGGGGAAGGTGGTTATGGAACTGGGTGAAAAGTGAAGGGATTAAGAAGTACAAATTGGTAGTTACAAAATAGTCCTGGGGATGTAAATTACAGCACAGGAAATATAGTCAATAATCTATAATAATAAAAGCATAATATGCTAATTAGACCAGACGTCCTTCCAGACAACCTTCCGGATGAAGCTGCAGTGGGCGTAGGCCGAGCCCCTTGCACAAATTTCATGCATCGGGCCTCTAGTTTCTAATAACTATGTATGGTGCCAGCTGTATACTAGAATTATTGGGGGGATCACTTTGTAAATTATATAATTGGCTACCCACTGTGCTGTACACCTGAAACTAATATAAAGTAATATTGAATGTCAACTATAATTGAAAAATCGCTGTATAATGTCTTTGTCTAGTAAGTCCAGTATTTGGGCTTCCTCAGGAACATTTTCTATTGATTGCTTTTTTTCCTGCTTATAGACCACACTCATTTCATTGCATGGTCTCATGATATTTTTGTTAAAAATATAATATAGCAACTCTGGAAATAAGATTCTTCCCACCTCTTCAAGGTTTGCTCTTGTCGTCATTTATCATAGTTACTAGAAGCCCGGTGCATGAAAATTCATGCAGTGGAGGGGGGGTTCCTCAGCCTGGCCTGCCCCTTCTCACAGTCTGGGAGGCCTCAGGGGCGGGAGGCGACCGGCAATCAGGAGAAGGCGATGCCCCATCATACCTCTGCTGCTGCCACTGTCAGCAGCGCAAGCCTCGTCCGGCCCTGGTTACCTGAGCCTCGGGTACCTGAGCCCTGGGCAGCTGGGGGGCTGAGGGGACTGGGGGACTCCGGCCTTGCCACATGCCTGCTTCCCCATTAGAGCTGAGGGGACTGGGTGCCTCTATCTTGTGGCTGTGGGCACCACCATCTTTGAGGGCAGGGCAGTCAATTAACATATTCCCTCTTTATTGGCTGTGGGCGCCACCATCTTTGAGGGCGGGGCAGTCAGCATATTCCCTCTTTATTGGCTGTGGGCGCCACCATCTTTGCGACAGCATGAGGGTCAATTAGCATATTCCCTCTTTATTAGATAGGAGGATTGTTTGTTTAGTGACTTTTCTGAACTAATTCCATGAAGTCTATATTCTTTGTTGTGTGTGGCCACTGAAGTCTCTGCTTCATTAGCTCAGTGGTCAGCTAAAGATTGGATAGAGATTTTCTTAAGGACCTGAAACCAATAAATCTCTCAGTCTTTGCTGAGGAGCTCTGTGTAAATGTTGGGGCATGCCTTCAACACTCAGCTATGTGGTTGTCAGTTTTGCCTTAGCTTTCACTTCCTGCCTCTACAGAGCCTAAAGGTAAGCCTGAGGTGGGAGAGGTTAGGGTCCTTTTAGTTTTTTTCTGTGCACAGCTCTGGAAATGTGCACACCCCTATGCATGTGCATTGCCTTCTAGATTCCTAGGAGAATGTTGGAACTGTTATGGATGTCTTGCGTCCCTGTTTTTCTTTTTAGGCTTTTTGGTTGGCCTATTGTTTGCCCCAGCTGTTATCCATTGGCTCAGGCAGCCATAAGATTAAATCATTATCTCTGACTGTTTTTGTCAAATTCTTTCAGAGGAAAAAGCTTTTTGTACCCTCTGAGCTCCAGTCAGAGCAAATACAGACTTCTTTGCAAGTGGAATATTTCATAGAACCATCAGATGGCTCAAATAATGAAAGCTTTCTGATAAAGAGACTTTGAATGAGCTCCAACCCTTTTTGCCCTCTCTGGTGGCTTCTGATGCAGGTTTTTTGTTTTTTGTTTTTTACCATGATTGTGAGCTGGTGATCTTCATGACTACCACAGAGCTGGAGGGGAGGGGTAATTATAATGCACATAAGTTGCTGTTTTATTGGGATTCATCTGATTTTCTTGAATAAATGCTTCCTGAGTTGCTGCAAGTTTTTGTTTAAGTTCCAAATTTCTGAAAAAGTTGGATCTGACAATTTTTGCCAGTTTTTTTTATTGCTTTTATGAAGGAGAAAATTTTCAGAGATTCTTACTCTACCATTACTGATATCCCTATAGTAGATATTCTTGAAAAAATGCTTTCCAATTCATTGCATACTTTTTGGTTACTTCCCAGAGTCTTTTAACACTTTTTTTTGTTTTTATTTTTCAATTACAATTTACTTTCAATATTATTTTGTATTGTTTTCATGTGTACAGCATAGTGGTTAAACTATCATACACTTTACAAAGTGTTCCCTTTGATATATCTAATACCCACCTGGCACCATACATAGTTTCCACAATATGACTGACTATATTCCCTATGCTGTATTTTATAGCCCTGTGACTATTTTGCCACAATCAATTTGTATTTCTCAATCTCTTCACCTTTTTCATTCAGTCCCTCAACCATTTATTTTGTTCTTTAGATTCCACATATAAGTGAAATCATATGATATTTGTTTTTCTCTGACTTATTTCACTGAGCGTGATCCTCTCTAGGTCCACCCATGCTGTTGCAAAAGGTAACATTACATACTTTTTATGGCTGAGTAATATTTCATTGTGTAAATGTACCACAGCTATTTTATCCACTCATTTATTGATGGGCACTTGGCTTGCTCCCATATCTTAGTTATCCTATATAATAAAAGGCCAGCCACCATTAGTGTAACGACCAGAATTACCAGAGACCAGAACCACCATGGCCCCTCACCAGGCTGGCTCTCGACACCAAGCAAGCAGTTAGGGGTGATCAGGCAGGCAGACCAGTGGTTAGGGGTGATCAGGTAGGCAGAAGAGTGGTTACGGGTGATCAGGTAGGCAGACCAGTGGTTAGGGGTGATCAGGTAGGCAGGCAAATGGTTAGGGGCAATCAGGTAGGCAGGCAAGTGGTTAGGGGCAATCAGGTAGGCAG
>NW_005871052.1:6404913-6432782 GCF_000147115.1 Myotis lucifugus | reverse complement strand
AGGCAGAAAGGTTGATTCCAGGTTCTCGAGGGAGGCAAGACCAGTGGATTCGTGGTGCTCAGTAGGGCAAGTCAAATGGTTTAGGTGGTGATCAGGTAGGCAGGCCAGCACTTTTGGTGTTCAGGTAGACAGACGGCCCCTTGCTTGGGCTGGCCCCGCCCCCAAGCAAACAGTTAGGGGGGATCAGGCAGGCAGCAGAGTGGTTAGGGGTGATCAGGTAGGCAGACCAGTGGTTAGGGGTTATCAGGTAGGCAGGCAAGTGGTTAGGGGAAATCAGGTAGGCAGACAGCCCCTCGCTGGGCTGGCTCCACCCCCAAGCAAGTGGTTAGGGGCAATCAGGCAGGCAGACCAGTGGTTAGGGGTGATCAGGTAGGCAGACAAGTGGTTAGGGGTGATCAGGTAGGCAGGCCAGCAGTGAGGGGAAATCAGGTAGGCAGACGGCCCCTCGCAGGGCTGACCCCACCCCCCAGCAAAGAAAGAGGGAGGCCCAGGCCACCGGCAGTGACTCTGTGGCAGTTGTGCAGCCTGCCAGTGATTGCCCCACAGAGGGAGGCCCAGGCCAGCCAAGCCATCGCACCCCATGCCTGTTGCTTGCAGAGGGAGGCCACTGGTGGCAGGGGCAGGAGGGGGGCAGCGCTGCACAGATGGCATGCAGTGGCAGCGGCACGGGTGGGGCTAGCTGCCTGCAGCCAGGGGAAGGAAAACTCAGATAGGCCCTGATCTCAGGCCAAGCCTAGGGATCCTACCCGAGGGGTCCTGGATTGTGAGAGGGTACAGGCTGAGGTGAGGGACCCCCCGAGTGCACGAATTTTCGTGCATTGGACCTCTAGTTCTATATAACTCTGCAGTGAACATAGTGGTGCATATAGTCCAGTGATGGCGAACCTTTTGAGCTTGGCATGTCAGCATTTTGAAAAACCCTAACTTAACTCTGGTGCCGTGTCACATATAGAAATTTTTTGATATTTGCAATCATAGTAAATAAAACAAAGACTTATATTTTTGATATTTATCTTATATATTTAAATGCCATTTAACAAAGAAAAATCAACCAAAAAAATGAGTTTGCGTGTCACCTCTGACACACGTGTCATAGGTTCGCCATCACTGATATAGTCTTTCAAATTAGTGTTTTGGGTTTCTTCAGATAAATATCCAGAAGTGGAATTGCTGGGTCATAAGGAAGCTCCATTTAAAAAAATGTTTTTCAGAGAGAGGAAGGTAGTGGGAGACAGAGAGAGATAGAAACATCAATGATGAGAGAGAATCAATGATTGGCTGCCTCCTGCACGCCCCACACTGGGGATCGAACCCGCATGTTGCCTGACTGGGAATCGAACCAGTGACATCTTGGTTCCTGGGTTGACGTTCAACCACTGAGCAACACCAGCCAGGCAGGAAGTTCTATTTTTAATTTTTTGAGGAAGCTCTATACTTTTTCCCATAGTGACTACACCAATCTGCATCCTCGCCAACACTTGTCATTTGTGGATTTATTGATTATAGCCATTCTGACAAGGGTGAGGTGATATCTCGTGGTTTTAATTTGCATTTCTCTGACAGTTGGTGACATTGAGCATTTTTTCATATCCCTATTGGTCATCTCTATGTCCTCTTTGGAAAAGTGTCTATTCAGGTCCTCTGCTCATTTTTTTATTGGATTGTTTTTGGTATTTTTTTTTTTTGGTGTAGAGTTGTATGAGTTCTTTATAAATTTTAGATATTAACCCCTTATCAGATGTAATATTCTGTGGGTTGTCCTTTCATTTCATTGATGGTTTTCTTTGCTGTGCAAAATCTATTTAGTTTGACATAAGCCCATGCGTTTACTTTTTCTTTTGTTTCCCTTGCCCGAGGAAATATATCAGAAAAAATATTGCTAAGAGAAAATCAGAAATTTTACTGTCTGTTTTCTTCTAGGAATTTTATGGTTTTGACTCTTACATTTAAGTTTTTAATCCATTTTGAGTTTATTCTTCTATATTTTGTGAGAAGGTGGTCTAGTTTCTTTTTTTTTTCATGTATCTGTCCAAACTTTCCAGCATCACTTTTAATAGCTTTTTTGAATGTTTCCCCAGTTTTACCATTGCTTTTTAGGGGAAAAGAATTGATGAGCTCCTTACACAGTCATCCCAAAATTCCTGCCTCATGACTTTAGAATTTAATATCCAACTGAACTATATATAAACTCACTAAACACATAGGGCAAAAATATTTTAGACAAATGTAGAACACGTTGTAATCCATTAACCTTCACTAAAAGTAATACTAAAGGTTATATAATTTAGCAGGATGAAGAAATATCTAGAGGGAAGCAAGACATTGAATACAAGAAACAATGATTTGTCAAATTTTGTACAATGAGTAGTGACAGGAAGAAAGAGACTTTTAATGAGATCCTCTTCTGTGTAACCTGTTGCAGCTCAACCTTATCCTTGTTCAATGTGATATAAAAAGTGTTCTAAAAATGTTCTAATGGTCATATCTAAGGATATTAATAGTGCAGAAAGATCTTGTGTGTTAATCCCATGTTACAAAAGTTATTTTAAAGTAACTCATGTTTAATGGAGGAAAATTATATTTCTGAATAACAACGTTTTTGTGTTTAATAGGTGAGAGGAATGACGTGTGCCTCCTGTGTACATAAAATAGAATCTACCCTTACAAAGCACAGAGGTATTTTCTACTGCTCTGTGGCCTTGGCAACCAACAAAGCACATGTTAAATATGATCCAGAAATTATTGGTCCCAGAGATATTATCCATACAATTGAAGTAAGTGTCAATTTCTGTGTTCTTGACTGTTTATTCAACACATCTTTGAGTTGCTTCTGTTTGTATCAGACAGAGATAATGAAAAAAATCTGACACATTTGGTTATGCTAGATAACATCTGGCTCAAAATTTAATGTAAATTTGTCTGCCTTTTTAATGGTATTTTTCAGGAAGTGGTAGGCAAAGGCATACTGACACTATAAATCAAGAGCCGACTTAAAGTGGAAACACAAGGAATTTTAAAAATGTTTAGAAAATGGAAGTGAAATACAATTTGCTATGAGTAAAATTTATGTTAATCATGAAGGAAATGAAGCATCCTGCTAGACACTTTATTGTTTGTTAGGTCAAAGCAAAAGATGTATTTTTAAGTTAAAGTAAGAAATTTAAACGACCAAACCCTTTTTAAAAAATATATTTTTATTGATTTCAGAGAGGAAGGGAGAGGGATAGAAACATCAGTGATGAGAGAGAATCATTGATTGGCTGCTCCCTGCATGCCCCACAATCATTATTTATTTATCTATGTGGGTCCTCTCTCTTTGTTTCTTGATAAGTATGGGTAAAGTTTCATCAGTCTTGTTTATTTTTTAAAGAACCAGCTCTTGGTTTCATTTATCTTTTGTATTTTTATTTTTTCAGTCTCTATTTCTACTCTGACCTTGATTATTTCCTTTCTTCTAATTACTCTGGGCTTTTCTTTTCTCTTTTCTTTCCTTTCTTCCTTTCCCTTTCCCTTTCCCTTTCCCTTTCCCTTTCTCTTTCCCGTTCCTTTTCCCTTTCCCTTTTCTTTTCCCTTTCCCTTTCCCTTTTCAGCTGACACTGGACAGTTTATTGTGAAAAGCCATGGTGTGGGAGGGGGAGGCTGGGATGGACAGGACCAGGGCCCATGTGGGGGGATTTAGCTGGACATCAGGCATTCCTCTACATAGGTTTAAAGGCAACACCTTCATGGATAAACCCTCCAGAGGGCCGGGTGGGTGAGTAGGGGTGCCCTAGGCACTGCTGAGCGCCTTGGCCAGCAGGGCTTCTATGTCAGGCTCGATGTCAATGGTCAGAAAGCGGTGGCTGTACCTGCGCACAGGCATGCCATCCGGGCCCACCAGGAACTTCTCAAAGTTCCAGGACACGTTGTTGCGGCACATGGGAGACCAGGTGATGAACTTGGGGTCTGTCATGAGCGCAGTGGCGTCGTCACTGGGTGCGGGCAGAGCCTGGCACAGGAAGACGAAGAGGGGGTGCTCCTGCACCGTTCACATCACACTTCTTGAAGAGTGTGAAGTTGGGCTCGAACCCGCCACCATGAATTTCTAGTTCCATGACATACTTGAGGGAATTCAGGATCTCTTTGTTCTTGGCATTCTCCTGATGCCCGAACTGGTTGCAGGAGAAGCCGAGCACCACCAGGCCCCGCGGCACAAGGCTCCGCTGCAGCTCGTTCACTTGGGTGTAGTCGCGGATCCTCGTGCCTCAGAGCGAGGCCAGGTTTCAATGAGCAGCACCTTGCCCCGCAGGGAGCCCAGGCTAACGGGCTCCCCACAGGTCGCGGGTGCACAGAGAAGGCGTGCACAGACCGTGCACAGAGCAGGGCCGCAGCCGCTTGTGGGGCCACCGCCAGCTGAGCAGCCACATGGCGTGGGGATTGCAGAAGAATAGGGAGCGCTGGGGACAGGAACACCTGGGCTTTACTTTTTAAAAAATTAATTCACTTACATTTTTAATTTAATGAATATAATATTTTTTTGCAACATGTTTTTAATTGACTTCAGAGAGAGGAAGGGCGAGGAAGAGAGAGAAACATCGATGAGAGAGACAAATCAATCAGCTGCCTCCCACATGCTCCCTACTGGGGTTTGAGCTCTCAACCCAGGCACCTGTCCTGAATGAGAATCAAACCAGTGACCTACTGGTACATGGGACAATGCTCAAACAACTGAGCCACACCAGCTGAGTACTCTGGGTCAGTGGTTGGCAAACTCATTAGTCAACAGAGCCAAATATCTACAGTACAACGATTGAAATTTCTTTTGAGAGCCAAATTTTTAAACTTAAACTATATAGGTAGGTACATTGTTATTAATTTAATTAGGGTACTCCTAAGGCTTAGGAAGAGCCACACTCGAGGGGCCAAAGAGCTGCATGTGGCTCACGAGCCACAGTTTGCCGACCACGGCTCTGGGCTTTTCTTGTTCTCTTTCTAATTCTTTTAGTAGTAGGGTTAGATTTTTTTATTTTAGCTTTTTCTTGTGTCTTTTATTTAAAATGTATTTTTATTGATTTTTAGAGAAGAGGGGAGAGAGAGGGAGAGGGAGAGAAAGAGAGAAATATCAGTGATGAGAGAGAATCATTGATCGGCCTCCTGCACGACCCCTACCGGAGATGGAGCCTGCAACCTGAGCATGTGCCCTGACCAGTAATTGAACCACGACCTCCTGGTTCATAGGTCCACCCTCAACCACTAAGCCACACAGACAGGCTAGGCAAGTATCTACGCTAATAATAGACAAATATGTAAATTGACCATACATTTGCCATGCCCCACAGCCAATCAGGAGTGAGTATGCAAATTAACCGGACAAAGATGGTGGGCCTGTGGGCAGCTCGCATGCGTGCAGGTGCCAAGCAGCCAGGGGGTGGGGTGGGATGCTTGCGTCGTCGCCATGGTGACCATGCAGGTGGTCCACACTGCCCCCGGCCACTCTGAGCCTCAGGGCAGCGTGGGAAGGTGGAAAGGCGGGTCCGGAGCGAAAGCAGAAAGGTGGCTCTGGGCCGGAGTGAAGGCGGTGCTGGCAGCTAGGGGAAGGAAGGCCCATTCTTGCACGTATCTTCGTGCATCGGGCCTCTAATCCTATATAATAAAGAGGTAATATGCTCAACCACTGAGTCACATCGGCCAGGCTTTTCTTGTTTCTTAAGGCAGGCCTGTAATGCTATGAACTCCCTCCTCAGGACTGCTTTTCCTGTGTTCCATAGATTTGGGGTTGTTATTGTTCATTTTCATTTGTTTCCAGGAAATTATTTATTTCTTCGTTGACCTCATTGTTAACCCATTCATTGCTTAATTACATGCTCTTCAGCCTCCATATGTCTAAATTCTTTGAGGTTTTTTTTATTGTAGTTGATTTATAGTTTCATGCTATTGTGATCCAAGAAGATACTTTATAAGATTTCAATCTTCTTGAATTTGTTAAGGCCTTTTTGGTGTCATGGGGATATAAAGTACAGCATAGGTAACAGAGTCAATAATATTCTAATAACTGTGTGTGCTGTCAAAAGGGTGCCAGATTTATCTGGATGATTGCTTAATAAGTTATGTATCTCAACTGTACTTGAAAAATAAAAATGATGTTTAAATGGGAAAATTTAAAAATGATGGACACTAACAAAGCAACCTCTACTAAGGACAGCTGCACTTGAGTGAAATCATTAGTTTGAGAACAGTAGGATAGACACTAATAAGAATTGAGGAGGTACTCATTTCTTTGACGGAAGTTTATAAACAAAGGTAATTAAGAAAGGAATCACATCTCCATTTTTATATTCCCCTACAGTAACTTGGCAATCAGTAATTGAATTGAATTGTTCTTAATGATAATACTATGGTTTAGGATTTCTTTATTTAATATTTATACATTCAGTGAAATAATTGTTTTCTCATGAATTTCCTTCAGAGCTTAGGTTTTGAAGCTTCTTTGGTCAAGAAGGATCGGTCAGCAAGCCATCTAGACCATAAACGAGAAATAAGACAGTAAGTACTTTTGGAGTGTCAGTGAAAAACAAATTGTGATTCTTTGTTACAAATTTAATATCCTCTGAGCATGTCAGTTTTTACAATATCATCCTTATTCTCAGTGGATTGGTCTCAACTTGTATTTACCTATACTACATAGAATCTTTAAACTCTAGCTACTTACTAAAAGGATTTTTCTTTTCTACGTAAGATGGAGACGGTCCTTCCTTGTGAGCCTCTTTTTCTGTATACCTGTAATGGGACTAATGATATATATGATGGTTATGGACCACCACCTTGCAACTCTTCATCATAATCAGAACATGAGTCAAGAAGAAATGGTCAACGTTCATTCTTCTATGTTCCTGGAGCGCCAGATCCTGCCAGGATTGTCCATTATGAATTTGCTATCTTTTTTATTGTGTGTACCTGTACAGGCAAGTGAAATGTTAGCAAGTATATTTGTTAATAATGAAAACTAGCTAAAATGTGGCAGGCAGCCCTGGCTGGTTTGCTCAGTAGTTAGAGCGTCAGCCTGTGGACCAAAGGGTTGTGGGTTCGATTCCCAGTCAAAGGCACATACCTAGGTTGCAGGTTCAATCCCCAGCCCCAGTCAGGGTGCGAATGGGAGGCAACCAATCGATGTGTGTCTCTCATGTAATTTATTTTTCTCTCTCTCCCCCTCCTCCCTCCCTTTCATCTCTCTCTTCCCTCCCTTTCACTCTCTCAAGAAATCAATGGAAAAAATATCCTCTGGAAATGAAGATTAAAATAATAATAATAATAATAATAATAATGAAATGTGGCAAGCAAGGCTATTTTCAGTTGGAAAGCGGATGTTAGCCAGAAGCCTATCATTTTATGCTGGATGCTTTATAAAAATAATCTTAAACTGAGTGGTTAAAGTAAATAATAAATTCCACATAACCCCTAAGGATACTGTTTAGTGCCAAAGCAGATAATAAGAGTTTAATTTGTATTCAGATATGAATTTGGTATTCATATCTGCTATTGTATATAAATTTATATTTTAAGTTATTATAACAATAAGATGTCCTGAGCCTATGTAGCCCAGCTGGCTCACTTCTTCTACCTCTGTAACTTTCTAAATAAAATTTCTCTTATAATTAAAAAAACACATTTTGTTTATATATTTAATATTTTAAAATTAATTATATTTATATTAATGATATTAAATATATTTTATTTTCTTTATTAGTTTATCTAAAATAAAATACTTATAATAATTATTATATTATTAGTTATATTGCTTTTCCCCAGCACTTAAATTCATTACTTTTTGTATGTTTTCACTTCTTCTTTTGAGATAAACTTTTACTGTGGAACACTTCCATCTAATAAATACATTCCATTTTCTGATCCTTGTAAAAGGCAATAATGATTTTTGAAAAATTTTAGTGTGTTTCTCTATACTAATGAAAAATAAGCTTTTTGGTTATGTTTACCAAAAAACCAGCCAACAGATCTAATAGCTTAGGTATACCACTTAGGTTTAATTTTGGAAAGGGAGAGATGAGTTTTCTATAGAAAAATCCTTGTCAAAAGAGTGTAATTCTTTTCCTAGTTCTTGTTTTTGCTGGGATCAAAAAGAAAATTCTAAGAACCATCTGAGTTTATATTATGGAATATCCATTGGACCATGGAGGACAGCTGCCAAGGGCTTGTACACCAATTTGAATTTTTATGCACACATATCTGCTAAAATGCAAACTATTGTTTCAACTTAAAAATCTCTCTTTAGTGTTTATGGATTAGATAAAAGCCAAAGGAAGTTAACATTGAAACTGTATCTTAGCTATTGAGGTATATATGTGAATTTCAGTATTTTTTAAAAAAACAATGATTATTGTTTCTATATTACAGTTTTTCGGAGGCTGGTATTTCTACATTCATGCCTACAAAGCACTGAAGCATAAAACTGCAAATATGGACGTATTGATTGTGCTGGCCACCACCATTGCATTCGCCTACTCTTTGGTTATTCTTCTGGTCGCAATGTATGAAAGAGCCAAAGTGAACCCTATTACTTTCTTTGACACACCTCCTATGCTGTTTGTGTTTATTGCATTAGGCCGGTGGCTGGAACATATAGCAAAGGTAAAGTCAGAAAAGGTGACAGTTGTTAAAATCTTGGGTAGCTAAATGACCATAGTATTTTCTAGACAAGTTATTAGAAATAGAAATTGATTTATGTAATCATTTACTGAAATAAGTGTGTGTGTTTGGCAATATTTTAAGTTAAGTATTCCTTTAGAAGATTTACCAAATTTATGGAATTAATACTGTAGAGTACATCCATGTTTATTTTAAGAGAGAGGCATTTAAGAAGTACTTATTTTTTTATTTATATCGCAAAAAATTGATGTGACCACAGGATTTAAAATAATGATGGAAAAAAATTTACCCATAATATCACTTTATAATGGAAATCACTTTATAATTCTGTTCCACATATGTTTATATTTTCCAGAGTGGCAAGGTTAATATTACATACCACTTTGTACCCTTAACACTATATAGTTTTTTCCCCATTTTTGTAGTCGACACACGTATTTGGCATTTCTGAATAATATTATATCCAACCAACATGCTATGATTTACTAAACCATTCTGGTTTTGTTCTCAATTAGATGGTTTCCAATTTTTAAAAAATATATTTTTATTGATTTCATAGAGGAAGGGAGAGGGAGAGAAATATAGAAATATCAATGATGAGAGTCATTGATTGGCTGCCTCCTACACACCCCACACTAGGGATCGAGCCTACAACCTGAGCCTGTGCCCTGACCAGGAATCAAACCATAAACTCCTGGTTCATAGGTTGATGCTCAACCACTGAGCCACGCCGGCCGGGCTCCACTTTTTAATTTTAGATAACCCTGCATTAAACATATTCATGTCTAATGTCATTTCTATTGAATTAGTGTCTTAGGATAAATTACAAAGCATATGGTTAAAAGACATAATGCTTTCTGTAGTTTATGCTACAAGTTGAAACAATTCTTGCCAGCAAGGGTATGTTAGTGAAGTAGTTTTACTACAACTTCATCAGCACTGGCTCTTATCTAAATTCTTTAAATGGTATAATAGAGTTGCTTTAGTTTGCATTTATTGCATTAATAGCAGGGATAAACATTTTCCCACACATCAGATATTATATTTCTTCTTTAAAAAATTTAATTGATTTATTAGAGAGAGAGAAGCATTGATTTGTTGTTGTTCCACCCAGTTATGTACCCACTGGTTGTTTCTCACATGTGCCTTTTTTCCGGAGATTGAACCCGAAACCTTGGTGTAGTGGGACAATGCTCTAACCAACTGAGTTACCTGGCCAGGGCTTATATTTCTTCTTAAATGAATTGCCTATTCATGTCCTTTGCTTGTGTACCTATTGGGTTCCTGATGTTTTTCTTATTAATTTACATTATTTACTTATAAATTATAGCTAATTATACATTTTATATTTTGTGTACTCCATATTTTTGAAGTAAAGTATTTTCTGACTTGAACTAATTAATATTCCTAAAGCTGTCTTGTGGGTAAATATTAAAGATTATATCTTTAT
Organism: Myotis lucifugus; assembly: GCF_000147115.1. Taxonomy (NCBI): domain Eukaryota; kingdom Metazoa; phylum Chordata; class Mammalia; order Chiroptera; family Vespertilionidae; genus Myotis; species Myotis lucifugus. The sequence goes on along the minus strand of NW_005871052.1, from coordinate 6,422,692 downwards.
TTTAGGTAAGACCTAGGCTTTTTCTTCCATAGCATTGTTGATTGTTTTCTTAATTTATAGGGCAAAACATCAGAGGCTCTTGCCAAGCTAATTTCACTACAAGCTACAGAAGCAACTATTGTAACTATTGACTCTGATAATATCCTCTTGAGGTATTTATCGTTATTCTTCCCACTTTTCATTTTTACTTTCTTATGAAAATATCAAATATATACAGAAGTAGAGAGTAGAGTATAATGAATGTACATAATCCATCTCCCAGACTTAATAATTATTCACATTTATAACTGTAACATTGTTTTGCATCTAACAAAATGAACAAAAACTCCTTATATCATCTAATATGCAGTCTATATTCACATTTCTCCTGTTGTTCTGAAATGTTTTAAGTTTCATTGTTTGAAATGGAATTCAAGCAAGGTCCATGGGTCATTACATTTGACTGCATGATTCTTTTAATCTAGAACAGCGGTTCTCAACCTGTGGGTCGCGAACCCTTTGGGGGTCGAATGACCCTTTCACAGGGGTCGCCTAAGACCATCGGAAAACACATATATAATTACATATTGTTCTTGTGATTAATCACTATGTTTTAATTATGTTCAATTTGTAACAATGAAAATACATCCTGCATATCAGATATTTACATTACGATTCATAACAGTAGCAAAATTACAGTTATGAAGTCGCAACAAAAATAATTTTATGGTTGGGGGTCACCACAACATGAGGAACTGTATTAAAGGGTCGTGGCATTAGGAAGGTTGAGAACCACTGATCTAGAACAACTCATCCTTCTTTTTACACTGCTTTCTTCCTCCCCGCTTCTCCCTCTCCATACAATTAACCTGTTAAAGAAACATCCATCAGTTGTCCTGTATAATATCCCAGTTTAGATTTGTCTTTGCTTCTGTGTGCTGTCATTTAACTTGTTTTATAACTCCTGTGTTTCCTGTAAACGAGAAGTTAGAGCTAAAGGCTTGACTAGATTTCATTCTTTTGTATTTCTCATTTGTATACTCATAAAATTCTTTAGACAAATTTATACAATAAATAAATTCTTTAGTTAAATAAAATCCATTACATTATTTTCTAAGGTTTTCATTTATTCAATCAATGACTATTCAATAAATATGTAGAGTGCCTACTTTGTACCAGAAATTGAGCTGTTCCTTACCAGTTAACAGGACTGACATTGTAGTTCCTAGCTTAAATGTTGATTCTAGCCTCCATTGGTAACAATTATGGAGCCATAGCTTGATGTGAACTGAAAAGCTTGCATGGGAAAATCAGCATGAGAGGCATATTATCATAATGCTTTTTATTTTAACTCATATCCAGTGAAGAACAAGTGGATGTGGAACTTGTGCAACGTGGAGATATCATTAAAGTGGTTCCAGGAGGCAAATTTCCAGTGGATGGTCGTGTTATTGAAGGACATTCTATGGTAGATGAGTCCCTCATCACAGGTATGTTCTTCAGAGGGTCATGAAAGTGAAGTGAATCCAAAATGTTAATGAAAAATAGGCATGAAAGGTGAAGAGCTTTTTATAGAAATTGGAATAAGTAAATAATGAGCAAAGAGAATGAGTTATTTTAAGATGGTATTAAATTGTCCTGCCTGGTGTGGCTCAGCTGGTTGGGCGTCGTCTCATGCACCAAAAGGTTGCTGGTTCGATGCTGGATCAGGGCACATGCCCCAGTTGTGGGCTCGATCCCCAGTAGGATCAATGTTTCTCTCTTTCCTCTCCTTTTCTCTCTCTCTAAAAAAAAATCAAACATTTTTTAAAGACTGTATTAAGTCAATTTCTGCAGATTTACTTTGTGGTTTTAGTTATGCTAAGTGAAGGCTCTTTTCACTAAAAATTTTTAATTATTAGAACATATAACCACAGGAAATTGTCTAATTCTCCTGTGGAGCCCAGTAAGACTTTGGCAAATTTACCTGACCAAATACCTATTTTGTCTTCCTGCCCTAAAGATTGTTCTAGTCTGAGCAGGGATAGGACTCCAGGTTTCCCACATCAGCATCTGCTCTAAGAGAGTAGTTTTAGAAGTCTTAGATAACTAAGGCCAATTTGAAGCAGTACCAACATAACAACCCTTAGGAGAGTGACAGAAGAAGCTCCGCTTATGGACCAGATGGAAATAATTTAGGACTCTGTTTCTCAGTAGGTGTGAATGGGACAATTCTTAGTTCTGGGGGACTCGCTTGCACATTGTAGTACACTTAGTATTCTTGACCCTGGCCCATTAAATTAGAGTAGCAGTACCCCATCACCCACCAGCAGGTATTACAAGAACTCCCTCCCACATGTCTAAATGTTCCTTGGGAATAGGCTGAGAATAAAATGATCTAAGACTAGCATAGGGTTCCAAAAGGATCTTCCAACAAGAACTAGCATATTAGGTTTTTCCAGTTTAAGACAGTATGTCTAGGTTTGACCCAGAACTGACATAAGGAGATAGGGCAACTTTCACCTGGGCATTTGTCCAGATTCTATTTCATGAAGTAAGAATTTTCTTTCTAGATATTTTTTGACAGTTAACAAATAATGGTATATTTCAAGATAGTGCTTACTTATACTCCCTAAATCTATCTTTACTCCTTATACAGGGGAGGCAATGCCTGTGGCTAAGAAATCTGGCAGTACAGTGATTGCTGGTTCCATTAACCAGAATGGGTCACTACTTATCCGTGCAACCCATGTTGGAGCAGACACAACCCTTTCTCAAATTGTAAAACTTGTGGAGGAGGCACAAACGTCAAAGGTAACTTAACTCCCTAGGAGAAACAGAAAGTATTTTATTTAAAGCTCACTCAGTATAAATCTTTATTTAGTTTTCATATTTTCCTTTAATTAATTCTAATTGCATTAATAAGGAACTTATTTAAAAAGCTCTGTTTGTGCTCTATTTATTATAAAAAGGAGACTTTGATTTATATATATACCATTATTATTACTATTATTATTAAATCCTAGGCTCCTATCCAGCAATTTGCAGACAAACTCAGTGGCTACTTTGTTCCTTTTATTGTTATTATTTCCATTGTTACCCTCTTGGTTTGGATTATAATTGGATTTCTGAATTTTCAACTTGTGGAAACCTACTTTGCTGTAAGTGTGACATATAACAGTTCTTTACCATTTGTAAAACAGTTTGTGAATTTTTTGCATAAGTAATTAATTGGAAAATAACCTTAATAATTACTAGTATCTTTAAGGGACTGGAGTGGGGGGGGGGGTGGTAGGAATAAACATTTGCATTTCTGTAAATATAAAAGATTTCCTTTTAGAAAGATTTTTTTTTCATTATTACATGTGATTTTCCCAAAGCAGGCAGTGAACTTTTACATTTTATACCTAGTCTCATTTCCAGCATTATTTTGCTATCACAAAGGACTATAGATATATTGAGAAAAACATTGGGATCTCAGCTCTGCCACATACCATCTGTTTGATCTTAGGTCAGTGTAATTTCTTGATGAGCTTCATTTTCCTCATCTATAAAGTGAGATTTTAATCCATCCTGCATAACTTGTAAAAGTTAAATAAGATTATATATTAGAAACAGTGTTTTATTAAATGCTTTATAAATATAAGATAATATTGGGCCCTGGCCAGTGTGGCTGAGTTGGTTGGGCATTGTCCCGTATCAAAAGGTCACAGGTTCAATTCCTGGTCAGGGCACACGCCCAGGTTTCGTATTAGATCCCCATTGGATGTTTCTCTCTCACATCAATGTTTCTCTCTCTCTCACTTCCTCTCTCTAAAATCAATTAAAAATATTTTAAAAGATAATATTAATGCCTGCTTCTCCCTAGTTCTATGATAGTCTCTAAGGTATTATGTCATAAAGTGATAAAGTAGACTTGGATTATGCTTCATTTTAGAGATATAACCTTTAAGTCACTTTTCTTAGCCTTGGTTTGTCATCTGTAATATAGTGATGATAATACCTAAGTTGCAGGATTGGAATTAACGTAGGTTAAAACATGCACATATGACATATATGAAAACATAAGATTTGCCGAAACCGGTTTGGCTCAGTGGATAGAGCGTCGGCCTGTGGACTGAAGGGTCCCAGGTTCGGTTCCGGTTAAGGGCATGTACCTGGGTTGCGGGCACATCCCCAGTGGGAGATGTGCAGGAGGCAGCTGATCGATGTTTCTCTCTCATCGATGTTTCTAGCTGTCTATCTCTCTCCCTTCCTCTCTGTAAAAAATCAATAAAATATATATAAAAAAAGATTAGATGTTTATGAAAGTCCCTTCCAACTCTGCTACTGTATAGCTGAACACTTAGTTTAAGTATTTGAGAACTTAGTAAGAAACTAGCACTGTAAAACCATTATTGCTAAGAAAGTCTTATTTTGTTGTGTTTCTTTATTTTAAAAAATGCTGTTCTTTATACAGTAAGTCCTCGGGTTATGTCAGAGATCCGTTCCTACAGCGCAACATAATGTGATTTTCGCTATAAGTCGGAACCCACCTACATAAGCACCTACGTCACTCACATGGAACACATACACAGCAGCAATGAAGTGAAACAGTAAAAAAAAAATTAAAAGAAAGATAACAATTCCTGACCTTTACTTGTGGAAAATACATAATAAAAAACATAAAGCACATATGTACATACGTCGAAATGACGAAACTTTTTTTTTATAAATAAATGGGAGATGGTGACATAACCACGAAATGACGTACATCGGGTCCGACGTAACCCGAGGACTGTCTGTAGTGTTTATGCTGTTTGGCCCTTCAATTAAAGAACAAGTAGAATCATAACAACTGTGTACCTATTCCATAGTATGGTCATTAGTATAATAAAAAAAGTTCTTTAACTGATTCATATTGGTTAAGTAAACATTGAAGAGAATTGATGGGAGGTATTTTGGAATGTGTATCATGAGTTCAGGGGATCTTAGGAGATTTTTCCTAGTATAGTCAATCATATTTACCCACACAAGCAAATATTCAATGTCATTAAGAGTTATACTGCCCTGGCTGGTGGTGCTCAGTGGTTAGAGTGTCAGCCCATGCACCAAAGGGTCACAGGTTCAATTCCCAGTCAGGGGCATGTACCTGGGTTTCAGGTTCAATCTCCAACCCCAGTTGGGGCATGTGCAAGAGGCAACCAATCGATGTGTCTCTCTCACATCGATGTCTCTCTCACCCTCTCTCTCCCACCCTTCCACTCTCTCTAAAAGAAATTCTTGGGTGAGAATTAACAAATAAATTAATTAAACAAATTAAATAAATAACCCTGGCCGGTGTGGCTCAGTTGGTTAGAGTCATCGGGCAGGAAGCAGCTGATTGATATTTCTCCCTCTCCCCTCTCCCCTCTCCTCTCTCCCCTCTCCCCTCTCCCCTCTCCCCTCTCCCCTCTCCCCTCTCCCCTCTCCCTTCTCTCCGTTCTCCCCTCTCCCCTTTCCCTCTTTTTAAAAAGAGCTATACTGCCAGATATACTCAGTTCACAGTTACATCCAAAAGAATTTTATTGAAATGTAATTAAGCTCCCTTTGCATGTGGAGTGATTTTTTTTTCATTGTCTTCAGAGAGGAGTGTGGAAGGTAGGTCTCAGTATACAGAGGTTAGGAATTCCTTTTTATTATGATCAAATTTGTTGAGAATTAGGTCCTGTGTTTGTAGCTATTTTCAAAAGTCCCTAATAAAAATACTTACTGTTAATATGAGGCAAAAAAGCTGACTTTTATGTTCCTTATATTCACTCTATAGTTTGTAACTATAAGTTAGTAAAATTGAAATCTTGATTTGGGACTGTGACTTCTTTATCAGTTATGTCACAATTTCTTTTATTCATAAAAATTTTTTAAAGTTTTTCTTAATAGTAACTAAAACATATAAGTTGGTAGCTAAGTAGGATTATGTATGACTTCAAAATTGAGATTTTATTTCAGTAGAGTTAAACTTTGTTTTGTATAGCTCTAAATCAGTAACCAAAATTCATGCCTTTCTTCTAAAGGGCTACAACAGAAGTATCTCCCGAACAGAAACAATAATACGCTTTGCTTTCCAAGCCTCTATCACAGTTCTGTGCATTGCATGTCCATGTTCACTGGGTCTGGCGACTCCAACTGCTGTGATGGTGGGTACAGGAGTAGGCGCTCAAAATGGCATACTAATCAAAGGTGGCGAGCCGTTGGAGATGGCTCATAAGGTAAGATAGTCCCCAGAACTAAGAATTGTCCCATCCAAACTGGCAATAGCACACCTACTGAGAAACACAGAGTTCTAAATTATTTCCACCTGGTCCATAAGCCAAGCTTCTGGCACTATCCTGAGGATCGAGGTAGGACAGGTGTTATTTTGGTTCTGCTCCAGATTGGCCTTAGTTATCTAAGGCCTCTAAAACTACTAGAGTCCTACACTCTTAGAGCAGATGCTGATGTGGAAAATCTGGAGTCCTATCCCTGCTCAGACTAGAAAAGTCTTTGGGGCAGGAAGACAGAGGAGGTGTTTGCCCAGGTCTTTCAGGCTTCTAACCTATTTGTGTGTGACTCCATGTTTGTGTTCTGCACCGTGAGGTAGCACTTGTGGTTACATTACAGTTTCTTTGCCTTTCTGCCACCAGATGTCAGTTTACAACTATGACTTCAGAAATATAATCCTATCCCTGGTCTCTCTCATATTAGGATTTTCATAACAATCTTAATGAAGGCTGCTTGACTTCAACTAAAACCATGTTCCTTCTAGTATGTTCTTATTATGAGGATATGAACTATATAGAGATTCATGCATGTACTAAACACAGAACACAGTTTAGAACAGATTTGGAACCTCATCTAGTGAATACAGGCTATTAATTTTTATAGGAATTTTTTATTTTGATATAATTTCAAACTTAAAGAAAAATTGCAAGAATAGTATAAAGAATTTCTGTATAGCCATGACTGGTTTGGATCAGTGGATAGAGTGTCGGCCTGCAGACTGAGGTGTCCCAGGTTCGATTCCAGTCAAGGGCATATGACTTGGTTGCGGGCACATCCCCAGTAGGGGGTGTGCAGGAGGCAGCTCATCGATGTTTCTCTCTCATCGATGTTTCTAACTCTCTGTCCCTCTCCTTTCCTCTCTGTAAAAATCAATAAAATATATTAAAAAAGAAAAAAGAATTTCTGTATATCCTTTACTGCAGATATCAGCCTCCTTTCTTAAGAAGAATGATATTTTTTTACATAACCACAGTACAAAGTTCAAAATCAATAAATTAATATTGATATAATATTATCTAATCCAGGGGTCCTCAAACTTTTTAAACAGGGGGCCAGTTCACTGTCCCTCAGACCATTGGAGGGCCGGACTATAGTTTTAAAAAAAACTATGAACAAATTCCTATGCACACAGCAGCGGCAAGAACACCCGGCGGGCGGGATAAATGTTTTCGGCGGGCCGCATGTGGCCCGTGGACCGTAGTTTGAGGACCCCTGATCTACTCAGTAGTCCATATTCCAGTTTCCTCAGTTGTCACCATAATATCCTTTATAGCAGTGGTTCTCAACTTTCCTAATGCCGTGACCCTTTAATACAGTTCCTCATGTTGTGGTGGACCCCCAATTTCATTGTTACAAATTGAACATAATTAAAGCATAGTGATTAATCACAAAAACAATATGTAATTATATATGTGTTTTCCGATGGTCTTAGGCGACCCCTGTGAAAGGGTTGTTCGACCCCCAAAGGGGTCTCGACCCACAGATTGAGAACCGCTGCTTTATAGCTATTTTAAAAAAATGTTTTTATTGATTTCAAGGAGGAAGGGAGAGGGAGAGAGAGATAGAAACATCAATGATGAGAGAGAATCATTGATTGATTGCCTCCTGCATGCCCCACATTGGGGATCGAGCTCACAGCCTGGCCATGTGCCCTGACCGGAATCGAACCGTGACCTCCTGATTGATAGGTCAATGCTCAACCATTGAGCCACACCGGCTGGGCCTTTATAGCTATTTATCCTCTTGTCAGGAATCATGCTTTCTATTTAGTGGTCATATTTTTTCATCTCGGTTCCTCAAGCTATTCATTTATCAGGGTTTGTATTTTTTTTTGAGTTTACCATGAGATGACTGTTTTCTTTTTTTTTTTTTTTAATTAAATCTTTATTGTTCAGATTATTACAGTTGTTCCTGTTTTTTTCCCCCATAGCTCCCCTCCACCCGGTTCCCACCCCACCCTCTGCCCTTACCCCCCACTGTCCTCATCCATAGGTGTACAATTTTTGACCAGTCTCTTCCTGCAGCCCTCACACCCCTTCCCCCCCGAGAATTGTCAGTCCACTCCCTTTCTATGCCCCTGATTCTATTATATTCACCAGTTTATTCTGTTCATCAGATTTTTTATTCACTTGATTTTTAGGTTCACTTGTTGATAGATATGTACTTGTTCATAATTTTTATCTTTACCTTTTTCTTCTTCTTCCTCTTCTTAAAGAATACCTTTCAGCATTTCATATAATACTGGTTTGGTGGTGATGAACTCCTTTAGCTTTTTCTTATCTGTGAAGCTCTTTATCTGACCTTCAATTCTGAATGATAGCTTTGCTGGGTAAAGTAATCTTGGTTGTAGGTTCTTGGTATTCATCACTTTGAATATTTGTTGCCACTCCCTTCTGGCCTGCATAGTTTCTGTTGAGAAATCAGCTGACAATCATATGGGTACTCCCTTGTAGGTAACTAACTGTTTTTCTCTTGCTGCTTTTAAGATTCTCTCTTTGTTTTTTGCTCTTGGCATTTTAATTATGATGTGTCTTGGTGGGGTCCTCTTTGGATTCCTTTTGTTTGGGGTTCTCTGCACTTCCTGGACTTGTATGTCTATTTCTTTCACCAGGTAGGGGAAGTTTTCTGTCATTATTTCTTCTAATAGGTTTTCAATACCTTGCTCTCTCTCATCTCTGGCACCCCTATAATTCGGATGTTGGTTCGCTTGAAGTTGTCCCAGAGGCTCCTTACACTATCTTCATATTTTTGGATTCTTTTTTCTTTTTGTTTTTCCGGTTGGGTGTTTTTTACTTCTTCATATTTCAAATCTTTGACTAGATTCTTGCGGTCCTCTAGTCTGCTGTTGGATCTCTGTATAATATTCTTTATTTCAGTCAGTGTATGCTTAATTTCTAGTTCGTCCTTTTTCATATCCTTGAGGGTCTCACTAGATTTATCGAGGGTCTCACTAAATTTATTGGCGGTTTCTAGAAAATTCTTGAAAAACCTTATAACCGTGGTTTTGAACTCTATATCCAGTAGTTTGCTTTCCTCCATTTCTGCCATTTCTGACCTGTTTCTTTGTCTCCGCATTTTGGCTGCTTCCTTGTGTTGCTAGGGTGGCTTTCTGTGCTAGTTGTCCTATAGGGCCCAATAGCTCAGCCTCCCCAATTACCTGAGGTGGACACTCTTGGTGCACCCCTTTGTGGGCTGTGTGCACAGTCTTGTTGTAGTTAAGCCTTGATTGTAGTTGGTATCACTGGGAGGAATTGACCTCCAGGCCAATTGGCTGTGAGAATCAGATGTGTCTATGGTGGGATAACTTCTGTGCTGGAGACACCCTTATGGGGCAATACTTGCTTTAGTGGGGCTTTGGTGCTCACTGAGTCTGCCCCCTGACTGTGTCCCTTATGGATCTGAGGAGTTGTAATCTGGATGGTCCCACTCTGACCACTGGGTACACTGGCATTGGATCTCTAAGGAGGTGCTAATTTAGCCTCTGCCTGAGGCTACCCAGCAGGAGCTATGGAGAGATCTGCAGATTCCTCTTCTTTGTTTGGGATTTGGAGGTGCCCAGATGAGGCCCAGCTGTGAAGCAATGTAAGTTGCTGTGGGGCCTTGGGCCTTCTTTTGGATGTTCTGGGTCTCTCTGATCCAGCTGCAGTTTGTTAGGCAATTTTAGATTGCAAAGGGCCAGGTCATTCATATGCAAAAGCCTCTGTGCACAGCTTGGGTGGGGCAGGGTCTCAGGGAATCAACAGGGTGGAGTAAACAGCTATGGCTGATCCTCAGCCCTGCCCTAAGAGGTCCCGCGTCTCAGTGTCCCGAGATAATCGCTACAAGCACCTCTGAGAGAAAGCCGCCCTCGAGTTCCAAGTTCTGCCTGCTGCCAGACAGTCCAGTTTCTTCCCGTATGAGTCTGGGTCCCCAGAGACTCGCTCGGAACTGGAGTTGAGAGCGGGAGCGTTTGTCTCCCTCCTGATTGAAAAAGACAACCATGTCCTCAGTTGCCAGCCCTTTCTGCGTGCGCCTCCGTACCTCTGCACTTTACTTCCGCACCTCCTCTGAGTTTCAGTGTGCTTTTCTCTTTCCTTCTAGTTGTAGAATTTCCACTCAGCCAGCCTTCCTGTGGTTCTGGATGATGTCCGTTTTGTCTTTTAGTTGTATTTTTGAAGTGGTTGTGCGAGGCAGCAATTTCAGGTGTTTACCTATGCCGCCATCTTGGTTTCTCCTGACTGTGTTTTCTAATTGCAGACTCTTCTTATTCCTGTCTGGGCTGCAGTTCCCTCATTGATTCCCTAAGCTCTGTCTTCAATAAAGTCAAAGCAGCCCAGCAGGTTTTATCTGGTGCTCACTTCAACTTAATTATTTACCTTTCTTTTATAATTATCTTCCTAATGCCCAGATTTCCCCTATAGATCTGTAATTCATTGCTATTTAAAGTCTTTATCTTTTTTTTTTAATTTTTGCTAAAAGTATTACAAAGGGTATTACATAAGTGCCCTTTTCCCCCCCCCCCCACCCTTGACAAACCCCTGCCCTCCCTTACCCCCCAGTGTAAAGTCTTTATCTTTCCCTGGAGGCACTAGAGGCATCTCTTAATTAACTATTAACAGTCAACTTTTAACAATTAGTTCTAGGTGTTTAGCATGTATCCACAGTAGGTTAAACATTTGCTGTGTGTGTGTGTGGGGGGGGGGTAGGTCTAACTAAAGGTATTTCTTCCCTTATTCTCCCAAAGACAGTTTATTAAGTCCAACCTTATTAAGAAGTAAACTTTTTTCTCATTTCTGGAAAGGTGATATTAAGGATTATCAAGTCATATAGGTGTACTGTATTTTAATTTTCTTACAGGTAAAGGTAGTAGTATTTGATAAGACTGGAACCATTACCCATGGAACCCCAGTAGTGAGTCAAATAAAGGTTCTAGTGGAAAGTAACAGAATATCACGCAATAAGATCCTGGCCATTGTGGGAACTGCTGAAAGTCACAGTGAACACCCTCTAGGAGCAGCCATAACCAAATACTGCAAGCAGGTACAGTTTTTCCTCTTGTTACTAGTAATGTAGTCATCTACTATTGGAATTACTCAGACCAAATCCAAATGCATTTGACTATGATTTATGTAGATAGTTGATATAAGGCTTAGAGAGACTTGTATTTTCTTATTTTATTTTATAATATGTCTGATTCTTCATATAGAGAAATATAAAGGTGAAAACAGGAATTAATTATAATGCTACCTGGATAACTCCTGTTGACTAAAGAAAGGAAGTAATACAAATTATGGTAAAAAACTTCAGATCAGAGAGTTGCATAAGGAAAAGGGAAAGTCTTATTCCCTGCCTACTTCCATAATTTCTCTCTCCAAACTTTAAGAAGTGTTAACCTGTTAACAATCTTTTAAAATAACAGTTTTTTGAAATACAATTCACCTACTATAAAGTTTACCCTTGTATAAGTATACTTTTTAGTATATTCACTATTGTGCATCTATTAACTACTTTTAATGCATATAACAAAATACATGCATTTATTGTTTTTTAAACTTTACATAGAAAGGTCACACAATGACCAATATTTGGTACCTTGTTTTTCAATTTTATTAAATGATTTTTCCATATCAGGACATATAGATCTGCCTCATTGTTTTTAATGGCTATATTATATTTTACTGTACAATTGGGTTTTGGCTCTTACAATATACAATTAACATCCTTATTAGCGTTTGCAAGTTTATCTCTATGTTAAATGCCTATTAATGCAATTGCTAGATCAAGGGATACATGCAGTTAACTTTTTTTGGGGGGGGTACTTATTAAATTATATTTAGAAATAATAGGAAATTCAAAAAGACCTCTGAAAAAGAGAGTTTGAGTAGTTACAAACTAAGGGTTACAAATCTTATTTCCGTTTAAGATTCTCCAAACATGCCTTTCTCCAAATACATTTAAGACCTCTGGCCTCAAAACTGCCTTCAGCAAAAGAAAAAACCAAAAACCACATGCAGTAACCCACAAAAGGAAATCATGCAGTTAAATTTTGATGAATACTACCAATGTCCATGTGAAAAATATTACCAACACCCACATGGAAGGTTGTAACAGTGTATACTTTCACCAGAAGTTATGACTGCCCATTTCTGCATTCTCACCAACACTATTTTTTCCAATATAATGAGAAAAAAATGTTAACTCATTGGTGGTTTGCTTTTCATTTCCTTAATTATGAATGAGGTTGAGCATTTTTTCATATGTGTATTAATCATTTGAATTTCTTTTTCTGTAACCTGTCTGCTTGAATCCTTTGCCAATTTTTCCATAGGGCTGCTTACCTTTTTCTCATTGTTTTGTATACGTTCTTTGTAAGTTATTTCACATACTTTTATAGTTAAAATGTGGCAATTTCTACCATTGATGTTTCCATTTCTTTATTTGTGTTTTTTTCCGTTTTACCTATTAACTATTACTGACCTGGCTTCTTTACATGCACATGGAACAACTTAGAGGATGAAGATATAAAGAGCCAGAATTCCTTGGTTTACTAAGAACACAGAATTATTCTAGAGAGGCACTCTAGTAACTAAAAGCCTTGTTCTTGGTTTTGCCCTTTGCCCTGTACTGAACAGAAAATCTGACCTGACAGTAGAATTAAATATTTAACTTGTGATTCTCTACTGGAAAGGGCAGAGAATATTGATAAATCATCCATGTTTTCTTTCCCTAAGGTTGGTATACATTTTAGAGAGTGGGATTAAAACAAAGGATTCTAATGATCTCCTGTAACTTTGGACATTATACTCAACATTTGGTTCTTTTGATCTTATTAAAATCCACTGTCATTTAAAGATAGGTGATAAAAGCTCCACAAGTCCTCCTCTGTGAGTCTGTGTAATAAAGGATTAAACTTGCCCAAAGGTTTGGCCTTTGGCCCCAGCTCCTAGGTGGTAACATCCAAGTCCTTGGAGTATGCTACCTGATAAGAATGTCTTGGTTTACCTGGGGGCCTTGGGCCATGCCAGATAGTCTATGCTAATGGTATGATTTATGTTGAGAGACCTAGGGCCATGCTATATCAGCTCAGCCCCTGGAAGGGTTAGAGGCTAAGGTCAGCAATGGAGAAGGTCAGTCATGTCTACACGACTGAGGCCCAATAAAAACTCTGGACACCAAGTTTCAGGTGAGCATCCCTGGTTGGCAGCACTCCATAGACATCATCATACATACTTGCTGAGTTAATTAAGCATTATTCACATGACTCTACTGGCAGCTCCATGCTGGGTATCTCTTGAACCTGCCCTATGAACCTTTTTCTTTTGCTAACTTTAATCTGTGTCCTTTCACTGCAATAAAACATAATAGTTAATGTAAAGACCAAAAAAATTCCACTGTCAAGTAGACAATGATAAGTGATAATTTTGTTCTAAACATTTTAAATTAACCAAAAGTAATCTTTGATCTTGCTAATGATGATTTTGGATTATTAGAACAATAGAGAAAATCCTCCTGTTTCTATTTGTTAGGAGCTGGACACTGAAGTCTTGGGTACCTGCATAGATTTCCAGGTTGTGCCAGGCTGTGGTATTTGCTGTAAAGTCACCAATATTGAAGGCTTGCTACGTAAGAATAACTGGAGGATAGAGGAAAATAATATTAAAAATGCATCCCTGGTTCAAATTGACGCAAGCAATGAACAGTCATCAACTTTGTCTTCCATGATTATTGATGCCCAGCTCTCAAGTAAGCCAATTTTCTTTGTAGTACCAATTATGGGACAGTAATTAACAGGTGTCTAACTTTATAATCCTGAACTGTTATATATTAAATAAAAATTGGCATTATGGTTTCATTCTTGCAGATCAATTTTACCATAGGTCTCTGATTGCTTCACTCAAGTTACTTGAGAACATTTTCCAACTATGCACCTATTTTTAAAAAAATCTTTATTGTTGAGAGTATTATAGATGTTCCCCTTTTCCCCCCTCATTTCCTCCTCCACCTGGTTCCCACTCTGCCCCAGGCCTTTACCACCCTATTGTCTGTGTCCATAGGTAATGTATATATGCATATAAATTCTTTGGTTAATCTCTTCCCGCCCTCCCTCCCCTCTTCCCTCTGAAATTCATCAGTCTGTTCCATGTTTCCAGGCCTCTGATTCTATATTATTCATCAGTTTATTTTGTTCATTAGATTCTATTTTGATTTTTAGATTCAATTGTTGATAGATATGTATTGCCATTTTATCATTCATAATTTTTATAAATCTTTATTGTTGAAAGTATTACATATGTCCCCTTTTCCCCCCATTGCCCTCTCCCACTCCCCTCCCCCCAAGCCTTCACCACCCTATTGTCTGTGTCTATGGGTTATGCATATATGCATATGAGTTCATTGATTGATCTCTTCCCCACCTCCATCTTCCCCTGCCTTCCCTGTGAGGTTTGACGATCTATTGGATGTTTCTATGTCTCTGGGTCTATTTTTGTTCATCAGTTTATGATATTCATTACATTCCACATATGAGTGAGATCATGTAATACTTATCTTACTCTGACTGGCTTATTTTGCTTAGCATAATGCTCTCTAGGTCCATCCATGCTGTTGCAAATGGTGAGTTCCTTCTTTTTTTACAGCTGCATAGTATTCATATTTTTTAATCTCTTCTTCATCTTCTTCCTCTTCCTCTTCTTAAAGAATACCCTTCAACATTTCATGTAATACTGGTTTGGTGGTGATGAACTTCTTTAGCTTTTTCTTGTTTGTGAATCTCTTTATCTGGCCTTTAATTCTAAATGAGAGCTTTGCTGGGTAGAGTAATCTTGGTTGTAGGTCCTTGCTATTCATCACTTTGAATATTTTAGCCACTCCCTTTTAGCCTGCGAAGTTTCTGTTCAGAAATGAGCAGACAGTCATATGGTCACTCCCTTGTAGGTAAATAACTGCTTTTCTCTTGCTGCTTTTAAGATTCTCTTTTTGCCTGGCCAGTGTGACTCAGTGGTTGAGTATCGACCTATGAACCAGGAGGTTGCCGTTCAATTCCTGGTCAGGGCACATGCCCAGGTTGTGGGCTCGATCCCCAGCAGCCCAGCAGGGGGCGTGCAGGAGACAACTGATCAATGATTCTCTCTCATTGTTGATGTTTCTCTCTCTCCCTCTCCCTTTCCCTTCCTCTCTGGAATCAATAAAAGTATTTTTTTTAAAAATATTCTCTTTCTGTCTTTAACCCCTGGCATTTTAATTATGATGTTTCTTGGTGTGGGACTCTTTGGGTTCCTCTTGTTTGGGACTCTCTGTGCTTCCTGGACTTGTATAACGATTTCTTTTGCTAGGTAGGGACATTTTCTGTAATTTCTTCAAATACATTTTCAATATCTTGCTTTCTCTCTTCTCCTTCTGGCACCCCCATGATGCAAAATTGTCCCAGAGGCTTCTTACACTATGCTCATTTTTTTAAGATTCTTTTTTCTTTTTGTTCTGATTGGGTGTTTTTTGCTTCTTTATGTTCCAATTCATTGATTTGATTCTCAGAATCATCTTCTACTCTACTGTTGAATCCCTGTAAATTATTATTTATTTCAATTAGTGTATAATTAATTTCTGACTGGTCCTTTTTCAGGTCTTTGAAATTCCCACTAAGATTCTTAAAAGTCTCACTAAGTTCCTTGAAGCTCTCATTAAGATCCTTGAGCAACCTTATAACTATTATTTTGAACTCTATATGCAATAGTTTGCTTGCTTCCCTTTCTTTCATTTGTGACATGTTTCTGTGTCTCTGCATTTTGGCTGCTTCCCTATGTTTGTTTCTATGTATTAGTAGAGGTGCTATGACTCCTGGAATTGGTAGAGTGGTCTTGTGTAGTAGCTATCCTGTAAGGCCCAGTGGCTCAGTCTCCACAGTCACCTGATCTGGGCCTTCTTGATACATCCCTGTGTGGGCTGTCTTATTGTAGTTGAGCTTTGATTGCTGTTGGTGTCACTGGGAGGAATTGACCTCCAGGCCAATCAGCTGTGGGGACCAGCTGTGACTGCAGTGGGACAGTTGCTGTGCAGGAGACCCCCACTATGGAGCAGGACTTGCTTTAGTGGGGCTTTGATGCTCACTGAGTCTACCTCTTGAGTGTGTCGCTTGTGGATGTGTAGAGTCAGATGTGGCTGCCAGTCAGCTCTGTGGGGAGATTTCAGAACAGGAATAATAATCCCTTCAAGCACCCCCATCTACATGTCAGAAAGCTGCCCCCAGGTTCCTGCCCTTATCCCAGACAATCCAGCTCCTTCCCATATGTCCCTGCATCCCCCAAAGCTGCTGCCTGGCACTAGCGCTCAGAGGCAGCAGGACCGTGTAAGTTCATCTGCCAGCCCTTTAAAAGGAACTGCCTGGGGCTCCAGTAGCCTCCATGTCACTCAGCTACAGTCCCTGCTGGTTTTTACAGCCTGTAGTTATGGGGACTTCTCTTCCCAGCCCTGGAACACTGGGCTGAGAGGTCTGGTGTGGGGCTAGGATCCCTTGCTCCTCACGGGAGGCCTCTGCAGCCAAGATATCTCTCTTGATTGAAAAAACCTCCACACCTGGGAACTGGACCAGCCCTTTCCATGCCTCTGCTGCTCCTACCAGGGTCGATGTACTTTCTTCTTCTCTATTTGTAGGACTTCCATTCAGCCAGTTCTCAGGTAGTTCTGAATGATGGTTGTTCTGTATTTTAGTTGTAATTTTGATGTGGTTGTGGGAGGCAGTGAGTACTAGTGTTTACCTACCTGGCCATCTTGGTTCCTTCCTTGCTGTAGTCCTCAACTGTGCTCCTTGATTCCACTGTAGAGTGATAAAGTCTAGCCTTAACCTGATCTTCCATCTAATTTCAGCTTTCTTTTATTTCTCATCTGTAGCTACTCCAGATTTTTAAAAAAATCTTTATTGTTGAGAGTATCACATATGTCCCCTTTTTTCCCCATTGACCTCTTCTAACCTGCCCCTGCTCCCCACCCCAGGCCTTCACCACCCTATTGTCTGTGTCCATTATGCATACATGCATACAAGTTCTTTGGTTGATCTCTTCCCATACACCCACCCACCCCGCCTTCCCTCTGAGATTCAACAGTCTGTTCCATGCGTCTATGTCTCTGGCTCTATTTTGTTCATCAGTTTATTTTGTTCATTAGACTCCAAACTTTTAATATCCTTCACACAATCCTGTGGCCTTACCCATAGTTCCTTAAGCAAATTATCTGGCTTATTTTTCACATAGGAAAATTAAGGCTCCGAGACACTGTACACCCCCCCCCCCAGATTTATTCCTTTTTCAAATTGTCTAATGAATCCCCTCATCTTTGCTATGGATTCCATCCTCTCATACACACACACACACACACACACACACACACACACACACGCACACACTAGAGGCCTGGTGCACGAAATTCATGCACTGGGCGGGGGGGGGGGTGTTCCTCAGCCCTGGCCTGCGCCCTCTAGCAGTCCTGGAGCCCTGGGAGGATGTCCGACTGATGGCTTAGTGGGCCTAAGCCGTCAATCGAACATCCTTAGCATTGCCACCGAGGCAGGAGA
>NW_005871052.1:6402543-6404232 GCF_000147115.1 Myotis lucifugus | reverse complement strand
TTGGTTGCGGGCACATCCCCAGTGGGGGGGTGTGCAGGAGGCAGCTGATCGATGTTTCTCTCTCATCAATGTTTCTGACTCTCTATCCCTCTCCCTTCCTCTCTGTAAAAAATCAATAAAAATATATATTTTTAAAAAATATATATATAAATCTTTGTTTTACTATGGTTGCAAATATCAAAAAATTTCTATATGTGACACGGCACCAGAGTTAAGTTAGGGTTTTTCAAAATGCTGACACACCGAGCTCAAAAGGTTCACCATCACTGGCATATACCATGGGAATTGTAATCTCTTTTACCTAATTGGGTTGTCATGAGGAGGTTTCTGACCTATAAACCAGAAATGTTTCATCAAGTAAGTGATGTTTAAAACGGGAAGGGGTTGTTATTTTAAGCCCCCGGGTACCCTCGTAGGGAGCAGGTGCTGATTAGGGGAGGAGGGCATGATTGTTTCCTGGGACTGTAGCTATGGAAGCTTTGCAGAGGGTTCCACAGGCTTTGGAGGGGCAGGCTCTGGCCAGCAGCCCTGTAGCGGTGGTCGTCCCTGGAGGGCGCTGGCGAGGGGCAGGGAGTTAGGGGTGCACTAGGTGGGCAGTGAGGCTGAAGGGGGAGTAACTGTCAAACCTTCCTGTTTGGCACCATTCTTTAAATTGTACGTGGCTGTTTGGCAGCTGTACCTGCTCAGGGTGGCGCTCCAATCTCCTGGAGCCGGGTGGGGGCCCGGCCAGGGCGGAGCCAGGCGGGCTAGGAGGGCGGGTTTAGCTGCGCCCACAGCGAGGTTCAGCAAGCTACCACTGTGGAGACCGCACTGCTGCTGTTGGGGAGGAAGGGTCTGACCCCTGGGGGGCAGCTCAGGCCTCCCTCCACTGGAGTCTGGAGTTGTAGGGAGGAGAGGCATGCCCGACCCCAGGGGAGGGGGCCCAGCAGCAGCGGGCCGCGGGGCCCCGAGTGCCTCGAGGGCGCTGATGGGTGGTCACCAGCATGCTATTGTTGTGGGCGCCCCTGGCGGGGGTGGCAGGGGAAGAGATCAGGAGTCGGAGGTGCAGGCTACAGCTACCCCCGAGGCTGGGTCTTCTCCCTGGCTGGTCAGCCTCCCCATCCCCCCGGGGGTGCGGGGGCTGGGGTAGGGTGTCCATGCAAGGGGATTGGAAGAGCTCCCCGTGGCCGCTTCCTCTTCCTTCTTTGCAGTCCGGGCTCCTGTCAGGTGCTCTCCTCAGACCCCCAGGAACTTGGCTCCAGCTGCCTGCCCCCTGCTGCACGTGCATCAATATGCAAAGTGGTTGTTATGGGGACACCATAATGGACAAATTAGCATATTCCCTCTTTATTATATAGGATAAAATAATGAAAGCGTAATATGCTGCCGAAACCAGTTTGGCTCAGTGGATAGAGTGTCGGCCTGCGGACTGAGGGGTCCCAGGTTCGATTCCGGTCAAGGGCATGTACCTGGGTTTTGGGCACATCCCCAGTGGGAGATGTGCAGGAGGCAGCTAATCGATGTTTCTCTCTCATCGATGTTTCTAACTCTCTATCTCTCTCCCTTCCTCTCTGTAAAAAAATCAATAAAATATATTTTAAAAAGAAAGAAAGCGTAATATGCTAATTAGACTGGACAGCCGAACAACCTTCTGGACGTCCTTCCAGATGAAGCTGCCGTGGCGGGGGCGAGGCAGAGGTGGTTAGGGGC
>NW_005871052.1:6399753-6402196 GCF_000147115.1 Myotis lucifugus | reverse complement strand
CCACCACCTCCCCACCAATTTGTGCTCAAGTTATTTTGCTAACATGCAAATCTGAATATATTACTTTCTAAATACCTTTTACTATGGTGGCTTATAATCTAATTTTGAATCATGAACCTTTGGAGGAATGTGATGAAAGCTATGCTCACCCCTCAGAAAATTTCTGTTTTGGGGGTTTGCATATATCCTAAAGCCCATCCATGGAATTCTGTTAATGATCCTAACTTTACTGGCTCTCTCTCTCTTGCAGAACAAAGTCCAGTCTTTCTGGACTTTGTTCATAATCTGTTCCCCAGGATATATTTTTTGCCTCCCTGCACCACCCATCTTGTCTTTTTACTCTGTGTTCTGTTCATATGGAACTACTTATTGTTCCTCCTAATATCATGTAATTTCATGCTTATTAGATAATTTCATTTACTGTTTGTTTGTTAATCCTCACCCGAGGATATTTTTCCATTGATTTTTAGGGAGAGTGGAAGAGAGAGGGAAAGACAGAGAGAAACATCGATGTGAGAGAAACACATTGATTGGTTGCCTCCTGCACAAGCCCCAGCCAGGGTCCGGGCCCGGGAGGAGCCGGCAACCAAGGTATGTGCTCTTGACCAGAATTGAACCCGGGACCTTTTGGTCCACAGGCTGACGCTTTATTCACTGAGCCAAACAGGCTAGGGCTCATTTACTATTTTCTCTGGGTAATGTCCTTGTTCACAATGGTATCTACCTTGTGAACTTATTTTCATCTTTTTAAGATTCAGCTCACATCTCTCTTCAGTGAAGCCTTCACTGACTGACATACATAGGCAGAGATATTTGCTCTTCTTTTAAAATCATAACTGTACTGAGTCTCTGTACTAGGCACACTGTATGAAAATTCTTTATTTTCCTATCTGATTCTACTAAACTGTAATTTCTATTTTTCCATGAACTACTAATATCAAGCACACTGACACAGCAGTTTTGTTCATTTGACAGCTTTTATTAAGCACTGTTCAAAACACTAAAGAAACAGCAGTGAGCAGAATAGAAAATTCCCTATCTCATGGAACTTACATTCCTGATGGGAGAACACAAGACTGTGAGCACATAAATCACACACACACACACACACACACACACACATCTAGAATATAAAAAGAACTCTTACAACTCAATGATAAAACAACAATTTTTAAGTGAGCAAAAGGTATGAATAGACAATTCTCCTAAGACATACATATGGCCAATAAGCACATGAAAAAAATGCTTAACATCTCTAGTCATTGAGACACCACTTCACATCTACTAGGACAGCGGTTCTCAACCTGTGAGTTGCAACCATCAGAAAACACATGTAGCATATCAGATATTTACATTACGATTCATAACAGTAGCAAAATTACAGTTATGAGAGCAACGAAAATAATTTTATGGTTGGGGGTCACCACAAAATGAGGAACTGTATTAAAGGGTTGCGGCATTAGGAAGGTTGAGAACCACTTCACTAGGATGACTATAATTAAACCAAACATACAGAAAACAAGTGTTGACCAAGATGTGGAGAAATCAGAACCCTTATACAGCCCTAGCTGGTTTTGCTCAGTGGATAGAGCATCAGCCTGTGGACTAAAGGGTCCAGGTTCAATTCCAGTCAAGGGCATATGCCTGGGTTGCGGGCTCAATCCCCCCCCCCCCAGTAGGGGACGTGCAAGAGGCAGCCAATCAATGATTCTCATCATTGATGTTTCTGTCTCTCTATCTCTCTTCCTTCCTCTCTGAAATAATAATAATAAAAAAGGAACCCTTATACATTACTGTTGGGAATGTAAAGTGGTTTAGCTGCTATGGAATAGTTTAGTGGTTTTTCAGGTAACATAGAATTATCATATGACACTACAATTCCACTCCTAGATATATTCCCCAAAGAACATGTTTATACAAAAACTTATATATGAATGTTCATAGAAGCATTATTTATAACAAACAATTGGAAACCCAAATGTGCATTAACAGATAAAAAAGGGTTTATCCATGTAATGGGACATTATTCAGCCATAAAAAGGAGTACATTACTGATACATGCTACAAGATGGGTAAACCTGGAAAACATTATTCTCCTATATAATAAAAGGCTAATATGAAAATTGCCCCCTTGGGAGTTCCACTGTGAGACAGGGAGTTAGATTGCTCACTATGATGTGTACTGACCACCAGGGGGTGGCACGGGACATGGTGGGCGACCAGCGGCGGTGGTGGCATGGGGCACTGAGGGAGCAAGGGAAGGAGGAGGCGGGGAACTAGATCGGCCCTGATCACCGGCCAGCCTAGGGACCCTACCCATGCACGAATTTCGTGGAACTGGGCCTCTAGAATATGTGTGTGTGTGTGTGTGTGTGTGTCTCTTATCTATATGCATATATATATATATATATATTTAGTACGAGGAGGGAAAAAAAGGGTAAAG
>NW_005871052.1:6398035-6399393 GCF_000147115.1 Myotis lucifugus | reverse complement strand
GCCGGCAGCAGGTGTGACGCTGGCAGGTGCTGCCCCAATTGCCCCTCAGGAGCAGGGAGAGGTGGAAAAGCCCTGAGGGGAGATCAGGGCTAGCAGCCACTGCACGCACCTGCTGATGGCGCCGAGCAATTGAGGCCAGTGCTGGGTGCCGGCAGTGGGTGCGAGTGGTGGCTCCGATGCCAGCAGCAGGTGCAAGCGCTGGGCGGGGATCACGGTGCGCGGGAGCAAAGAATTTTCAGTAACCACCAGAGGCTCGTCTCAACGACAGCAGCTAGTGCCCCGCGTTGGTCTGGCACCCCCACACACCTGCTCCACCATCCCACCACAGCCTGCCCACCACGTTCCACCCACTGCTGCTTGCTGCTGACACCTGCCATGTTACACGCATCCCCCTTGGTGGTCAGCACATGTCATAGTGACTGGTTGTTCGATTGTTCTGCTGTTCGGTCTATTTGCATATTAGGGCTATATATATAGCCCTAATGATCAGGGTAGGCCTCATTTAGAAGGTGGTATTTGAGCAAAACCAGGGGAAGGGAGAAAGTTACATGAATATCTGTGATAAGAGCATCTCAAACAGGAGGAATGTTAAATACAAAAGCCTTGAGCCAGGACTGTGCTTGATTAGTTTCAGGAACATCAAGAGAACAGTGTGGCCAGAGCAGGAAATGCATGGGAAGGGGATAAGAGATGAGGCCAGAGAGGTAAGTAGTGCAGGACTAGGTTGGGTAAGGATATTTAAAGGACTTGGGTTTTTGCCCTGAGATGTGAGCCACTGGAGAGTGTTGAGTGTAGGAGTGATGGAATATGACAATGTTTTAAAATTATTACTCCAGCTGCTCTGGTAAATATACACTGTTGAAGGAAGGGCAAGGGCAGAACCAGGGAGATGAGTTAGTGCCATTATCCTGGTGAAAGATAATGGTTGCTTGGACTAGTGCGGTAACAATAGAGGTCATAAGAATTGGTCAAGTTCTAGATGTGCCTTGAAGCTGGCAGACAAATTTTTTTCCCACAGATTAGATATGGATAGGGTATGAGAAAAGTCAAGAATTATGCCAAGCAGGTGGGGTGGAACTGAATTGTCTGGCATTAGGGAAAGAGCTGAGGGGCAGCTTTCTCCCAAACAGAAGTGCTGCCAGAGACCATTGTTCCTTTGATGAGCCAGACCCCCACCCTGCCCTGAACTAGCAGACAGGTACCATATCTGAGCCCATCAACCTGCCTCATACTATTTGCTTCACCCCAGTGATTCCCTGAGACCCTGCTCCACCCAAGTTGCAGGCCTACCCAAGCTGTTCAGTGGATTTCCATACAAATGGCCTGCTTTGGCTCATGCTTCAGATTTTCCTAAAATC
>NW_005871052.1:6346517-6397935 GCF_000147115.1 Myotis lucifugus | reverse complement strand
ATGATATATACACCTAAGTGTTCCACCACCTCCCCACCAATTTGTGCTCAAGTTGTTTTGCTAACATGCAAATCTGAATATATTACTTTCTAATACCTTTTACTATGGTGGCTTATAATCTAATTTTGAATCATGAACCTTTGGAGGAATGTGATGAAAGCTATGCTCACCCCTCAGAAAATTTCTGTTTTGGAGGTTTGCATATATCCTAAAGCCCATCCATGGAATTCTGTTAATGATCCTAACTTTACTGGCTCTCTGTCTCTTGCAGAACAAAGTCCAGTCTTTCTGGACTTTGTTCATAATCTGTTCCCCAGGATATATTTTTTGCCTCCCTGCACCACCCATCTTGTCTTTTAACTCTGTGTGATGGGCTCCTGCACAGCTGATCCTCTATAGTGTTTAGAGATTGGTGGCTGGTGGTTGCAGCCAGTCCTTGGAGCTGAATAGCCTGGGTGTAAATGCCTCCAATTGGCAGGCCAACAGTGATCAAGGCTCAACTACAAGGAGAGAGTGTACATAGCCCACATGGGGGACGCACTTCGAACACCCAGCTTGGGTGATCAGGGAGGTTGTGCCATTGAACTCTACAGGACACTTACTATATTAGGCCACTCTACTGAGCTCAGGAGACATAGCATTACTTAATACATAGAAACAACCACAGGGAGGCTACCAAAATGAAGAGACAAAGAAATATGCCCAAATGAAAGAACAGAACAAATCTCCAGAAAAAGAAGTAAACAAAATGAAGACAAGCAATCTACTAGATGCCGAGTACAAAACACTGGTTATAAAGATTTTCAGTGAACTCAGGGGAAGCATAGATGAACTTAGTGAGAAGTTCAAAAAGAGATAGGCAGCATAAAAGTAGAACTAGAAAACATAAAAAAGATCCAGTCAGAAACGAAGAATACATTACAGAGAATCAACAGTGGAGTAGATGAAGCAGAGGATCAAATCAGAGATTGGCAAGTTAAGGAAGCAGAGGACAGCCAATCAGAACAGCAAAAAGAAAAAAAGAATTCCCCCCAAAACTAGCATAGTGTAGGGAGCCTTTGGGACAACTTCAAGCATACCAACATTCACATCTGGGGGTGCCAGAAGGAGAAGAGAGAGAGCAAGAAATTGAAAACCTATTTGAAAAAATAATGACAGAAAACTTCCCTAACTTGGTGAAAGATATAGACATACAAGTCCCAGAAGTGCAGGAGAGTCCCAAACAAGATGAACCAAAAGAGGCCCACAGCAAGACATATCATAATTAAAATGAAAAAGGTTGAAGACAAAGAGAGAATCTTAAAAGCAGACAGAGAAAAGCAGTTACCTACAAGGGAGCTCCCATAAAATTTTCAGCTGATTTCTCCACAGACACTTAGCAGCCAGAAAGGATTGCCAAGAAATATTCAAAGTGATGAAAAGCAAGGACCTACAACCAAGATTACGCTACCCAGTAGAGCTGTCATTTAGAAGCAAAGGACAGATAAAGTGCTTCCCAGACAATAAAAAAATTAAAGGAGTTCATCACCACCAGACCAGCATTATATAAAATGTTAAAAGGTATTCTTTAAGAAGAAGAAAAAGAGCAAAACTATGAACAGGGGGCAGGAGGAGGTCAATGGGGGGGGGGAGGGAGACACCTGTAATACTTTTAACAATAAAGATATATTTAAGAACTATGAACAACAAAATGGCAATAATATATATCTCAACAACTGAATCTAAAAAACAAAATGAACAAGCAGAATAGAAACAGACTCAGATAGAACATTTTGATGGTTGCCAGATGGGAGAGGGATTGTGGTGAGGGGACGTGGTGGTGAAAAAAGTGAAGGGATTAAGAAGTACAAATTGGTTATTACAGAATACTCATGGAGATCTAAACTACAGCATAGGGAATATAGTCAATAATATTCTAATAACTATGTATGGTGTGAGATTTATTGAGATGATTACTTAATAAGTTATGTAATGTCTAACCACTGGGTTGTACATTTGAAACTAATATTTTATGTTGACTGTAATTGAAAAAGAAAAAAAAAGAATTATGCCAAGGTTTGTGAACTAAGCAATTTAGAAGGGTAGAGTTGCCATTTAAATAAGATGGGGAAGACCACAGCAGGATCAATATTGAGGAAAACTGATCAGGAGTTAGTTTTCAACATGTAAATTTTGAGTGCCTATTAGATATTCAAGTGAAGATGTCATGTAAATGGAACTATCAACTAGGCAGTTGGCTGCACAAGTCTGGAGTTCAAGGAAACAGGCTGGGTTGGAGATATGGATTTGGGAGATCCACTTATAGATCTGTGCTGTCCAATATGGTAGTCACTAGTTACATGTGACTTCTAAAATTTAAGTAAAGTTAAATTTAATTTAAAATTCAGCCCTTCAACCATGCTAGCCACATTTCAGTGCTCAATCACCACATGTTAGTGTCTACTGTATTGAACAGAGCAGATATAGAACATTTCCATCACTAAAGAAAATTATATTGGACAGCACTGGTATAGATGGCATTTGAAGCCATGAGATTGGATAAGATCAACAAGGAGTGAGAGTAGATAGAGGGTAAAAAGGAGGCTTAAGGATTGAGCCCTGCAGCACTACAAATTAAGAGATCAGGGAGATGAGGAAGAATCAGAAAAGACTGAGAGGAAGTGGGGAGTGAGGAGGTAGGTAATTCATAAGAATGTGGTGTCCTAGAAGCCGAGTGAAGGAAGTATTTCAAGTAGTAGTGAGTGCAAAAAAAAGAAAAAGAAAAAGAAAAAAAGGAGTAATTGTCTGTGTAAAATGTTGCTAATAGGGCAAGTAAAACGAGGACTGATAATTTGCCATTACATTTATTAAAGTAAAGGTCATTGGTGTAATGTATAAACAATTCTTTGAAGTAGTAGAAACAAAGGCTTCATTGGAGTGGGTTCACAAGAGAAAGGGAAGATATGAATTGGAGCTGCCAATGGACTCAACACTTTTTGAGAAGTTTTGCTATATGTACAGAAGCAGATAAATGGGACAGTAGCTAGAGAGGTAAGATCAAGAAAGGGATTTTTTAAAAGATAGGACTATGTATAGTAGAGATAGAACATTTGATTATGTAGGACAGGGGTGAGTGGTTAGAGAGATGTTTGTAGAATATGCAAAGGATGAGGAGCTAGTGCACAAGTAGAGAGGTTGTCGTTAAATAGGAGCAGGGGCAGTATATGATAGAAGGGAAGCTAGATTAATGTGTACACAGGTACAGACAGGTAGCTGAGTAAATGTGGCAATGAGAGTTTGAAGAAGTTCTATTCTGATTGCTTTTATTTTCTTTCTGAAGTAGGATGCAGAGTTATCCTCTGGTATGAGAATGGGAGAAGAGATATAGAAGAAATGGAGAATGAATGGACTAGGGAAACATAATACAATTGCCAGACAGCACTAAGGGCCCACTTAAAGTTAATGGTCACACGTTTACAATGAGACATCAGTATTGGTTGTGTTTTCATTTAACCACATTCAACTAATGATCCATAATAAATATTTTTAATTTAATTCAATTACTTTGGAAGGTCAAAGGGAAAGGCCAAAAGGAAAGTTTCACCAAGAAAGTAACATTTGAACGGGCTTCTGAGAAATATGATGCAGCCAGGCCGGTGTGGCTCAGTGGTTGAGCATCAACCTATGAACCAGGAAGTCACAGTTTGATTCCCAGTTAGGGCACATGACTGGGTTTCGGGCTCAATTCCCAGTAGGAGGCATGCAGGAGGCAGCTGATCAATAATTCTCTCTCAGCATTGATGTTTCTATCTCTCCCTCTCCCTTCCTCTCTGAAATCAATAAAAATACATTTTTTAAAAAAGAATATGATGCGGTTTAGTATTTTGAGAGGAGGGTTAAGGATGTTCCAGGTGGAGGCAGCAACATATTCGAAGGCCCACAGGCATGGAAGAGCAGAGTATGTTTCTTCAAAATTTGGAAAGCTGTGTTGTAGGCTGCATTCTACTAAAAATACAATGTAGTGACTGTGCAAGGTTAGGCAGGAAGAATGTGCCTCATGGGGTTGTCATAAATATAAAATGAGCTCGTTATATGTTATTTCTGTACTTTCAGATGCTCTTTCATACTCAGAAGCTCTTAATGCTCAGCAGTACAAAGTCCTCATTGGTAACCGGGAGTGGATGACTAGAAATGGTCTTGTCATTAATAATGATATAGATGATTCCATGACTGAACATGAGAGAAGAGGTCGTACTGCTGTATTGGTGGCAGTTGATGGTAAGTTTTTCAATGAGTACACTATGACTCAATGTTGTGATCTCAGCTATTGTTTTATGTGTATTTTTGAGAGACTTCTGAATTATAAGGATAATTTGAAAGCAGCCTGAATGCAGTGAAAATGTTAGCAATATATAATTGTTATAGATTAATTTAAAATTCTCTTGCATTTGCCTGACTTTATTATTTTCTTTCCTAGCCTATGTTTTTTTTAAAAAAAAAGCTAATCAAGGTTTTTTTAAAACCTAAAAATGAAATAACATTAAACTAATAACAAAGTAAAATAATATTTATAATCTCATCATTCTAACAATGTCAGTTTTAACTGTATATATTCCATTTCTGGTTTATATATGTATATACATACATATACATTCACACAGAGAATTACACTATTAGTACATATGGTTGCATTTTATTGTATGTAAATTTTACCTCAATAAAATTGAATAAAAAATTAAAACTTCTTATACACATACTATTTTATTTTATTTAATACTAAATATTTTCCAATTTTATTTTAATGCTGCATAATTTATCAAACTTATACATTATAATTAACTTATCCCCCTGTTGTAAATTTAAGCTATTCCTGATATTTCATTATTGTAAATAATGCTACAATAAACATCTTGAGGTTTTAGGTCCTTTCTCTTGCTAAATTATTTCTTAGGATAAATTTATAGCTGTGAGATTAATTAGTCAACATTTATATTCCTTGCTAAGTATGAAGGCAGTATCTTACTGTAAGGCCTTTTGAAGTCTAGGAAGAAGCAGAAAATATCATATACTTTTCTCTTTAAAAATGAAGTAACTACTTGCAATGATTTTTCCCCCCAGTAAAATGCCAGTTTTATCTCTATCCACCCCTTTATCTTAAAAATAAAAAAAGTATTAGTTTTCAGTTCATTTGCCTGTAAATTAGCTAAATTGTTTGGGCTATTGGCCAATACTTCTCTAAGGAAAGAAAGGGGGTCTTTCAGTATCCAGTAAGGTTCCTCTTTTCATTTTCCTGTTACTATCTTTATTAATAAACCCTTATCTTACTCTATGAAATTTTCATAAACAAACATGGAGGTTTGTTACAGAGTTTGTGGTATAAACTCTGTGTTGGCTTGGCAATATTTTTAGTTAAGCCAAGCCTTGAACAATTTTACTTCACAAAATTCTTTTGTTTTTGAAATTTTAAGTCAGAATTTTATTATTATGCTTTCTCGGTATTCCAAACTTTTTTTTTTTTTTGGTATTCCTATATTAGATGTGCTGTGCGGCTTGATAGCTATTGCTGATACAGTGAAGCCTGAAGCAGAACTGGCTGTCCATATTCTAAAATCCATGGGCTTGGAAGTAATTCTGATGACTGGAGACAATAGTAAAACAGCTAGATCTATTGCTTCTCAGGTAATTGGTTTACTTAGTTGTTGGGGTGGGGTATGTAGTAACTTCTAATTCTTTTGTTGTTGTTGTTAATCCTTACCCAAGTTTTTTTTCCCATTGATTTTTAGAGAGAGTGGAAGGGAGGGGGAGAGACAGAGAGAGAGAAACATCGATTGGTTGCCTCCTGCACAAGCCTTAACCGGGGCTGGGGATCGAACCTGCAACTGAGGTACGTGCCCTTGACTGGAATCAAACCCAGGACACTTCAGTCTGCCGACCAATGCTCTAACCACTGAACAGAATCAGCTGGGGCACTTCTAATTCTTTATATACATTTCCTTTCTTGGCTTCAAATGCTAAAAAAATTCATATTATCTATTATTTTCATTATCCCTGAGTAGACATATCTGCTTCCTTAAAAAATTGGCATGCTATTCAGGCAGGCATTTGGGCTTTGTGTGCTACTGTAATAAGTAGAAAGCTATTTACTTAGTTCATGAGCTGCTTAAGTGACACTGCACCAGTTTCTGTTGATGCTTTCTTTGAAATGTTGCTCATATTTTTCACCAGTGCTGCCAGCCTAGTCCAGGCTCTTCTTATGCCAAAAATACAGCATTAGCTCCATGCACTTCCCTCTCTAGTTCATCCTGAACACCACTGATGAAACCATCTTTCTAGTACACCACTTGACATATCATTTTTCTGCTACTGACACCTATATTTGCCTTACCTTCAAAACTTTTCTCATATTAGTCTTTTCTTCTTAGGAATGACTTGTCTCCTCTTCAATTAAATAACACAAGTAATATATGAATGCTTTCTTGTATAAAAATACAGAAGGTTATAAAGTGAAAAGTTCCTCACCCTTTTCCCAAGCTCCCTGTCAAGTCCGATCAGCTGCCTCCTGCACACCCCCTACTGGAGATGTACCTGCAACCAAGGTACATGCCCTTGACTGGAATCGAACCTGGGACCCTTGAGTCCACAGGCTGATGCTCTATCCACTGAGCCAAACCGGTTAGGGCATGAATACATTCTTGTATAAAAGTACAGAAGGTTATAAAGTGAAAAGTTCCTCACCCTTTTCCCAAGCTCCCTGTCAAGTCCTATCACCCACACTTTTTCATACGTATACATGTCCATATACAAATGTATAATTTTGGTATTTTCAACATAAATGGAATCATCTTTTAAAAAATATATTCTTATTCATTTCAAAGAGGAAGGGAGGGGGGAGAGAGAGATAGAAACATCAGTGATGAGAGAGAATCATTCATCAGCTACCTCATGCACAGAACCTGGGCATGTGCCCTGACAGGGAATCGAACTGTGACCTCCTGGTTCATAGATCGACGTTCAACCACTGAGCCACGCTGGCCGAGCAATTGGATTATTTTTATATAGACTGTTTAGCAGTTTGCTTTTTTATATAACAATATATTTTCTTGGAGCTTTGTCCATGTCTAAACATACAAAGTGATTTATTCTTTCTACGTCACTGCAAGGAATTCCATGGTATGGCTGTATCATGATTTATTTAACCATTCCTCTAATGATGGGCACTTAGGTGGTTTTGAAAATTTTGTTGATACAAACAGGGTAGTAATGTGCATTCTTGGACATACCTCTTTTTTTAAATTAAGTCTTTATTGTTCAGATTATTACAGTTGTTCCTCTTTTTCCCCCCCATAACTCCCCTCCACCCAGTTCCCACTCCACTCTCTGCCCTTACCCTCCCACCACTGTCCTATCCATAGGTGTACGATTTTTGTCCAGTCTCTTCCCGCACCCCCACACCCCTTTCCCCCTGAGAAAGTCCACTCCCTTTCTATGCCCCTGATTCTATTATATTCACCAGTTTATTCTGTTCATCAGATTTTTTATTCACTTGATTTTTAGATTCACTTGTTGATAGATATGTATTTGGTGTTCATAATTTTTATCTTTACCTTTTTCTTCTTCCTCCTCTTCTTAAAGAATACCTTTCAGCATTTCATATAATACTGGTTTGGTGGTGATGAACTCCTTTAGCTTTTTCTTATCTGTGAAGCTCTTTATCTGACCTTCAATTCTGAATAATAGCTTTGCTGTGTAAAGTAATCTTGGTTGTAGGTTTTTGGCATTCATCACTTTGAATATTTCTTGCCACTCCCTTCTGACCTGCATAGTTTCTGTTGAGAAATCAGCTGACAATCATATGGGTACTCCCTTGTAGGTAACTAACTGTTTTTCTCTTGCTGCTTTTAAGATTCTCTCTTTGTCTTTTGCTCTTGGCATTTTAATTATGATGTGTCTTGGTGTGGTCCTCTTTGGATTCCTTTTGTTTGGGGTTCTCTACACTTCCTGGACTTGTAAGTCTATTTCTTTCACCAGGGAGGGGAAGTTTTCTGTCATTATTTCTTCTAATAGGTTTTCAATATCTTGCTCTCTCTCTTCTTCTGGCACTCCCATAATTCGGATGTTGGTTCGCTTGAAGTTGTCCCAGAGGCTCCTTACACTATCTTCATATTTTTGGATTCTTTTTTCTTTTTGCTTTTCTGGTTGGGTGTTTTTTACTTCTTCGTATTTCAAATCTTTGACTTGATTCTTGTGATCCTCTAGTCTGCTGTTGGATCTCTGTATAATATTCTTTATTTCAGTCAGTGTATGCTTAATTTCTATTTGGTCCTTTTTCATATCCTCGAGGGTCTCACTAGACTTATTGAGGGTCTCACTAAATTTATCGGCGGTTTCTAGGAAATTCTTCAAAAACCTTATAATCGTGGTTTTGAACTCTATATCCAGTAGTTTGCTTTCTTCCATTTCTGTCATTTGTGACCTGTTTCTTTGTCTCTGCATTTTGGCTGCTTTCCTGTGTTGATAGAGTGGCTTTCTGTGCTAGTTGTCCTATAGGGCCCAGTGGCTCAGCCTCCCCAATTACCTGAGGTGGACACTCTTCGTGCACCCCTTTGTGGGCTGTGTGCACAGTCTTGTTGTAGTTAAGCCTTGATTGTAGTTGGTATCACTGGGAGGAATTGACCTTCAGGCCAATTGGCTGTGAGAATCAGCTGTGTCTGCAGTGGGAGAACTTCTGTGCTGGAGACACCCTTCTGGGGCAAGACCTGCTTCAGTGGGGCTTTGGTGCTCCCTGAGTCTGCCCCCTGACTGTGTCCCTTATGGATCTGAGGAGTTGTAATCTGGATGGTCCCACTCTGACCACTGGGTACACTGGCACTTGGATCTCTAAGGAGGTGCTAATTTAGCCTCTGCCTGAGGCTACCCAGCAGGAGCTACAAAGAGATCTGCAGATTCCTCTTCTTTGTTTGGGATTTGGAGGTGCCCAGATGAGGCCCAGCTGTGAAGCAATGCAAGTTGCTGTGGGGCCTTGGGCCTTCTTTTGGATGTTCTGGGTCTCTCTGATCCAGCTGCAGTTTGTTAGGTAATTTTAGATTGCAAAGGGCCAGGCTATTCATATGCAAAAGCCTCTGTGCACAGCTTGGGTGGGGCAGAGTCTCAGGGAATCAACAGGGTGGAGCAAACAGCTATGGCTGATCCTCAGTCCTGCCCTAAGAGGTCCCGGGTCTCAGTGTCCTGAGGTAATCGCTGCCAGCACCTCTGAGAGAAAGCTGCCCTCGAGTTCTGCCCGCTGCCAGACAGTCCAGTTTCTCCCCGTATGAGTCTGGGTCCCAGAGACTCGCCCGGAACTGGAGTCGGGGCCGTCGGGAGCTTGTGACTCCCTCCCGATTGAAAAAGACAACCATGTCCTCAGTTGCCAGCCCTTTCCGTGTGCGCCTCCGTACCTCTGCACTTTACTTCCGCACCTCCTCTGAGTCTCAGTGTGCTTTTCTCTTTCCTTCTAGTTGTAGAATTTCCACTCAGCCAGCCTTCCTGTGGTTCTGGATGATGTCTGTTTTGTCTTTTAGTTGTATTTTTGAAGTGGTTGTGCGAGGCAGCAATTTCAGGTGTTTACCTATGCCGCCATATTGGTTTCTCTCTGACATACCTCTTTTTGTCACGTATAAACTTGTCCAAAATATTGCTTGACGTGGAATTGCTAAACGAAATGATGTGCATACTTTGATGGATGCTGCCTCCAAAAAGTAATATATGAATGCATTCTTGTAAGACAGTGCCAATTACACATTCACCAACAGTGTATAAGGAAGCTCATCTCTTCCTATCCTTACTATCACTGGGTATTATCAGCCTTTTAAATTTTGGGCATGTGGTAGGCAGAAAATGAGGGCTCATTGCTGAGTTATATATATTTCAGGTACTTGGTAATATTTTTTTGAATTGAGTCTGTTTTTCCTGACATAGGTTGGCATTACTAAGGTGTTTGCTGAAGTTCTACCTTCCCACAAGGTTGCTAAGGTGAAGCAACTTCAAGAGGAGGGGAAACAGGTAGCAATGGTAGGAGACGGAATCAATGACTCCCCAGCTCTGGCAATGGCCAATGTTGGGATTGCCATTGGCACAGGCACAGATGTAGCCATTGAAGCGGCCGATGTGGTTTTGATAAGGGTAAGTCCTGTAGCCTGCACTTTGAGGAGTGTAAATCTGCTCTACATGGTCAAGGATAGTGTCATAAAGTACATCGAGCAGGACGATTCTGTTCTTCTAATTCCCATGCTCCCAGCTATTGAGACTGGGAGAATTCGAGATGGGCGTATGAGAAGTCTTACTAATTACTTTCAGACTTTCTTAATCCAGTGAAGCAAATGAGAATGACAAGTTTCTAAAGTGAAGAACAAGATTTGGGAACATACTTAAAATTATCTTCAATATATACTGAGATTATTTTAATAGTATTTAATCCTTCTACCAGCATACAACCCTAATGTGTTTTCAGAACTCAGAAAAGTTCTTGAAAAACATCTTCCAAGGCTGACTCAAGTTTTTAGCAATATCTGAGATTTGAAGTTAATTTACATATTACCCTAAGGTACATATCATCTTCAATATACACAGTATCAAATGCAAAAATTACTAGTTAAGTTAGAGTCTCTCGCTAATATCACAAATATTTCTGTTCTCAGAATGATCTTCTGGATGTGGTGGCAAGTATTGATTTATCAAGGAAGACAGTCAAGAGGATTCGGATTAATTTTGTCTTCGCTCTAATTTATAATCTGATTGGAATTCCTATTGCTGCTGGTATGTGACTGTTAACTAGTATTGCTTTTTCTTCTGAGGTCATTAGAGACCTATCATTATGGAAGTTTTAGTCTTTTTATTAGCTTTGAGCTCATTTTTTGTGTGTAGCCTGCTAGTATGCTGAGAGGTAATATTAAAATCAACAGTTTTAATTTTCAGCAATGTTCATTATGGTCTTAGAATGTGTAAGCATTCTGACAGGTTTATTTTATTTTACTTTATATTTTTCTCCAAGTTTACATTTTGAAAAATCCAAACCTACATAGACAGGGAAAAAATGATACACTTACTTAAATTCATCAGTTAATCATATTTTGTTACATTGCTTCATCTCTCTTTACATATACTTTCATATATATATATATATATATATATATATATATATATATAAATTTTTTGCTTAAGAGAACAAATTTACCATTAATCTCACTACCTAAACAAAACTACTTTTAACATTTAGTCTATTTCATTTTTTTTGTTTTTTGTTTTTTTTACTCTGCATTAGTTTTTGTCTGGTCAAATAGTTGTAATTATAGCATACAGAGAATTTTCTGCTCTTCATGTAATGTTACAATAGCCAATAGGTTTTTCTTTATATTTGGGGACCAGATGAGAGATATTGAATGAAGAAATATGACCAAGAAAAAGCAATTTAGAATTATTTAATAAACATCTGATAATCTCCTGTATTTGGGGGCTTGGTAGAAGTTAGTAATAACATAAGAGAAATAGTTGTCATTTTCTTCTTGTTTTCTCTGGTTTGAGAGCCGAAGAAAGACATAAAATGACATGAGAGCAATTACAAAGCTGTTGATAAACACAAATGCTGAGAGGACAAGGAATAAAAGAACAATTAAAATCCAGAGAGATTAGCCCTGGCTGAATAGTTCAGTTGGTTAGTGTTGACCCAACACACCAAGGTTGTGGGTTTGATCCCTGGTCAGGGCACATACAGAATCAATCAGTGATGCCCTGGCCAGTTTAGCCCAGTGGATAGAGCATCAACCTGCGGACTGAAGGGTCCCAGGTTCGATTCTGGTCAAGGGTACATGCCTGGGTTGCAGGCTCGATCCCCAGTGGGGGGCATGCAGGAGGCAGCCGGTCAGTGATTCTCTCTTACCATTGATGTTTCTATCTCTTTCCCACTCCCTTCCTCTCTGAAATCAATAAAAATATATTTTTAAAAAAGAATCAACTAATGAATGCATAAATAAATGGAACAACAAGTTGATGTTTCTCTCTTCCTCCCTTCCTCTCACTCAAATCAATAAATTTTTAAAAATCCAGATAGATTAATTCATGGAGCAAGTTATTTTTTAAAAATATATGTAAGTTATATGAGATCACTGTAGAAAATACAGGTAAGTACATAAAAATTTAAAAATACAATAAGTCTATCTCAGCCCCATCATATGAGCAAATATTAAAATGTCTGTCAAAACCAAGTGTGGATGAGTTTTTGAAGGTACTGTGATCTAGTACAGCCACTTTGGAAAGCAAATAAGGAATATCCACCTAAAGTTGAAAATGTGCCCATGTTATAACCCAGCAGCTTCACCTCTAGGTGTGTACTCTAGATTAATTCTCAAACACGTGCACAGGGAGACATGCACAAGAATGTTCACAGCAATACTCTATTAGTGAAAAATTGAAAGCCACATAAATCTCCACCAACAGGAAGATTAGTTGCTAAATAAATATCAAATGAGGAAATGATTTGTAAATATGTATTAGAAACACATTGGTGATCTGTTTAGTACTATCTGTTGTAACTAATCCACACCTGTTTCCTAGGAGTGTTTATGCCCATTGGTTTGGTTTTGCAGCCTTGGATGGGATCTGCTGCAATGGCTGCTTCATCCGTTTCAGTAGTACTTTCTTCTCTCTTCCTTAAACTGTAAGTATGATGGCTTGTTCACATTTGTATTTTATATTACTTTTGTCTTCCACAGTCAGTCTTGGTAGGTTTTATTCTTGCAGTAAGCCCAAACTGTCTTAATAATAAATGTCAGCTATGTAATTATCACCTTATGTAGTCTGTATGTAGCAAGCACAAGCTCCAAGTGGGGTAAAATTGAGTACATTGGCTCTGAGAGGTAGGATTTCTGATCATGTGACTACACACCCTTCCTTTTGAGCTTTCCTAGCAGGGACCACCTTTGTACATTTCATACAGGTAAATCTCTTCATTTTTTAATGTAACAAGCATCTAGTTCACATTTGGTTATTTCAAACTCGTGTACTTTTGCATGTGTCCAGTTATAGGAAACCGACTTATGAGAATTACGAACTGCATGCCCGAAGCCAGATGGGACGGAAAAGTCCTTCAGAAATCAGCATTCATGTCGGAATAGATGACGCCTCAAGAAATTCTCCTAAACTGGGTTTGCTGGACCGGATTGTTAATTACAGCAGAGCCTCCATAAACTCACTACTGTCTGATAAACGGTCCCTAAACAGCGTTGGTACCAGTGAACCTGACAAGCATTCACTCCTGGTAGGGGACTGCAGGGAAGATGACGACACTGCATTGTAACAGGCCACAAAGAGTGCTATGAGCTCATGTTTTATACACTGACACAGTATTCTTGATGCCACCTTAGCTTTTCAAAATATTATGGAAGGATTTTGTATAGGTCTTATGCTCTTATATTAGGGATTCTATTTGGATTGCATTTTTCTGATGGCAAAAATATATTTTTCAGGGCATCAGCTCTGAACCCAGCTTTATTAAAAATAAATTTCCATTATTTTTTGTTTTCACTAGCAACCGATCAGGTAAGCCAGTGAGGTTTACAGCAAGTCCTACAATGGAAGATTGCCAAACTGCTGCTAAAGTGATAGATGATTCTTTTATTTGACAAAAAGAAACCTCAAGAGAAGGATAATTAAAAATTTGAAGATTTGAGAGCAAGATCTTGAGATTCTTAAGCCTTCATCCCTACCAGATTGGGAAACAGTGGCTTTCAAAGCGCAGTGTAAAGCATCTGGTTTTAGAAGGAAAATAGTAGAAACTGTTTAAAAATAGATGTGCCTTCATTATTACAGACTTTCTTACCCCCTTATTCTCTCTACATCTTTGTCTTTGTATTTGCTTTCTTAGATGACCCAGTATGTTTTCTTTTGTATCTACTTTTGTATCTACTTTTGAGTAAGCTAAGTATGGGTGGTTTTTCATTGATAAAATTAACACAATATTTCCAATATCTTGTTCCTTTCTTTATCTTGTACTTCAAAAGACTTTACAGGTCCTTAGCATTCCCTGCTTCCCATCTCATCTTTACATTGTTGCTAAAAGTACATCAGGTTCTTCCTTCAGTGACACTCTAGCTTGGTGCAAGCTTTCAATTCACTCCTGCAGAGTTCAGCTCTAGGTTGTTTTTAGTGTAGTCCCGTGGTCGGCAAACTGCGGCTCGCGAGCCACATGTGGCTCTTTGGCCCCTTGAGTGTGGCTCTTCCTAAGCCTTAGGAGTACCCTAATTAAGTTAATAACAATGTACCTACCTATATAGTTTAAGTTTAAAAAATTTGGCTCTCAAAAGAAATTTCAATCGTTGTACTGTTGATATTTGGCTCTGTTGACTAATGAGTTTGCTGACCACTGGTGTAGTCTATCAGCCTCAATCCAGAAACTTAAGATTTTTAAGCTTCTTCCACAATTGATTTTTTTCAAAGATCAAAGACTTTTCAAAGATTTTTTTTACTGCTGGCTGTTGTGGTACAATGGTTGAGCATCGGCCTCTGAACCAGGAGGTCATGGTTTGATTCCCGGTCAGGGCACATGTCCGGGTTTCGGGCTCGCTCCCTAGTAGACATGCAGGAGGCAGCCAATCAGTGATTCTCTCTCAGCATTGATGTTTCTATCCCCCTCCCTCCCCCCCTCCACCCCGCTCTCCCTCTTCCGTCCTCTGTGAAATCAATAAAAACATTTTTTTACCATCTTTAACATATAAGGTCATATAAAATTACTTGGGTTCACTAAATTTGTTCTTTTATGGTATATATTTGTCCTTAGCTGGCATATATAACTTAATATATTTTAATTTTCTTTTAGTGTTTTAGATAACCACTCAAAATGACTTTAATGCTATTACACAAAACTGCTTTTACCAAAAAATACAATAAATTGTAATACAGAAATGAGAATTTTTCTAGGTTGTGATACCTTTTAGGCCAATCTATATTTTTCTTTAGTTTAAAACATTTGCACTTGCTAATTAGTGTGATTGGCAAAGTCAGAGGCTTGTTCTCATTACCATATAAATTTAGAAATTCCTCTGTGAGTGCCTGGGAGTTTATACACTGGCCAGAGATCTTGTACTTGTACTTGTATTACTATTAAAATTTTCTTGGTAATTGTAAGATGGATTTCATATGTAGAATATGTAAGTGAACTCATAAATTTCCAATATTTTGTTCCCATTGCCATAAAGCTGCTAACACAGTGCCTAGTACATAGGGTTTGTACTCAGTAAATGTTAATTCTTTTCGCTGCTTGAGGTCAGTAATAAATATTAAAAATCATTGTTAAAGAGCAGAGTCTGAAATCAGATGGTAGTGGGGGATGGGTTTCTTCCCAGCCTACTTTCTTTCTCTCTTATCTTTTCATACACACACAAAAAAAGTTTACAGCATTATTCCATGTTGTCTTTTGAGATTTAGAAAAGATCTCATTTTTTATCTCAGCTATTTTAAAGAAAGAACTGAAACTTGATAAAGGTGCTATTAATCTAGAAAGGCAAGCCCATTTTTAATGAAATGAGTTTGTATGTCTAGGCTCTTTCTTAGACCAATGCCTATGCCATCTTCCATGCTACCAGTTTGAATTTTAATGTTTCTTGTTATTTATTCCAGTGGCCTATCATACTATAACTTGTTTCTTCCAGAAGAAACAGTTAATGATAGGTGTATATTAGACTTTTGAAAAAAGAAGCACCTCTCCCCTCACTCACTCACTCTTAATTTTTTTTTCTCTCTCTCTGAAGTTTTGTTTCTTTCTCTCTGAAGCCAGTTACTTTTATTATGTGTGTGTCTGAGTTGTGCTCTTGGCCCCGCCTGCCAAGGGACCCAAGTCATAGGATAGTGAGAAGAGCAGCCTACAGTCTGGGAAAAATCAGGAATATAATTTCAGCACTTATTACCAGAACACAAAGCATGCTGTTTAGAAACAATCCTGCTTTAAATATCTGTAGCCATCTTTGTGTTCTCTACCACAAGTTGTCTTTTGCAATCCTGAACTCCCATTAGCTTCATAGAGCAGCCTTATTCACAGGAGAGAGAAGGATATGTAGAGGGGATCAAAAACATTGCTTTCAGTTAAAATTAGCATTAAGAAACTGGTTACTAGCGAGGACAAATATTAGAAATGTATGTGTATGTGCGTATATTTATATAAAATACACACATATGTACACACATATTACCCTATAGAAGGAAAATAGATTGATAGTAAGTAGTCCCTCTTATCCGTGGGAGGTATGTTCCAAGACCCCCAGAGGATGCCTGAACCTGCAGTTACAGCTGAACCCTATATATGCTATGCTTTTCCCTACATACATCCTTTTCACTTAAACACTGTATGGCTTCTCTTTGGCATACGCAAATGCCAGCATCACTACTCTTGCACTTTAGGGCCATTATTAAGTAAAATGAGGGTTACTTGAACACAAGCACTGTGTTACCATGACAGTCAATCTGATAACTGTGATGGCTACTAAGTGACTAATGGGTGGGGAGTATTTATAATGTGGATATGCTGGACAAAGGGATGATTCATGTTTTTGGTGGGACGGACTGAGACAGTGTGAGATTACATCACAATACTCAGAATGGTGCACAATTTAAAACTTATGAATTGTCTTTTTCTTAGAATTTTTCATTTAAGATTTTCGGATGATGGTTGACCAGGATGATAGGGGAAAGTGAAACTACAGATAAGGAGGCACTACTGTATATTTGAATTTAATATTTGAAGTTCTTTATTTGTTATTCCTTTATCACTCTTCTGTATTCATTCAGCAACCATGCCCTCAGTCTGAAGTTAACAAGGATGTTTTGATATCTTTTGATATCCAGTGCTGGTTCAGACTCAACTATGGGGGGGCGCCTTTTATCTTAAATATCCAAAGATGCCTTTTGAATTTCAAAGCTTAAAACACAAGTATTTAGTGTCATAGTATAAAGTATGGTTGTTATTTGTGAAAATAGAAATACTATTTTTCCTTGTTTAGTATCAACATTGTAGAGTGTAAAATTTGATGCCTTGTGAACAAATAATTTTATATTGTGCTTTAAATTTTTAAAAGGTAATCTTTTTTCAAATGTATTCTTTGTTCAGAATGTTTAAATAGCACTGTAGACAGACATTTCTAAAAATTTAAGCATACATATATTTTATGTACACAGCTTAAAATCAAGAATGTATGTTCTTAGAAAATTTTTCCATTACTTGTGGATCTTGCTTTAAAATAATTTTTCTTAATATTTATTTTACTCTTGTTATTGTTTTTGGGTGAGACATCTGGTTGTTGGTTACTTTAATGAGAATAAAAACATTCCTGGAATAACTCCATTTGGATTATTTGTTTGTTTGGTTCTTACTTTTCTATATTAAAAATATTTTACCAATAAAATATATATATATATTAATGTCAAATTATTAGCTATTTTTACACTAATTTTATTTTTTTAAAAAATTTATCTTTAGTGTTGAAAGTAATACAGATGTACCCTTTTTTCCCCATTGACCCCTTCAAGCCTGCCCCTTCCCCCTGCCCCAGACCTTAACCACCCAGTTGTCTGTGCCCATAGGTTATGCATATATGCATATAAGATCTTCGGTTAATCTTCCTACCCACACACCCACCCCTACCTTCCCTCTAAGATCTATCAGTCTGTTCCATGTTTCTATGTCTCTGGATCTATTTTGTTCATCAGTTTATTTTGTTCTTTAGATTCCACATATGAGTGAGATCATGTGATACTTGTCTTTCTCTGACTGGCTTATTTTGCTTAGTATAATGCTCTCCAGGTTCCTCTGTGCTCTCTCAAAGGGTAAGAGATCCTTCCTTTTTACAGCTGCATAGTATTCCATGGTGTGAATGTACCACAGCTTTTTTATCCACTCATCTACTGATGGGCGCTTGGGCTGTTTCCAGTTCTTAGCTATTGTAATTTGTACTGCTGTGAACACAGGGGTGTATAGATTCTTTCTGTTTGGTGTTTCAGGTTTCTAAGGATATATTCCTAGAAGTGGGATCATAGGGTCAAATGGCAGTTCCATTTTGAGTTTTTTAAGGAAACTTCATACTGTTTTCCACAGTGACTGCACCAGTCTGCATTCCCACCAGCAGTGGACTAGGGTTCCCTTTTCTCCACATCCTCGCCAGCACTTGTCATTTGTTGATTTGTTGATAATAGCCATTCTGACTGGTGTGAGGTGATACCTCATTGTCATTTTAATTTGCATCTCTCTGATGACTAGTGACTTTGAGCATTTTTCATGTCTCTTGGCCTTCTGTATGTCCACTTTGGAGAAGTATCTATTTAA
The DNA here is from genome assembly GCF_000147115.1 of Myotis lucifugus. NCBI lineage: Eukaryota > Metazoa > Chordata > Mammalia > Chiroptera > Vespertilionidae > Myotis > Myotis lucifugus. The sequence goes on along the minus strand of NW_005871052.1, from coordinate 6,379,616 downwards.
GTCCTTTGCCCATTTTTTAATTGGATTGTTCGTCTTCCTTTTGTAAAGTTGTATGAGTTCCTTATATATTTTGGAAATTAACCTCTTTTTTTGTTGTTGTTAATACTCTCCTGAGGATATTTTTTCATTGATTTTTAGAGAGAGTGGAAGAGAGAGGGAAAGACAGAGAGAAACATAGATGTGAGAGAAATGCATCGATTGGTTGCCTCCTGCATGGGGCCCAACCAGGTCCAGGGCCGGGGAGGAGCCTGCAACCAAGGTATGTGCCCTTGACAGGAATCAAACCCAGGACCCTTTGGTCCGCAGGTCGATGCTCTATCCTCCAAGCCAAACCGGCTAAGGTGAAAATTAACCTCTTATCATATGTATCATTGCCAAATATGTCCTCCCATGCGGTGGGCTCCCTTTTTATTTTGTTGGTGGTTTCTTATGCTGTGCAGAAGCTTTTTATTTTGATGTAGTCCCATTTATTTATTTTCTCCTTAGTTTCCCTTGCCCTAGGAGATGTATTGGGAAACATATTGCTACGACAGATGTCTGCGATTTTACTGCCTGTAGTTTCTTCAAAGATTTTTATGGTTTTATATTTAAGTCTTTTATCCATTTTGAGTTTATACTTGTGTATGGTGTAAGTTGGTGGTCTAGTTTCTTTCTTTTTCTTTCTTTTTTTTTTTTTGCATGTATCTGTCCAATTTCCCCAACACTATTTATTGAAGGGACTCTTTTTAAAATTTTTATTATTTCAGAGAGGAAGGGAGAGGGAGAGGGGATAGAAATATTAGTGGAGAGAGAATCACCTATTAGTTGCCTCCTCCATGCCCCCTACTGGGGATCGAGTCTGCAACCCGGGCATGTACCCAGACCAGGAATTGAACCATGACCTCCTGGTTCATGGGTTGGTGTTCAATGACTGAGTGACACCGGCCAGGTTGAAGAGACTGTCTTTACTCCATTGGGTGCTGTTATCTCCTTTGTCAAATATTAATTGAGCATAATGGCTTGGGCTGATTTCTGGGTTCTCTGTTCTGTTCAGTTGCTCTATATGCTTGTTCTTGTGCCAGTACAAGGCTGTTTTTTATTACAGTGGCTTTGTAATATAACTTGATATCTGGTATTGTTATCGCTCCAACTTTGTTCCTTTCTGTGAAATAAGCCATTGGTGTTCTAATAGGGATTGCATTGAATCTATGCATTGCTTTGGGCAGTATAGACATTTTAATGGTGTTAATTCTACCAAGCCATGAACATGGTATATTCTTCCAGTTGTTTATATCTTCCTCTATCTCTTTTTTTCAATGTCCTGTAGTTTTCCGAGTACAGGTCTTTTACTTCCTTGGTTAAGTTTATTCCTAAGTATTTTAATTTTTTTTGTTGTTGCAATGGTGAAATGAATTGCCTTTTTAGTTTCTCTTATTGAGAAATCATTATTGGTATATAAGAATACTGTTAAGCCCAGCCAGTGTTGCTCAGTGGTAGAGCTTCGACCTATGAACCAGGAGGTCACGGTTCCATTCTCAGTCGGGCACATGCCCGGGTTGTGGGCTCTATCCCCAGTGTGGGGAGTGGAGGAGGCAACCAATCAATGATTCTCTCTCATCATTGATGTTTCTATCTCTCTTTCCAACTCCATTCTTCTCTGAAACCAATAAAATTACATATATATTTAAAAAAGAACGATTTTTAAAAAAGAATGCCATCAATTTCTGGGTGTTAATTTTGTATTGTACTACATTGCTGAATTCATTTTTAAAATCTTATAGTTTTTTGGTGGAGTATTTAGGGTTTTCATCTCATCTTCAAATAATGAGAGTTTTACTTCCTCCTTTCCAATTTGAATGCCTTTTATTTTTTTCTTGTCTGATCGCTGTAGCTAGGTATTCCAGTCCTATGTTGAGTAAGAGTGGTGAAAGCTCACATCCCTGTCTTGTTCCTTTTCTTTAGGGGAAATGCTTTTCATTTTTGACCATTGAGTATGATGTTGGCTGTAAGTTTGTCATATATGACTTTAATATTGAGGTATGATCCCTCTATTCCCACTTTGCTGAGAGTTTTTATCAAAAAAGCGTGTCGTGCCCTGACTGGTTTGCCTCAGTGGATAGAGCGTCGGCCTGTGGACTGAAGGGTCCCAGGTTCGATTCCGGTCAAGGGCATGTACCTTGGTTGCAGGCACATCCCCAGTAGGGGGTGTGCAGGAGGCAGCTGATTGATGTTTCTCTCTCATCAATGTTTCTAACTCTCTATTCCTCTCCTTTCCTCTCTTTAAAAAATCAATAAAATATATTTCTTTTAAAAAAGGGTGTCAGATTTTGTTGAAGGCTTTTTCTGCATCAATTGATATGATCAAGTGATTTTAGTATGCCAATTTGTTTATGTAATGTATCACATTTATTGATTTGCAAATATTGTACCAACCTTGCATCCCCGAAATAAATCCCACTTGGTCATGGTGTATGATCTTTTTAATGTATTGTTGGATCCAATTTGCTAATATTTTGTTGAAGATTTTAGCATCTATGTTCATCAGGGATATTGGCCTGTAATTTTTCTTTGTTGTAGTGTCTTTATCTAGTTTTGGAATTAGGCTAATGCTGGCCTTGTAAAAAGAGCTTGGAAGTGTTCTTCCTCTTGGGTTTTTTTGAATAGTTTGAGGAGGCTTGGTGTTTGTTCTTCTTTGAATGTTTGCTAAAACTCCCCTGTGAAGCAGACCAGAACAGGGTTTTTGTTTGCTAGGAGTTTTTTATTTTTATTTTTTATTAGTGCTTCATTTTTATCAGTAGTTATCAGCCTGTTCAGGTTTTCTGATTCTTCTTGATTAAGTTGTGGAAGATTGTATTTTTGTATGAATATGTCCATTTCATCCAGATTGTCCAGTTTGTTGGAAATAGTTGTTCATAGTATTTTTTTACAACCCTTTGTTGTTTCTTTTTTTGTTTTTTTTTGTTAATCCTCACCATAGGATTTCCATTGGATTTTTTTAGAGAGAGTGGAAGGGAGGGGGAGAGACACAGAGAGACAAACATTGATGTGAGAGAGACACATCAATTGGTTACCTCCCATACTTGCCCTGAGCAAAGCTGGGGATTGAGCCTGCAACCGAGGTACATGCCCTTGACAGGAATCAAACCTGGGACCTTTCAGTCCGTGTGCTGACCAGCTAGGGCCAATCCTTTCTGTTTCTGTGGGGTCATTTGTTACTTCACCTCTTTCATTTCTGATTTCGTTTATTTGGGTACTCTTTGTTTCTTGATGAGTGTGGCTATAGGTTCCTCAATCTTGTTTATCTTTTCAAAGAACCAGCTCTTGCTTTCATTGATATTTTGTATTTTTTCATCTATATGTCATTTATTTCTGCTCTAATCTTTATTATTTCCTTCCTTCTCCTTACTCTGGGCTTTTCTTATTCTCTTTCTACTAGTAATTCTTTAAGTTGTATGGTTGGATAGTATATCAGAAGTTTTTCTTGTGTTTTTTTGTTTGTTGGTTTGTTTTGTAGGTAGGCCTGTAATGCTATGAATGTCCCTCTCAAGACTGCTTTCACTGTGTCCCATAGATTTTTGGTTGTTGTGTGTTCCTTTTGTTTCCAGGAAGTTTTTTCTTTCTTCCTTGATCTCCTTGGTAAGCCATTCATTGTTTAATAACATGCTTATTTAGCCTCCATGTGTTTGAATGTTTTTGAGTATTTTTTGTAGTTGATTTCTAATTTCATGCCATTGTGACCAGAGAAGGTGCTTGATGTGATTTCAGTCTTCTTGAACTTGTAGAGACTTAGTTTGCGTCCTTACATGTGGTCTATCTTTGAGAATGACCCATGAGCACCTAAAAAGAATGTATATTCTGTAGCTTTGGAGTGAAATGTTCTGTACCAGTAAATGTCAGTTATTCTCATCTGATTCAGTGTGTCGTGTGGGATTGCTATTTCCTTGTTGATTTTTGTCTAGAATATCTATCCAGTGATGTCAGTGGGGTGTTAAAGTCCACTACTATGATTGTATTGCTGTTGATACCTCCCTTAAAACCTCCGAAAATTTTTTTCCAAAATATATATTTGTGTGCTTCTATATTAGGTGCATATATGATTATCAGAGTTATTCTATCATTCTCTTTAGTATTATGAAGTGACCTTCATTTTTTATCATCTAATTTTGAAGTCTATTTTTTGAGATGAGTATTGCTATGCCTCCTTTTTTATTTCCATTTACATGGAAAAATATTTTTCCATCCCTTCACTTTCATTCTGTGTTACTCTTTTGTTCTATCGTGGGTCTCTTTTATTTATTTCAGAGAGGAAGGGAGAGGGAGAGGGAGAGAGAAACATCAACGATGAGAGAGAATCATTGATTGGCTGCCTTCTGCACATCCCCTACTGGGGATCAAACCCACAACCCGGGCATGTGCCCCTGACTAGAATCGAACCTGGGACCCTTCAGTCCTCAGGCCAACACTCTATCCACTGAGCCAAACCAGCTAGGGCTGTGGTGGGTCTCTTTTAGACAGTGTATATATGGATCATGTTTTGTTTTTTGTTTTTTATCCCTTCAGCTACCCTATGTCTTTTGATTGGAACATTAAAGCCATTTACATAAAGTTATCATTGATAGGTACTTATCTGTTGCTATTTTTACTCTTTATGCCTGTGTTCCTTTCTCTTGCTCTATTTCTTCTTCTTGCAACAGTCCCTTTAGTATTTCTTGCAGTGCTGGTTTAGTGATAATAAACTCTTTTAATCTTTTTTTTTTTTTTTGTCTGTGAAGCTGGTTATTTCACCTTTAATTTTGAATGTTAGCCTTGCTGGATAGAGTAGTTTTAGGTTCAGTGCCTTGCTTTTCATTACTTTGTATACTTCATGCCAGTCCCTTCTGACCTGAAGTGTTTCAATTGAGAAATCAGCTGACCGTCTAATGGGAGATCCCTTGTAGGTAACTTTCTGTCTCTCTCTTGCAGCCTTTAAGATTCTTTGTCTTTAATGTTTGCCATTTTAATTATGATGTGCCTAGGTGTGGGTCTTTTGGAGTTCATCTTGATTGGGACTCTGTTTCCTGAAATTGAGTGACTTTTTCCTTCACCAGGTTAGGGAAATTTTCTGCCATTATTTCTTCAAATATGTTCTCTATTCCTTCCTCAGATTCTTCTCCTTATGGTATACTTGTGATGTGACTATTGTTATGTTTCATGTTGGCTCAAAGCTCCCTTAGACTCTCCTCCTTTTTAATTTGTTTCCCAATTGCTGGTCTAATTGGGTGTTTTTTTCTATGTTGTCTTCTATTTCACTGATTCTGTCCTCAGCTTCTACTGGTCTACTGTTGATTCCTTCCAGGGTGTTTTTTTTTATTTCAGCTATGTCATTTTTCATTTCTGTGTGATTCTTATTGATGGCTTCTACCTCTTTTTTATGCTGCTGTAGTTCTCATTAAGTTGCTTGTAGTTCTCACTAAGTTGTTTGAGTACTCTTACAACCATTACTTTGAATTCTTTATCAGACAAATTGCCTCTATTTCATTTAGTTCCTTTTCTGGTGATTCCTCCTTATCTTTCAATTGGGGGTTGTTTCTTTGTCACCCCATTTATTGCTGTCCCTTTGTATTTGTTTCTATGTATTAGATCAAACTTCTAATGCCTCCCAAACTTTGTGGGATGGTCTTATGTAGTAGGTGTTTTGTGGGACCCAGTGGTGTACTCTCTTAGATCTCCAGAACTGGTTGCTCTAGGAAAGCCCCTTGTTTCAGTTATTTGGGTTCTCCTGTTGTAATTGGATCTCAAATATTATTGTCCCAATCATGGATGGACTCTTCTATCAAGCTGGCTGACTGTGAGGCTCACCCCTGACCATGTCGTGCATGCTTTTGTGGAGGTGCTAAGAGAACAGAACAAAATACAAAACACAAAAGAAAAGAAATGAAACAGAAAAATACACAAGATCCCCTATAACAACAACCAAAGCAACCACCAGAGAATTAGGAAAGACAAAAGAGAGCAACAATGAGAGAAGAAAAGTAAAAAAGAAAAAATATAAGGAGAAATAAAATGGCAGGGGGTGGGGGATATGAAGGGGCAGAGATGAAACTCCTGTGCTCTGGGTTTTAAAAAAACACAAAACAGAAACTGAGGCTTTCTCTCTGACTCGCTCTAATGTACTGGTTCCAGCCTCCCTGGCAGCCAGCAGTTCTGCCGCCTTTTCTGGCTGGATGTTACGTGAGCTCCTGGTCTTGGCTCTGGTGCTCCAGGCTGTGTAGCACAGCATGTGTCCTGGATCACTAGCTTTTGAGGGAAAAGACACTCCTGTATTAATCTCTGTTCACTCTCGGCTCACTGCCCCTGGAACCTGGGTCAGCCCTTCTTGCCACCTAGCCCTTCCTACCAATATCCAGGTGTTTTCTGTCCTTCCTTGATATAAGTCTCCTCAGCTGCACCTGAATTGGTAATTCCGGGTGTATGTTCTTAATTTGGTTTTATTTCCATTCTGGCCCTTTGCTGGTCTTGGAGACCTGCCACCATTCAAGGAAAGGTACACTAATTTTCTTATCCTTCTGAAAGTTTATCTGTTATGAGTAACCAGATAAAGCACAGGAGGAAAAATTCTGGTCCTTCAATTAAAAGAGCTTCTGTAATAACATTGATAATAAATGCCTTTTGTAGCCAAACCAGGCATCTCAACCTTATGTTTTTACTTCAAGAAATGTTTAACCTAAACATTGTTAAACATTGATTGTTTGCTACCCAAACAGCAGTGGGCAATATTGTGCAATAATCATCTATTATAGTCAAGATATTTAGTAGTTTGTTGTTCCATAAGCATGTAATTGATCATATTTTGATCTGCCAAGGATGTGCCTTCAACTTTATATAGTATTATAAAAAAATGTTTTTGACAGTGTCTCATTTGTTAAATCATCCAAATCCTCTATAGCAGTTCCAAACTTCCCTGTGTTTTTAGTTTAGTTTAGTTTTTTACTGTTAACGATGGGGAAGGATTAGAGGCAGCACCATGTATTCACTGAGAGTGGGAGGGGAGAAATCTATTTTCCTTCAGACTCCACTTGCTGTATCATTTAGTGAAGATGAGAAATAAAGAAAGGGATATAAATGTCTTCTTTACCTTAATAGTCTCTAATACATTCTTGATAGATTGTCTACCCCAAATGACCTAAATAGAGACAAGAGCTTTTTTTGGAATTTTGGAAGCTCTATACAGTGTGTTTGAATATCCCATTCTAAACACATTCCCATACTAAACACTTCTTTGAGTTAAGGAAAGGGTTTTAAATTTATTTGTAAGGAAACACTAATTTTCATCCTCCCCCCCCCCCCCGAATCCTTGGGATTATTCAGGGTGAAATGGAAACATAAGAGTAAAATCCCTGAGGTGTTAACTTACCTGGCCAGCCTCCCTTTTCTTTTGGCATCTTGAGTAACCTCTGAAAAGGAGTTCAGTGATAACATCCCAGGTGAGGTTTCAAAACCTTCCAAAAAAAGCAAAACAAACAAAAAAAACCCTAGAAAACCTTCCTGTTGGGAAATACTTGCTAGATTAAGGCATCAGAAACCCTGTGAAAATTTACACAGGTGAGAGAGGTACAGCCACCTTTTTCACAAATTTGACTAAGGCCAGCCAGCCCTACTTGCTTAACAGCTTCCTCTTCAGAGATGTGACCATTAGTTGTGGAAATAAATTACAAGCAAGGGATGAAAGGCAAGGCTCTTGAGGAGAAAGTTTAAGTGAAGTTGCTAGTATAAATAGGATCTCATAAAATTTTAGAAATATGAAAGCTTTCATACAGTCAGCCCTCTCTGGAAAAGTTCAAAATAGACTGAGTAGTCTTTGGCATAATGTACCTACTGCCCTTGAATGGCACCCAGCTTTTCATTGTCAGCACTGTGCTCCCTCCCACCAGGCCTGTCTATAAACTGAAGTGCATCCATTATGTCAGCATTACTTGCTTCACCTTACCCAATCAAAACCTCATTTATTTTGAGACGCTTCACCAACAGAATTTTTTCTCACATTTCTGGAGTTCTAGAAGTCTGAGATCAAGGTGTTGGCAAGATTTCTTCTGAGGCCTCTTTCCTTGGCTTATAGATGGTCATCTTCTTTCTATGTATTCACATGGTCTTCCCTCTGTATTAAAACCTAATTTTTCCTTCTTTTTATAGAGAGGGAGAGAGAGATAGAAACATCAATTATAAGAGAATCAATCAGCTGCCTCCTGCATGTCCCCCATGGAATCAAACCAGCCACCCGGGCATGTGCCCTGACTGAAAATTGAACCTCGACTTCCTGGTTCATAGGTTTATGCTCAACCACTAAGCAACACCAGCTGGGAAAAACCTAATTTTTTCATTGCAATTATTTCAACAATAGGAGAAAAAATGAGATTAACGTAATCCATTCAAAAGAGCTAATGATCTTTAGATCTGGCCAGAAGTATTTGGAATTATTTGAAAATAATTCTTTTTAATCCAAATAACTTTATAACTATTGAAATATAAAAACATCAGGCTATGTGCAAGAGATTATTTGGGGATATGTAGACTCCAGGATCAATTCTACTAAGCTCCTCTTGCTTCTTGCAACTTTTCCCCTCCCACTTTTTAAAAACATATATATTTTTTTAATTTCAGAGAGGAAGGGAGAGGGAGAGAGAGAGATAGAAACATCAGTTGTGAAAGAGATTCACTGATTGGCTGCCTCCTGCACGCCCCCCTACTGGGGGTTGAGTGTGCAACCTGGGCATGTGCCCTTGACTGGAATTGAACTCAGGACCCTTCAGTCTGCAGGCTGCTTGACTGGAATCGAACCTGGGACCCTTCAGTCTGCAGGCTGATGCTCTATCCACCGAGCCAAACTGGTTAGGACTCTCTTCCACTTTTACATCCACCATTTCTTTAAAAACACCGTATGGCCATAGTGATGGGAAGAGCACTGATTTTGAAGCCCACTAGACCTATTTGCAAAATCCCAGTTCTGCCATTTACCAGCTGGATGATTGTATTAGTTTCCTATAGCTGCTGTAAAAATAACAAAAAATTTAGTGTCATAAAACAAAACATGAATTCTTATAGGTGTGGAGGTCAGAAGTCTGAAATAGGTCTCAGGGCTAAAATCAAGGTTCTCAGCAAGGCTGTATTCCTTGTTAAGGCTGTAGAGGGAATTCAGTTCCTTGGCTTTTTCAGCTTCTATAGGCTGCCTACATCCCTTGGTTCATGGCCCCTTCCTGATCACTCCAACCTCTTGTTTCCATCATCACACTTTGTACTATTACCGCGGATCCTTCTGCCTCCCTCATATAATGACCTGTGTGATTATATTGGGCCCACTCAGATAATCTAGAATAATTTACTTATCTTGAGATCCTTAATCACACCTGCAAAGTCCTTTGCCATGTAAAATAACATTCACAGGTTCTGGAGATTAGGACATGGGCACCTTTGAGGAGACATTTTTCTGCCTGCCACTGTGACCCTGGGTAAGTTGCTTAACCTAACCATCCTCAGTTTCTTCAACGCAAAATGAGGATGATAATACCTAATTTTCAGAATTGTGAGATTTAGTAGTAATGGAAGAATGTCTCCAAACACACACAAAAAAAGTGGTAAATGGTTTCTGTTATTTTCTTGGCCTGAGCACTTAGGGATAGAAAGATAGCTATAGGAACTTGGGCATGTAGGTCAGTTATTGGTCTGGAGCTTATTTGCTAATTTCCTATTTTGAAGAGAGCTTTTTTTAACCTATGGAAATGTAACAGGGAATAAAACCTTTATATTACTCTGACTAACCATGAAATGGGGTTAGAATAAAATGTACTAATAAATTGATAAAAACAACTCACATACTGATAGTTTCCTTATCAGCATATTGCAGGCATAAGCAGTTCCAGTTCCTGCTTCTACAAGAAATAGCCTTTTTTTTTATTTTTCGCTAAAAGTATTACAAAGGGTATTACATAAGTGTCCTTTATCGCCCCCCCGCCCTTGATAAACTCCTGCCCTCCCTTACCCCCCAGTGTCTTATGTCCATTAGTTATGCTTATATGGATGCATACAAGTCCTTCGGTTGATCTCTTACTCCTCTCCCTCCTGTCCCCCAACCCTCCCTGGCCTTCCCACTACAGTTTGACAATCAGTTTGAGGCAGCTCTGCCTCTGTATCTATTATTGTTCAAAAGTTTGTAATGGTCTTTATTATCCACGAATGAGTGAGATCATGTGGTATTTTTCCTTCATTGACTGGCTTGTTTCACTTAGCATAATGCTCTCCAGTTCCATCCATGCTGTTGCAAATGGTAAGAGTTCCTTCTTTTTTACAGCAGCATAGTATTCCATCGTGTAGATGTACCACTGTTTTTCTAATCCATTCATCTACTGATGGGCACTTAGGCTGTTTCCAGATCTTAGCTATGGTAAATTGTGCTGCTATGAACATAGGGGTGCATATATCCTTTCTGATTGGTGTTTCTGGTTTCTTGGGATATATTCCTAGAAGTGGGATCACGGGGTCAAATGGGAGTTCCATTTCCAATTTTTTGAGGAAACTCCATACTGTCTTCCATAGTGGCTGCACCAGTCTGCATTCCCACCAGCAGTGCACAAGTGTTCCTTTTTCTCCACATCCTCTCCAGCACTTGTCGTTTGTTGATTTGTTGATGATAGCCATTCTGACAGGTGTGAGATGGTACCTCATTGTTGTTTTGATTTGCATCTCTCGGATGATTAGTGACTTTGAGCATGTTTTCATATGTCTCTTGGCTTTCTGAATGTCCTCTTTTGAAAGGTGTCTATTTAGATCCTTTGCCCATTTTTTGATTGGATTGTTTATCTTCTTTTTGTTAAGTTGTATGAGTTCCCTATAAATTTTGGAGATTAAGCCCTTATCAGATATGACGTTGGCAAATATGTTTTCCCACGAAGTGGGTTACAAGAAATAGCCTTGATCACAACTTCAATTGACACAGATTGCCCAACCACAGGAATTTGGCTAGCACTGACCAGTTCCAATATGCTGACATTAAAGATCCATATTGGGACCTGCAAGGACACTGCCTGCACATCCACATCTCCTCCTCCTGATTTCTTTGTTCTGCTTTCCCTCTCCCTCTCCATAAAATGACTGCCTGCACTGAGATGTTAAGATGGGCTTTGGGACCAACGTCCGCATCTTCTCAAGTTGCCGGCACCTGAATAAATCACTTTCCTGTTTACAAGCACCTGTCTCATGAGTTTGGTTTTCATGGTGGCAGGTAGACAAACCTTGGTTTTGGTTACAGAAAGACCCCATGAGGTGTGATTTAAGGAGCACCAAAATAACAGCCTGCTCATCCCAAATATTCCCTATGCCAATCACATTTCTTTGAGTCCTTAAACTTAGCAATGTTAGCCTTCCCTTTTCCTCCATAACTTACTTTTGATGTTTGTGCCAGTTCAACTGAGATAACACTCCCACCTTGAAACATAGCCAAGTGTGTTATTAAATTTAAGACCATAGCTGTTGGGCAAAGTCCTTGTTTCAAATAGTCATAATGAACCAGATACCTCTGTTCAAAATTGTTTACTCTATTTCTTAGTAGGTTGAACCACTGGCAGTAACTATTTCCCAGCTGGTCATATTTTGGCTATATTTTCTGAGAACAGGCTTCAGTGATGCCTTAAAACCTTGCTACTCAAAGTATGCTTCCCAGGCTGCCAGGATCAACATCATCTGGAAGCTTATGAGAAATGCAAACTATCAGGCCCCACCCCACACCTGCTGAACCAGAACCTACATGTTAATAGGATCCCCAGCAGATTCATATGTGCAATAAAATATTAAAAAACACTGCCTTAAAGCACTTATTCTTACTCTACCTAGGGATGAGTTGGAAATGCCTACAAATAAGTCAAGGATCCACACTTACTAGCTACTTGTTTCTCTTCCTTGTTTTTCTCCAATAAGCTCTGGGCAATAGTTAAATTTTGACCAGATAACCTGTTCAAATACAGGCTCATTCATTCAAAAATTTTTATTGAATGTTACTGTGGATGAGGCATTGTTCTAAGTGCTGAAGATAACAGTAGGGAACAAAACATACAGAATGAAAACAAAAAAGCAAAACTGCCCCCAGGACCCTGGCCCAGTAGCTTAGTTGGTTAGAGCACTGTCTAGATACGCCAAGGTTGTGGGTTTGATCCTCAATCAGGGAACATACAAGGATCAACCAATGGCCCTGGCCAGTGTTTCTAAGTGGTTAGAACATCGGCCCACACACTGAAGGGTCACAGATTTGATGCCCCATCAAGGGCATGTACCTGGATTGCAGGATCAATCCCTGGCCCTGGTCAGGGTGTGTGTGAGAGGCAACCAATGGATGGGTCTCTCTCACATTGTTTCTCTCTCTCCTCCTCTTCCTCCTCCTTCTCCTTCTTCTTTACCTCCTCCTCTTTCCTCCCTCCCACTCTTTCTCTAAAAATCAATTTTTAAAAAATTTAAAAATAAAGTTGTTTGGGAAAATTTCACTAAAAAGCTGACATTTGAGGAAATACTTGAAAGAATTGGGAGCTTGCCACATAAAGAGATGAGAGAAGGGTATTACAGGCAGAGGATATGGTATGGAACATACTAAAAAATTATCTGCTGTTTAACTGAAATTCAAATTTAACTGGGTAGCCTGTATTTTATCTGGAAGCCCCGTTAGGAGGCTATGGTAATAATCCAGGTGAGGGACAATGGTGGTGGCTAAAGCCAAGGTGGTAGCAGTGGAGATGGTTATGTTTTGAATGTGGAGAGACCAGGAGTTCCTGGTTCCTAATGGGTTGGCTATGAGGTATGATAAATAAGTCAAGAATGACTGCAAGATTTTTTGGCCTAAGCAATAAAAAGGCTGGAGTTGCCATTTACTGCTGGAAGCCAATTTCAGCATGACAGCAGGGCTGAATCTGGGAATGGCTGATGGCATTTCCCCAAACCTGAATAGGATACATTAAATTGATTGTTTGCTGCAAGACAGCTCAGGGCATCTTAATCTACATGTTTTTGCCTCCTACTGGCCAAACACCTGAACAGCTGTAGGCTAATTCTCCCGTTCTAACAATGCCTCTGTATACTAAACCCTGACTCTTTGAAGTGTGTATCTCTGCCTCGCCTCAGGACAATTTGTGTTAATAAAAAGCATGGGGTCCTGAGATGAGGAGATCTTCGTTTCCTTTAAACTAGGCTCCTCTGACCCCCAAATGCCTTTCAAGATTATATTTCGTCTCTGGACTCCTATTTAATCTATGCACAGCCTTCTCCAGATTCCAGAACCCTTCTAGATGCCAGATCAAGACCCACCAGCATTAAATGTTGCCCAATGTCCGGCAATTTACAAAAATGGGGAAGGCAGTAGATGGAATGGTTTGGTTTGGGAGGCAGGAGAAAGAAAGATCAAAAGTTAAGTTTTAGACATAATTTTGATATCTCTTAGTTATCCAGGAGGAGATGTCAAGTAGAGAACTGGGTATATGGAATTGAAATTACAGGAAAATGTCTAGTCTGAAATTACAAATGTGTATGTTTCAAAAATGCAAACTTTTCCCATTTAAATGGGTGAGAATCCCTCCTCCCCCACCATATGCCCATCCTATCTAATAAAAGAGAAACATGGTGATTAGCCGTACATCCGCTACCCTTCCCATTGGCTAATCAGGGCGATATGCAAATTAACTGCCAGCCAAGATGGCGGTTAACCGCCAACAAAGATGGCGGCTAATTTGCATATGTAGGCACAATGCTGGGAGGCGAAAGGGAAAGGACGGAAGAAGCCCCCTGCCACTGACGGTGATCAGAAACCCAGGGGGGAGCTAAGAGCCGGGGGCAGCTGTGATCAGAGAACCAGGCGCCTTTGACGCCCCGGCCAGTGATAGCAGGAAGCAGGGGTGGAGCCAGCAATGGGAGCTGGGCAGGGATGGAGCCGGCAGTCCGGGGAGCTAGGGATCCCTTGCCCAGGCCTAAAGCCTTGGCCAAAGACGTTAGGCCTGGGCAGGGGTGGAGCCTGCAATCGTGGGGAGCTAGGGGTCCCCTACACAGACCTAATGCCTTGGCCAGAGGCGTTAGGCCTGGGCAGGGGCGGAACCAGCCATCACAGGGAGCAGGGGCGGAATCAGCGATCCTGGGCAGCTGGGGGTCCCCTGCCCAGGCCTAAGGCCTCGGTCAGAGGCATTAGGTCTAGGCATGGGCGGAGCCTGTAACCACGGGGAGCTGGGAGTCCCCTGCCCAGGCCTAAGGCCTCGGCCAGAGGCGTTAGGCATGGGCAGGGGCAGAGTCAGCAATCGTGAGCAGCTGGGGGTCCCCTGCCCAGGCCTAACACCTTGGCCAGAGGCATTAGGTCTAGGCAGGGGCAGAGCAGGAGATCGCGGGGAGCTGGGGGTCTCTTGCCCAGGACTAATGCCTCCACCAGAGGCCTTAGGTCTTGGCAGGGCGGTGCCAGAGATTGTGGGTAGCAGGGCGGAGCCGGGAATGGTGGGAGCTGGGGGTTCCGCTGCCCAGGCCTGACACCTTCTGCCGGAGGCCTCAGGCCTGGGCAAGGGGCCGATCCAGTGATTGGCGATCGGAGGGTGATGAGGGTCAACTCCTCTGGCCGAGGCATCAGGCCTGGGTGGGGGGCGGAGCCGGTGATTGGGGGGATATGAGGGTCCCCTTGCCCAGGCCTGAAGCCTGGGCCAGAGGCGTCAGGCTTGGGCGGGGGGTGGAGCAAGCGATCAGAGGGAGATGGGGGTCCCCTGCCCAGGCATGATTCCTGGGCCAGAGGCATCAGGCCTGGGCGATGGGCGGAGCCAGTGATCGGGGTTGAGGGGGGTCCCCTGCCCAGGCCTGAATCCTGGGCCAGAGGCATCAGGCCTGGGCCAGGGGCGGAGCCAGCAATTGGAGGGGTCTGGGGGTCCCCTGCCCAGGCCTGACGCCTGGGCCAGAGGCATCCGGCCTGGGCGGGGGGCAGAACCAGTGATCGGGGGGAAATGAGGGTCCCCTGCCCAGGCCTGACACCTCTGGCAGTGGCATCAGGCCTGGGCAAGGGGCCGATCCTGCGATTGGAGGGTGATGGGGGTCAACACCTGAGGGCTCCCAGTATGTGAGAGAGGGCAGGCTGGGCTGAGGGACACCCCCCCCCCCCACCCAGTGCACGAATTTCGTTCACCGGGCCCCTAGTAGGACATAACTTGTTATCCTCACAATACAGGTAATCCACACTTTATAGCTAAAGGAAATGAAGTTTCTTGGTTTATAAATGAAGTGGTGACTTTGTACTGTGTCACATTTGGTAAACTAGAACTATATTTCACAGAATTTCCTACCCTATATGGGTTTGGTTAGGATTAGTTACAAGACACATTTTCTATGAGTTTTAGAGGGCAGAAGTGAAGTTGCAGCCATATATATTTTTTCTTACTTTCAGAAAGTCAGGGCAGAACCTGGGGCACTGTGGTAGCTTGCTCATGTTGCTGCTGATCTCCTGGATTACCTTGTTGTGGGGCAGCACACGGACCAAAGGCTCATCTGGCTACTACCAGACCTCCTTTTTCAAATTTTCTTAAGGCGAGGTCCAAGTGCAAATGTAGTTTTAATGATGCAGGGCACCACCTTCTCCTAGGACAATGGTCACAAAGTCTCAAGCTATACTTGTTAAATGTTCAAATGTATTTTTCAGATGCCACTGTAATCTGATAAGCTTGACCAGAACACAAAGGATAAATTTAGCCAACTGCCAAGAAGAAATCAACATGTAATTAACCATATACTGTATATAAACAATTGCTAAGCATCTCTTCAGGGAGACAGAACTTTGACTGTGAATCCCATCTCCTTTATACAAGTAAATAAAACTCCCCAATGACAGCCACATCTTGTTCTTGAATAGAATACCCCAAGCAGTGAACCCCTTGTATTCGGTAACACTGTGGTCACCCACATGATTGAGATTGGAGATGTGAGAGACAGACACTAGTTCTGTTTCTCTTCCTTGATTCCAGTTGTCGTGGGTTTCAATTCCTCCTCACAGGTTCCAGTTTGTCCTTGTTCTCGTGAACAATCAGTTTTCCTTCCTGACTGCAGTCTCAACACAAGATATAGAGGTAATAACATGCATAAATTGCTCCATCAGCTCCACAATCATGTGAGACCTGATCTTATAAAAAATTCCTTATTCTGTACCACTTAGAGAAATTCTGTGTCTCTGAATGAATTCTAATTGATACAGAAAGAGAAAACACAGATAATGTAGTGAGAAGTAAAATGGCATAAGGTGACTCAGTGATTAAAACCCAAAACAGAAGGGCCAAGATGGAGGAGTAACTAAATGCAGTATTTGCCTCCTCCCACAACCACATAAAAATTACAACTAAACCACAGAGCAACCACCATTTAGAACCACCTGAAATTTTGCTGAATGGAAGCCCTACAAGTGGAGAATTAAAGAAGCCACATTGAGACTGGTAGGAAGGGTGGAGTAATGAATGGCTGGTCCCATAAACACTCGTGGCATTTTTTTTAATTGGGAGGGATATCTTAGCTGGGAAGACTCCCCCCCCCCACACACACACACACACCATGAGGAGCAAGGGATCCCAGCCTCGCACCAGACTCCTTAGTCTAGGGTTCCAGTGCTGGAACCCTGGGTATAAAAACCAGCAGGGATTGTGGCTGAGTAAGATGGAGGCTGCTGGAGTCCCAGGCAGTTTCTCTTAATAGGCCCACAGACAGACTTAGACTCACTCTGAGCTCCAGTGCTGGGGCAGCAGTTTGAAAGGATGAGGAACATGCAGGGAGGAACTAAATTATCTGGCACTGGGGCAAGAACTGAGAGGCGGCTTTCTCAGTCTTACCATATCTGAGTCTCCATCAACTTGTCCACAATGCTATTCCCCTGTGATTCCCTGAGACCCACCCCACCCAATTTGCAGCCCCACCAAAGCTGTTTGCAGTGGCTTTTCCATATGAATAGCCTGTGCTGGCTCAGGCTTCAGACTTTCCTAAAATCTCTTAAACAAGCAGCAGCTGGCCTCAGCATGCCCCATACCCCTTGCTAAGTGGCCCCAGGCCCAGCATTAGCAGAAGCTTGTCAAGGGTCACAGCTTGGCCTCTCCTGGGCACCTCCAAGCCCAATAAAAGTAGCATCCATCTGAAGATTATTCTGTATTCATGCCAGGTAGCCCCAGGCAAGACACAGGCAATGGCTGACTTTTTGTACCTCCCAGGAGGCCACATAGCCTGTATACCCAGTGGACAGCTTCAGACCATGCCAGATTAAAACCTTACCACATCCATGAGTGGCACACTCATGGGGCAGACATGGTGAACACCAAAGTCTCACTGAGGCAAGTCCTGCTCTATTGGGGTGTCGCCTGCACAGCAGCTCTTCCACTGTAGTTGCAGGTGTTTGTCACAGCCAATTGGCCTGGGGGTCAATTCCTCCCAGCAATCAAGGCTCAACTACAACAGAACTGTGCTCACAGACCACACAGGGGTACACTTGGAGTGCCTAACTCAGGTGACTGGGAAGGCTGTGGCACTGGACCCTACAGGGCAACTAGTACAAAAGGCTACTCTACCAATTCCAGAAGACTTAACAGCTCTACCTAATACATAAAAGGGTGTCCCAAAATTCATGCAAGATTTGAATTTTACGCCATTTGTGCCGTAAAGTGTTTCCAACAACAACAAAAAAGATAGCGTGACAGCTGACAGTTCAAGGTTATTAAAAATGGAGAGCTACATGAAAGAACAATGCGTTTTCATTGTTGAGCAATATTTTAAAAATAATGAAGGTTTGGCAGCTACAGTTTGCAATTTTCGTGCAAAATATGGTCAGAATAGTGATTTAACTTCATCAACTTTGAAGAGATTAATTAAAAAATTTAGGGAGACTGGATCAATCAGTGATCTTAAACACTCTGGCCGTCCTTCAACAAGTCGTTCAACACAAAACATCGAAGCAGTTCGTGAGAGTGTTGCTGAGAGTCCAGGGACATCAATTCGGCACCGTGGTCAAGAATTGGACTTTTCAAGAAGCTCTCTACAGCGTATTCTCACGAAATATTTGCATCTTCATGCTTACAAAGTTCAATTGACTCAAGAACTGAAGCCTATTAACCACGCACAGTGAATAGAGTTCGTTGAATGGATTATGGATGCTGATTATGGATGGATTATGAATGGATTATGGATGCTGATTTTTCGAACAAAATCATCTTCAGCAATGAGGCTCATTTTCATCTTGATGGCTTGGTTAATCAACAAAATTGTTGCATTTGGGGTTCAGAAAATCCATGAGTGATTGTTGAGAAACAAATGTATCCACAACGTGTCACTGTTTGGTGCGGATTTTGGGCTGGAGGCATCATCAGACCATTGTTCTTCGAAAATGTGGCTGCTCAGGCAATAACAGTTAATGGTGCTCGCTATCGCGACATGATAATCCATTTACCCAATATGCTATGTCATACAAACCCTATACTGTATACTTTATGAATCAATAAAAAATTTACAATTTTTTATTATAAACCTGTGTTTTCTATCAAAATTACTTCTTGCGTGAATTTTGGGACACCCTTTAGAAGCAAACATAGAGAAGCAGCAAACATGCGGGAGACAAAGAAACAGGTCCCAAATGAAAGAACAGGAGAAATCTCTAGAAAAACTAAATGAAATGGAAGCAAGCAAACTACCAGATAGAGATTTTAAAACAATGGTTATAAGAATGCTCAAGGAACTTAATGAGAACTTCAATGAGATAAATAAAAGACCAGTTAGAAATGAAAGATACACTAACTGAAATGAAGAATTATTTACAGGGAATCAATAGTAGAGTGGAGGATGCTGAGAATCAAATCAGTAATTTGGAATATGAGGAAGCAAAAAATACCCAATCAGAAGAACAAAAAGAAAAAATAATCTAAATTATGAAGATAGTGTAAGGAGCCACTGGAACAACTTCAAGTGTACCAACATTCACATCATGGGGGTGCTGGAAGGAGAAAAGAGGGAGCAAGAAATTGAAAACCTGCCCAAACCGGTTTGGCTCAGTGGATAGAGCGTCGGCCTGCAGACTGAAGGGTCCCAGGTTCGATTCCAGTCAAGGGCATGTACCTTAGTTGCGGGCGCATCCCCAGTAGGGGGTGTGCAGGAGGCAGCTGATAGATGTTTCTAACTCTCTATCCCTCTCCTTTCCTCTCTGTAAAAAATCAATAAAATATATTTTAAAAAAAGAAATTGAAAACCTATTTGAAAAAATGACAAAAAACTTTCACTACCTGGAGAATGAAATAGACATACAAGTCCAGGAAGTGCAGAGAGTCCCAAACAAGATGAACTCAAAGAGGCCCACACCAAGACACATCATAATTAAAATGCCAAGGTTAAAGACAAAGAGAGAATCTTAAAAGCAGCAAGAGAAAAGCAGTTAGTTACCTACAAGGGTGTGTCCATATGACTCTCAGCTGATTTCTCAACAGAAATTTTGCAGGCCAAAAGGGAGTGACAAGAAATATTCAAAGTGATGAAAAGCCCTGGCCAATTTGGCTCAGTGGATAGAGCATTGACCTGCAGACTGAAGGGTCCCGGGTTCGATTCTGGTCAAGGGCATATGCCTGGGTTGCAGCTTGATCCCCATAGGGGGCATGCAGGAGGCAGCCAATCAATGATTTTCTCTCATCACTGATGTTTCTCTCTCTCCCCCTCTCCCTTCCTCTCTGAAATCAATAAAAACAAACAAAAAACAACAACACAATAATGAAAAGCAAGGATCTACAACCAAGATTACTCTAACCAAGATTACTCTTTCCATTTTAAATGAAAAGCTATCATTTAGAATGGAAGGTCAGATAAGGAGCTTCACAGACAAGAAACAGCTAAAGGAGTTCATCATCACCAAACCAATATTACACAAAATGTTGAAGGGTCTTCTTTAAAGAGAGGGAAACAGAGAAGATAAAAAATATGAGCAATAAAATGGCAATAAATCTATACCTATCAATAATTGAATCTAAAAATAAAAATAAATGAACAAGGAATCTAATGAAAATAAACTGATGAATAAAATAGAACCAGAGGCATGAAAACATGGAACAGACTGATGAATCTCAGAGGAAAGGATGGGGAAGGGGGGCAGGAAGACATTAACCAAAGAACTTATATGCATATTTGAATTACCCATGGACATAGACAATAGGGTGATAAAGGCCTGGGGCAGGATGGGATCAGGTTGGAGGAGGGCAATGAGGGAAAAAAGGAGTGTGTCTAATACTCTCAACAATTTATACTAATAAAAGCCTAGGTGGCCCTAGCGCCCTTGCGCGATGCCCTCACATCATCACATGTTGAGGGATGTTTAATGAACCAAAGACGCAGAGGTAAGACGAACACACAGGATGATTGATGCCAGACAGAGGGCTACAGCTCGCTCAGGCATGTAGCAAACTCTGCACTCTCACCATCGCTTTTATTGGGGTTTGGTACAAGGTTAGTGCATCAGCAGTTAATCAACTAAATCTTGTTTTGTTCTATATCAGTGATGGCGAACCTATGACATGTGTGTCAGAGGTGACACACGAACTCATTTTTTTGGTTGATTTTTCTTTGTTAAATGGCATTTAAATATATAAAATGAATATCAAAAATATAAGTCTTTGTTTTACTATGGTTGCAAATATCAAAAAACTTCTCTATGTGACACGGCACCAGAGTTAAGTTAGGGTTTTTCAAAATGCTGACATGCCGAGCTCAAAAGGTTCGCCATCACTGTTCTATATTATTACAATAGCGGATTGAAGACAACTTGCAGCTGTGCCCTCCCTTTCTGCTCTACACCTACGACTATTTAATCTTAGCCTTTCTCAGGGAGGTAAATGTTCCTGGAACTCAAGATTGTGTGCAATCTTGCTGTGCTCCTGATAGAACATTCACTTCTTCTTGGCAGGACTTCAGATCCTTGTTTACAAATGTCCAGCTACAATCACAAGATGGCCCCCATGTTGTCACAAGATGGCTGCCCCATGTCATCACAAGATGGCCATCACAAGATGGCTGCCACAAGATGGCTGGCAGGGGAGGGCAATTGTGGGCAAACAGGCCAGCAGGGGAGAGCAGTTGGGGGTGACCAGGCCGGCAGGGGAAGGCAGTTGGCGGCCATCAGGCTGGCAGGGGAGGGCAGTTGGGGGCCATTGGGCCAGCAGGGGAGCAGTTAGGGGGTGATCAGGCTGGCAGGCAGAAGTGGTTAGGGGCAATCAGACAGGCAGGCAGGCGAGTGGTTAGGAGCCAGCAGTCCCGGATTGTGAGAGTGATGTCTGACTGCCGGTTTAGGCCCGAAACTGGCAGTCGGACATCCCCTAAGGGGTCCCAGATTGGAGAGGGTGCAGGCTAGGCTGAGGGATAGCCCCTCCCATGCACGAATTTTGTGCACTGGGCCTCTAGTAAAGATTATAAAAATAAAAATAAAAAATAAGAAAAACAAAAATAATATAACAATGATAATAATAATATTGTAATAACTATGTGTGTTGCCAGATAGATACTAGGCTTATTGGGGGATCATTTTGTAAAGTATATAAATGTCTCACCACTATGTACAACTGTTGGGTTCCATCCCATGTTTTCTGGCTTGGACCTGCACTATTATTGGCCAGGGCTGGATCAAGGGGTGCAACTATGACTTATAGTCATATCTGCTTTCCCAAGGGGATATGAGGGCCACCTATAGCCCTTCTCCTGTAACAGACCATGGCCAGGTCTACACTGCCTCTTCCCCCTCTGCCAAGGGGGAAGGCCTAGGCAGCAACATATTTCCAGAGTGTACTTTGAGTCGCAACAGTAGTTCATCTGTTGTTTTCACCTGCACATGCAGTGTCTGAGGATACCTCAGCATCATTCAATCTAAGGGGGAGGCACCCGTTTTCCTAGGCTATTCATTCAGCAATGTGACAGCCATGTCCAATCATCTGGCCCAACCTTTTAGGCTAGGTGGAGCTTCCTGTCCCCACATGGGGCAATGTCCTGTCATTCTTTGTTGTTTGTGCCATTGTGGCAACCACAAAGTTAAGCATTTAAATATATTTTATTGATTTCAGAGAGGAAGGGAGAGGGAGAGAGAGATAGAAACATCAATGATGAGAGAGAATCATTGATTGGCTGCCTCCTGCATGCCCTCTACTGGGGATCAACCCCGCAACCTAGGCATGTGCCCTTGGCTGGAATCGAACCTGGGACCCTTCGGTCCGCAGGCCAATGCTCTATCCACTGAGCAAACCAGCTAGGGCCAAAGTTTAAGCATTTAAAGACAGCCCAGTTGTCTGTTCTAATGGCCAAAGGACCACTTTGCCCAGCATCTGAATCGAACCACAGTTCATCAGTATCCAAACCGACAGTCACAGCATCCATATAACAGGGTTCCCCCTACTAGACCCATCCATATACCACATGGTCTCTGGGAGGGGTGGCATACCCTCTCGGAACAGACTAGGGAGTAGCTCCTTCATAGGAGCTTGATCCCTTGACAGGGTCTCATAGATCATAGGTCCCAACATGGTTTGTAACTCTTGTGACAGAGGTCTGGTACTCACCACTGCCTGCTATTCCAGATAGGTCCCCCACTTTGCTAAAGTTGGGGTTTGTGCCACTCCCGACTTAGGCGTGGTCACCCAGGACCTAACCAACTGGCTATAGGATAAGTTGTCTTTACAAGTACCTTACTTTGTGCCATAATAGCTTCACAGGCCTGCAAGGCCACATAACTGGCTGCCAACTGTTTCTCAATGAGAGACTATCAGCTCTCAGTTCCTTTCCATAATTGGGAACAAAACCCAATGGGTACCCTTCTCTGACCATGCTGTTGCCACAAACCCCAAAGGAGGAACAGTTACATCCAACTATGATGGTTGTTTTGGGTCTACAATTTGCAGGGTTTGGGCTTGGGCTACTGCCCTCTTGGCAGCTATATAGGCCTCCTCTACCTCTGGGATCCAGTCCCATGTTGCCCCCTTCAGGGACAACTGATATAATGGCTGTAATAACTGTGCCAGGTGGAGAATGAACACACGCCAATACCCCAAAAGACTAACAAAGGTCTGCAACTGTTTCACCATTGTAGATCAGGGATAAGCCTGTACCTTGTCAATGACTGCTTCAGGGATCACTTTGGTCTTACCCAACCAGACAGCTCCCAAAAATTTCACAGATAAGCCAGGTCTCTGGACCTTGCAGTCATTGACCGCCCATCCCCATGAATCCAAGGCCTGCTGTAGACTCCTAGCAGCTGTATTCAAATCTGCAAGAGAGTCAGAGGTTAGCATAATATCATCAATATAATAGAACATTGTCACTGTGGGAGGCTTTCCCCAGGTAGCTAAATCTTGTGCCACCAAATCATGACAAATAGTAGGGCTGTGCAAATATTCTTGAGGGAGGACAACAAAACTCCACTTTGACCTTCCCATGTCAGTCCCCTGCAATCCATGGTCATCTGCCAGGTGCCATCAGGCTTCTTCACCGGCCACACCGAAGAACTGTCTGTCCAATCTCCCCATGGCCCCCTGGGAGGCGACACTACTGCACCCGGACTACTTGGTGGGGGTTAGGCAATCTTAAGGCAGTGTGATGCAGGTGCCCCCTCGTGATGGGATTCACCACACGCAACTGCAGGTGAAATTCACCTTGGGCTGTTGCAATCGTTAAGCCCAGTGACAGGAGTCAGCAGCTTTTAAAGGACTTTTGGTGGGCTTTTTTTCTGGGTGGAGACTTCTTTATGCATACCCGGAGGGGAGATAATTGAATGTGGTCACCACAAGTGAAATGTGTTCTCAGCAAAGGGAATGTCCATAATGAAATCACCTGAAAAGCCAGTTCCTGGGGGAGTGGTAGCAATTCAATTATTTGATCAGACCTAACATCACCCTCTGTACCTGTCTATATGAACTGCCGGGCCCGTATGTCTGTCCAGGTTACCTTAGAGCAAACTGCAGTCTGCACTGGTGTGTACCAACGCCAACACATGTTGCACGTTGTGGGGGGACCATATATAATTAGTTCTACATGCAGCCTCCAGTCCTCTGGGGTCTCCCCTAACAGGTGCTTCAGCCTGTTCCTCAGTTTAGGAGATCAAACTCCTCCTTTCCAGGAGTCTAAAAAGTCCTGGAGGTGTACTGGTCTAGGGAACTGCCTTTCTTTGGCAGTTTCTGGAATTGCTGTCCTACCGGTAATTGCCTCCGCAGGGCCAGCAGCAGGTCACTGGGGTGCTGATCTATTTTCTCTTTCTTAACTCCCCGCTGCCAGCAGGTCTATCCACATTGCCTGTGAGAGACTTACACAGGCTCTGTCTCCGCCGCTTTCACGGATCCCAGGCCTGCTGTCTTAGTGCCTTACGTACCTTAGTCTTCTGCACAGTCACAGGTCTCGCCACCCCCTTCTCTTGCCTCTTGATTTCCACATCTCCTAAGCCGGCCATGACCGTAGTAACTTCATGTATAAGACGGTCTATGAAAGGGGTCAGAATGGCTGCCAGTGAGCTGAACACTGCCGGAGGGGCTCCAGCAAGAATCAAGTCTTTCATGGACATTGTAAAACGCTCATTATCAGGACCTAGAGATCAATTTATAAATGGCTTGTCTCATGCCCATTTCCCATATGACTTGCACTAAATCTACATACCTAATCTATTTACTCACAGTTTCTGGCAATTCTCTGGCATCTTGCCAAATGCTTTGAGACACCATCATTAATCATTCTATCAGGGAGTGACCTCCCTATCCAGCTCCCAAATGGTGACTAATCTGTAGTTGCTGCCACAAGGAGGAATGTGTCGTTATGGAGGCTAATTTCTCCATTTCGGGCAGAGACAGCTACAAACTATCTGCACTGTCATTCCATAACCTTAGGAGCCACGTGAGAATCGGCTCCCCTGGCCTCTGCCGGCCCTTTTTCCTAATTCTCTCAGTTCTGTGGGGGTATAAGTAGTATATGTAGTAAATTCAGGATGGCCCTTGAGCCCCATCTCCTGGGGCCACAGGCTGATTGTGCTCCAGACTCATTTTAAGGGTCGGTTGCGCCTGTAGGGCAGGGGCTCTCCCATCATCAGTAACAATGCCATCAAAGCCAACTTCTGAATCTAGTTTTTCCGGCCCCTCTTTTCCCAAGGTGGCTACCTCTGGCTCTAGCACATGTAGGCGTGCCTCCAGTGCCTCCTCCAGTCGCTGTAACTCACGTATCTTGGCTGCCTGAGCCAGCGTCTCACAGTGTTGCAGTTTCAAGGCTATTTGGAGCAACCAGCCTACCTTCCCAGCAGCCTTCCGCTGGTCTTTGGGAATCTGGTCCGTCAGGGACAACACCTCTAACACCACTGGCATTATCTCAACCTGCTCCCAGTCCTCCGGGGGTGTCCAAGACATCAGGACTGCCGCTACCAGATACCACAGCTGGGTCAGAAGCCCCATGTCCTCTGGCGGGGCAGACGGGTATTTACCCCAGAATCCTGCCGACTGACTATGCCAGTTGTTGGGTCCAAACCCCTCTGCTAGGAATGGGACCTCTTTAGATGCTGGGAACTGGAAGAAAATGAGAGCAGCCGCACTCACATGGGACATGCTTTATTGCAGACAAAGCAGCCAGCCACCGGCTCAATAGCGCATTTTATACTAACTCAGACAAAAGAGGCTTCCTGCCAAATAGTGACATCTGTGTTACATTAACCTAAATGGGTTATACAAGGGTGTGCCTGTGCAGTATGCATAGTGATACTGCTGAGTCATTGCCTTCGCACATGTGTATGGCAAATGGGCCTTTAACATCTGGCGTACTCTGTCTGGTCAGGGCCCCCACAACACCAAAAACAAATTTATATCGAATATCAACTGTAATTG
The DNA here is from genome assembly GCF_000147115.1 of Myotis lucifugus. NCBI lineage: Eukaryota > Metazoa > Chordata > Mammalia > Chiroptera > Vespertilionidae > Myotis > Myotis lucifugus. The sequence goes on along the minus strand of NW_005871052.1, from coordinate 6,353,775 downwards.
AAAGAAATATAAATAAATAAATAAATAAATAAATAAGTAAATAAATAAATGATTTTTTTTAAAAGCTTGAAAACATGGACCCCAATCAACACCAAAAGATTTTCATTAGTAGAGAGGAATGTTCATGGTGTATTATCTGCTTATAAGCAAATCTATGATGAAAAGAAAAGCACACCAAGCAAACTACCACAGACATAGTTCTGAAAAGAGTGACACGTCCTCAAGAAGAGCCTCAGGCAAGTCCTTCAGGAGATATTACAGAAGATGGCAGTTCCATACACGTTATTGTCCCTGAAGACTTTATGGTGGGACAAGATGTGAAGGTGGAAGACATTAACATTGATGATCCTGACCCTGTGTAGGCCTATGCTAATGTGTGTTTGTGTCTTAATTTTTAACAACAACAAGAAGTAAAAAAATTTTAAAAGAAAAAAGCTTATAGAATAAGGATAAAAAGAAAGAAAATACTTTTGTATAAAGTATTTGTGTTTTAATCTGTGTTATTACGAGAGTCGAAAAGTTAAAAACAATTTTAAGTTTATAATGTAAATAAGATACAGTAAGCTAAGGTAAATTTATTTTTGAAGAAGGAAAAAATTTTTTAAAATAAATTAAGTGTAACTTAAGTACATAGTGTTTATAAAGTCTACCATTGCCGAAACCGGTTTGGCTCAGTGGATAGAGTGTCGGCCTGCCGACTGAAAGGTCCCAGGTTCGATTCCGGTCAAGGGCATGTACCTGGGTTGCAGGCACATCCACAGTAGGAGATGTGCAGGAGGCAGCTGATCGATGTTTCTCTCTCATCGATGTTTCTAGCTCTCTATCTCTCTCCCTTCCTCTCTGTGAAAAATCAATAAAATATATTTTAAAAAAAAAGTCTACCATGTATAGCAATGTCCTTGGCCTTCACATTCACTAACCATTCACTCACTGACTCACGGAGAGCAACCTCCACTCCTGCAATCTCCATTCATGGTAAGTGCCCTACACAGGTTACCATTTTATTCACAGGTTACCATTTTTTTTCCCACAGGTTACCATTTTTTATTTTCCATATACTATAATTGCCTAAAGTATTGAGTATAGTAGCATGCTGTGCAAACTGTAGCCTAGGAGCAATATAGGCTATACCACATAGCCTAAGTGTGTAGTAGGCTATACCATCCAGGTTTGTGTAAGTGCACTCTTTGATGTTTGAACAATGACAAAATCACCTAATGATGCATGTCTTGGAACACATCTCTGTCATTAAATGACACATGACTGTAATTCTGAACTTTAATTTTCCTGTCACATGTTATATGTCTCTGTGCCATCCTTTTATATGCAGCACAGGTTACATGTCTCTCCTGAACTTTTTTATTTTTTATTGAATTCAGAATGTTACCTATGCAATAATTTTAATTTCATAATGTACTACCTACCATTGTTTTTCTTTGTCGGGATAATTTTTGACTCTGGGTTTCAGATGTGAATTTCTTTTTATCTTCACATTCTTTTTCAGTCATCATTTTTAGAGTCCCTGGTTAGGAGAATATACCTGTAGGTAGCTCTTTTCTAAGTTTTAAAAAACCTGCTTTCATAATATTGACTACATGAATAAATGAATCCAATATTCCTTTCTTTGACATCTGGACTCAAAATAGTATGGTCATGGCCCTAACTGGTTTGGCTCAGTGGTTAGAGCGTCGGTCTGCAGACTGAAGGGTCCCAGGTTCGATTCCGGTCAAGGGCATGTACCTTGGTTGCGGGCACATCCCCAGTGGGGAGTGTGCAAGAGGCAGCTGAATTGATGTTTCTCTCTCATCAATGTTTCTAACTCTCTATTCCTCTCCCTTTCTCTCTGTAAAAAAATCAATAAAATATATATTTTAAAAAATAGTATGGTCATGATCTCTCAAGGCTTTCAGCTAATTTTATAACTCCAACAGTTTTTACTCTTTTGATAAAAAAAACCAGAATGGGTATTCCCTTCATATTGCTTTTGTTAATCCTCACCTGAGGATATTTTCCATTGAGCTTTTAGAAAGAGTGAAAGATGGGATGGGGGTAGAGACAAAGAGAGAGAAACATCGATGTGAAAGAGACACATTGATTGGTTGCCTCCTGGCCAGGTATTGAACCTGCAACCTAAGTATATGCCCTTGACTAAAGTCGAACCTGGGACCTGTCAGTCTGCGGGGCCGACACTCTATCCACTGAGCCAAACTGACATGGGGTCCTTTCATATTTTTTGAGACAGGAAGTTGTTATCAGTTTAATTAAAAAACACATTATTGTTTTAATTGCCAATGAGGTAGGACCATTTCATAATTTTTTAAGTTTATCTGTCCTCAAAGGTGGGAATAGAAGGATCATACCTCAACATAATAAAAGCCATATATGACAGGCCCACAGCCAACATCATACTCAATGGACAAAAACTAACACCATTTCCCCTAAGAACAGGAACAAGACAGGGATGCCCACTCTCACCACTCCTGTTCAACATAGTCCTGGAAGTATTAGCCATTGCAATTAGACAAGAAGAAGAAATAAAAGGCATCCAAATTGGAAAAGAGGAAGTAAAACTGTCCTTATTTGCAGGCGACATGATATTATACATACAAAACCCTAGAGACTCCATCAAAAAACTACTAGACTTAATACATGAATTTGGCAATGTAGCAGGATACAAAATTAACCCCAAGAAATCTGAGGCATTTCTATACACCAATAGTGAACTTTCAGAAAGAGAGATTATAAAAACAATCCCATTTACCATCGCACCAAAAAAATTAAGCTACCTAGGAATAAACTTAACTAAAGAGGTAAAAGACCTCTACTCAGAAAACTACAGGACGTTGAAAAAAGAGATAGAGGAAGACATAAAGAGATGAAAGAACATACCATGTTCTTGGATTGGTAGAATCAACATCATTAAAATGTCCATACTACCCAAAGCAATCTATAAATTCAACGCACTTCCCATTAAAATACCAATGGCCTTCTTCAAAGATCTAGAACGAACTCTCCAAAAATTCATCTGGAATAAAAAAAGACCCCGAATAGCTGCAACGATCCTGAGAAAGAACAAAGTAGGTGGGATCTCAATGCCAGATATCAAGCTGTATTACAAAGCCACTGTTCTCAAAACTGCCTGGTACTGGCACAAGAACAGACATATAGATCAGTGGAATAGAATAGAGAGTCCAGAAATTAGCCCGAACCAATATGCTCAATTAATTTTTGACAAAGGAGGCATGAACATACAATGGAGCCAAGATAGTCTCTTCAATAAATGGTGTTGGGAAAATTGGACAGATATATGCAAGAAAATGAAACTAGACCACCAACTTACACCATACACAAGAATAAACTCAAAATGGATAAAGGACTTAAATGTACGACAGGAAACCATAAAAATTCTAGAAGAATACAAAGGCAACAAAATCTCAGACATATGCCAAAGCAATTTCTTCACTGATACAGCTCCTAGGGCAGTTGAAACTAAAGAGAAAATGAACAAATGGGACTACATCAAAATAAAAAGCTTCTGCACAGCAAAAGAAACCATCAACAAAACAACAAGAAAACCCACTTCGTGGGAAAACATATTTGCCAACGTCATATCTGATAAGGGCTTAATCTCCAAAATTTATAGGGAACTCATACAACTTAACAAAAAGAAGATAAACAATCCAATCAAAAAATGGGCAAAGGATCTAAATAGACACCTTTCAAAAGAGGACATTCAGAAAGCCAAGAGACATATGAAAACATGCTCAAAGTCACTAATCATCCGAGAGATGCAAATCAAAACAACAATGAGGTACCATCTCACACCTGTCAGAATGGCCATCATCAACAAATCAACAAACGACAAGTGCTGGAGAGGATGTGGAGAAAAAGGAACACTTGTGCACTGCTGGTGGGAATGCAGACTGGTGCAGCCACTATGGAAGACAGTATGGAGTTTCCTCAAAAAATTGGAAATGGAACTCCCATTTGACCCTGTGATCCCACTTCTAGGAATATATCCCAAGAAACCAGAAACACCAATCAGAAAGGATATATGCACCCCTATGTTCATAGCAGCACAATTCACCATAGCTAAGATCTGGAAACAGCCTAAGTGCCCATCAGTAAATGAATGGATTAGAAAACAGTGGTACATCTACACGATGGAATACTATGCTGCTGTAAAAAAGAAGGAACTCTTACCATTTGCAACAGCATGGATGGAACTGGAGAGCATTATGTTAAGTGAAACAAGCCAATCAATGAAGGAAAAATACCACATGATCTCACTCATTCATGGATAATAAAGACCATTACAAACTTTTGAACAATAATAGATACAGAGGCAGAGCTGCCTCAAACTGATTGTCAAACTGCAGTGGGAAGGCCAGGGAGGGTTGGGGGACAGGAGGGAGGGGAGTAAGAGATCAACCGAAGGACTTGTATGCATCCATATAAGCATAACTAATGTACATAAGACACTGGGAGGTAAGGGAGGGCAGGGGTTTGTCAAGGGCGGGGGGGGGGGGGAGGAGCACTTATGTAAAACCCTTTGTAATACTTTTAGCGAAAAATTTAAAAAAATTTTAAAAAAAAGATTGTAAACTCCTGAATTGCTGAATTTATATACACTATTGCAGGACATACTTTGACTTAGTCCTGGTAACTGTATAGTAATTTGGTTTACTAACAAAAGTTGTGAATAAAACTGTGAAACTAGAAAAAAATAAAATAAAATAAAAGTTTATCTGTCCTCACCTGAGGATATATTTTTTCCATTGATTTTTAGAGAATAGAAGGGAGGGAGAGAAAGGGAGAGAGAGAGAGATGAGAGAGAGACAGAGATAGAGAAACACTGATGTGAGAAAGACACATCAATTGGTTGCCTTCCTCGAATGGGGATTGAACCTGCAACCCAGATATGTGCCCTTGACCAGAATTGAACCTGAGACCCTTCGATGCACGAGCCAAAGCTCTACCACTGAGCCGCATCAGCCAGGGCTGGGCAGATTCCTTTCTATCTAGATATTACAGTGCGACACTGCCTTCAAAAGAGAAATTTTATTTGCTGACTTTTGTTAAGACCTGTATTAAGATACCATATTGTTATATTTCTAAGGCTACCAATCGTATTTTTTTATAAAAAGTACAAATATAGATTTAACCACTGTATCACTGAGCTTCACTGGCCAGAGCCAATTTCATAATTTTAAAAACCATTGTGTGTGTGTGTGTGTGTGTGTGTGTGTGTGTGTGTCTAGGATGTCTGTTCATTTTCTTTGCCAATTTACCTATTCTGGTCTTAATGTATTTTCCTTATCAATTTGTACTTCTGTATTAATACTTTTCACCTTTTATTATATTTGTCACAACTATTTTCTCTGGTTTTCTGTTTGCTGGTATAGTAAGTTGTTGCACCTTTACTATAGTGCAATTTGGCAATATATATCAGGATGAGAGTTTATCAATGTCAAGCCCTTTGACCCAGGGATTCTATTTCTAGAAATTTATTCCAAGAAAATAATTTAAAGTGAGACAAAGATTTATTCTCAAAGATGTTCTTTGTGAGATGCCTAGGGTTAATCAGTTTTGAGTTATTAGTTGTAATCCAGAAAATCAAATCCTGTTTTTTTTCTCCTTTTAAAAATTGTGTTAAAATATACATAACAATATTCACCGTTTAAAGCATTTTAAGTGTACAATTCAGAGTCATTAAGTACATGCACATTGTTGTGCAACCCTCACCACTTACCATCTCTAGAACTTTTGTTTTTCATCTTGCAGAACTGAAAATTCTGTACTCATTAAATAATAACTCCCCATTACCTCCCTCCCCAAAGCCCCTGTTAACCACCATTTTACTTTTTATTTATTTACATTTAAAAAATATGTTTTTATTGATTTTAGAGAGAGAGGAAGGTAGAGGAAGAAACATCCATGTGAGAGAGAAACATCGATCTGCTGCCTCCTGCATGCCCCTTACTGGGGATCCAGCTCACAACCCAGGCATGTGCACTGACCAAGAATCAAACAGGCAACCTTTCGGTGCATGGGAAGAGGCCACACTGTTCAGGGCTACCTTTTTTTTTCTTCAAAATTTTATTTATATAAAAATACTTAAAAAATGAAGTAGCACCATTACTTAAGTTTTAACTTTATTATGTAGAACTTTAAATGTCAGAAAAATAAAACTCTTGATACAATTTCAAACCTTGTCTCAGCAAATATTAGTATTTGACCATGAGGTTAAAGGTCCTTTATCATAAAATAAAGTATACTTCTTTTAAAGAAAGTTTGCTCAGTAAAGTACATTTAAACTCAAGTAACATCACCTACATATACATAAACAAGTGGTAAACAAATGTATTAAAATAGAAATACTAAAACTATAGTAGTGCAACAGAACTTTTGTAACTTGCACTGAATTCTCTTTATACAAATGTTAGCATCAACAGTCCCTTTTGACATGTTTATACATTTCTGTTTTTGTAATAATATAGGATAAAATATGTTTTATATCACTGAATAGAAAATATGCTGGGTGAAGTGGATCTAGATTTGTCTGAATCTATAAAAATCTCCACCTCAACAGAATACTGTTCAAAACATTACACATTTTATGGTTTTGTAATTCTGTCACCACTGTGTTATTAAAATAATACAGTTCTTTGCCATGAGGCCATACTAAAATAAAAAGATTTAACCCAGATACAAAAAAGTTCACTGAACTTAAATTAAAATACTTGTAAACATCTTTGCAATATGAAATATAATTTTTCAAGTAAAAAAAGAATAAAATACTTTAATCTGTAGTAATGCAATTTCTCTTTTAAAACATTTTTTTAATATATAAGATAATGTTACAGTTTCTCTAACTTTAGTAAAGCTGCAGTATCCTGGTTTCTCAGGAAAGGGCTACTTTAAAAAAAATTAAATCTTTACATAAGTCCAGGGCTACTTTTTGTTTCTATGAATTTGAATACCTTATATACCTCATATAAGTGGTCATACAATATTTGTCTTGCTGTAATTGGCTTATTTCACTTCACGTACTATCCTTAAAGTTCATTCATGTTATAGTATGTCTCAACATTTTCTTCCTTTTAAAGGCTGAGTAATATTCCATTGTGTGTATATGCCACAATTTGTGTATTCGTTCATCCATCAATGGACACTTGAATTGCTTCCACTTGAACATGCATGGACAATATATGTTTATGTCTTTGTTTTCAATTCTTTGAGGTGTATATCAAATAGT
>NW_005871052.1:6343847-6346417 GCF_000147115.1 Myotis lucifugus | reverse complement strand
CCGGAATTGAACCCGGGACCCTTCATTCCGCAGGGCGACGCTCCATCCACTGAGCCAAACCGGTATCGGCAAAAGGATTATTTAAAAAAAAAAAAACACCACTTTGAGGATAAATTCAAGATGGAGGTGGAATAGGCGGACGCATCCCAAGGCTTGTCCTGGAGCAAATAGAATGAGCAGCTGAAACTAATAACACCCACCCCGAATTGCCAAAGTATACTCAGCTGGTGAGACAGTTTGCAGCTGGGAAGGGCAGAGTTCCCCTGGAAAGGTAAAAACCAGGGATCTGGGCAGGAAAGTTTGCCAGACCTCTGGCCCTCTGGGCTCAGAGGCACCCAGCCGCATCCCTTGGGACAGGCACAGCCCCTGACTGGAAAGGAGATCCGCGGGACTGTTGGTGCCGGGGGATTTGAGATCTGGGTTCCGTCATTACGTAGCACTATGCCTAAAGGGGGCAGCCTGAAGCACTGACCAGACCACACAGTGCGGGTAAGAGAGGAGCTTACAGAGAATCAGTCCTCCCCGTTTCTGCAGCCGGCATTTGTTTGTTTGTTTTCACTGAACCCTGTTCATAGGACATTTCAGATACAGACACTTACCCGTGCTGAAGAGCAGGAGAAGGTGCGGACGAGTGGAATCTGGGAAGAGGCTGGGGAGAGAAGGGGGTCCAGGAGAGGTGGCAGCAAATTGAGTACTGAGTCACGCCTGAGCCCAGGACTTGGGCAGCCATTTTCTCCTAAGGATATAACTCCTCCCTCCAGCCCCCAGGCAAGGAATACAGCCACACCCAGATTCCACCCTGAATGGTATGAAGGATTAAACAAATCTGATTAGTCCCTGGGAGTTAACAGGGTCTGGCCTATAGAGGGGCCTTCAGTCTCATAAACAGAAAAAAAATCACAGACACTCCAGAAAACTGGGATATTAAGCCAGCCAAAGGAATGACATTTCAATTTTTCATTTTTATTTTTTTATTATTATTTTATTAGCTCTTTTTTTTGCTTTTTTGTTTGTTGCTCTTTTTTTGCTTTTTTCTTTGTTCTCCTTTTTTGTTTGTTGCTTTATTTTCTACTTCTTTTCACATTATTTTTTCATCATTCAATTTTATTTTATTTTTACTTGTTATTTTCTATTTTTATACCATTTTTTTAAATCATTTTTTGTAAATATATTATTTTGTTCCCTTTCTGTCTCTTCTTATCCACTCATCCTTTTGCTACCTCCGCTATAGTAAAATGAGGTCCTCCCTATATTTATTCAATTCTTAACCTTATTTCCTGTATATCAGCTCAACCTCTACAGATTCTGCCCCCACCTTCTTTACTGGGTGTTTGGTGTTTGTATTTGTTTGGTTTATCTATTGGTTCTGTGGTGTTTTCTCTCTCTCTCTCTCTCTCTCTCTCTCTCTCTCTCTCTCTTTCTCTCTCTCTCTCTCTCTTTCTCTCTCTCTCTCTCTCTATATATATATATATATATATATACTCCTTTTTCTTTCCTCTGCTATCTTTTTTTCTTTTCTCTCTCTCTCTCTTAGATATCATTTGTACTCTCTTTTCTCTCCCCTAATTCTCTTTTCTCAGGTGGTCACTTATATTGGGGTTATCGGTGTCGTGAGTACATTCATGCTTTGTTCCCCTTGAGTCATGACTTGTTAAGGTGAATTTTATCCTGTCTGGCTAAAGTGCTAGAGAGCAAGCCACATAACCAGACACCTGGAGAGGAGGAGCAGCGACGCGTGCAGCTCACTCCTGTCCAAAAAGCAGCAGCCGTGCAAGCAGCCCATCCCCATCCGAGGAGCAGCAGACTTGCAATCAACCTGTCCAAGTCCAAGGAGTAGTAGCCCCACAAGCAGCCCACCACATCAGAGAAACAACAGCAGCGTGCAGCCAGCCCCCATTCAAGGAACAGCAGCAACGTGATCAGCACACCCTCTGTCTGAGGAACAGCAGTTGTGTGAGAAGCCTCCCCCCACCAGCCAGAGGAGCCACCACGGCTGTGAACAGCACCCACCAGAGGAGCTGCTGCCAACTGAGGAGCAATTGCTACCACAACTGCCTGAGGAGCAACTGCAGCCCGAGGAGCCACAGCCACCCAAGGAGTAGCCCCTGACGACTCAACATCTAGATCTGTCGGTGAGATCAAACATGGGTAGACAAAGAAACCCCCAAAGGAAAGAAGAGGAGGACTCACCAGAAAAGCAGCTAAGTGAAACAGAGGCATGCAACATGTCAGAAAAAGAATTCAGATTAAGGGTCCTAGAGTGCATAAACTGGATGGAGGAAAAAATCAACAACTTATGCAAGAATCAAGAAGAAACCGATGAAAAAATCAACAACTTATGTAAAAATCAAAAAGAAATGGATGAAAAAATCAATAACTTATGTAAGAACCAAGAAGAAATGAAGAGTGATATAGCTGCAATAAAAAACACCATTGAAAGTTTCACAGTAGACTAGGAGAAGCGGGAGGACTGAATTAGCGAATAGGAAGACAGGGGGGAAAAAACACACCTCAAACAGAACTGCAATTGGAGAAAAAAAATAAAAAGACAGGAGGAGAGCCTAAAGGAG
>NW_005871052.1:6339610-6343108 GCF_000147115.1 Myotis lucifugus | reverse complement strand
AAGTGAAGGCCATAACAAGAGATAAAGGAAGGCCACTTCACAACCCTAAAGGGATCGATACAACAAGAAGATATAACCCTGATAAACATATATGCACCCAATGCAGGAGCACCCAAATACATAAAAAAACTCCTGGAAGATATCAAGGGAGAGATCGACAACAATACAATCATAGTAGGGGACTTTAATACACCACTGACATCACTGGATAAATCCTCTAGACAAAAAATCGGCAAAGAAACAGCAATTCTAAATGACTCACTAGATCAGATGGACTTAATTGACATCTTCAGAACATTTCACCCCAAAGCCACGGAATATACGTTCTTCTCAAGTGCACATGGGACATTTTCAAAAATAGACCACATATTGGGTCACAAGCAAAGTCTCCCCAAATTCAAGAAGATTAAAATCATACCAAGCATCTTCTCAGACCACGATGGCATAATATTAGAAATAAACTACAATAAAAACAACCCAAAATAATCAAACACTTGGAAGCTGAATAGCATGTTATTAAATATTGATTGGGTTACCAATGACATCAAAGAAGAAATTAAAAACATCCTGGAAACTAATGACAATGAAAACACAACAATCCAAAACCTATGGGACCCAATGAAAGCAGTCCTGAGAGGGAAGTTTATAGTCCTATAGGCCTACTTCAAAAAACAAGAAAAAATGGTAGTAAATCATCTAACTCTACATTTCAAAGAACTAGAAAGAGAGCAACAAGAAAAGCCCAGAGTGAGCAGAAGGAAGGAGATAATAAAGATTAGAGTAGAAATAAATGACATAGAGACCAAAAAAAAAACAAAAAAAAAAAAACAACAACAAAAAAACACACATAAAATCAATGAAACCAAGAATCGGTTCTTTGGAAAGAATAAACAAGATTGATGAACCTCTAGCCAGGCTCACCAAGAAGCAAAGAGAGAGGACCCAAATAAACAAAATCATAAATGATAGAGGCGAAATAACAACAGACCCCACAGAAATACAAATGATTGTTAAAAAATACTATGGACAACTCTACTCCAACAAACTAGACAACCTGGAGGAAATGGACATATTCCTAAAAAAATACAAGACTCTAAAACTCAATCAGGAAGAATCTAAAAATCTCAATAGGCCAATAACTATGGAAGAAATTGAAACAGTCATCAAAAAGCTTCCAGCAAACAAAAGCCCAGGGCCAGACGGCTTCACAGTGGAGTTTTACCAAACATTCAAGGAAGAACTAAAACCTATCCTCCTCAGACTACTACAGAAAATTCAATAGGAAGGAACACTTCCATGCTCATTCTATGAAGCCAGCATCACCCTAATACCAAAACCAGGTAAAGACAACACAATGAAAGAGAATTACAGACCAATATCCCTCATGAACATAGATGCCAAAATCCTCAACAAAATCTTAGCAAATCAGATCCAGCAGTACATCAGAAAGATCATACACCATAACCAAGTAGGATTTATCCCAGGGATGCAAGGATGGTACAATATCCACAAATCAATAAACGTGATACATCACATAAACAAACTGAAAGAAAAAAACCACATGGTCATATCAGTTGATGCAGAAAAAGCATTTGACAAAATCCAAAACCCATTTCTAGTAAAAACTCTCAGCAAGGTGGGAACAGAAGGATCATACCTCAACATAATAAAAGCCATATATGACAAACCCACAACCAACATCATAATCAATGGACAAAAACTAATACCATTTTCCCTAAGAACAAGAACAAGACAGGGATGCCCACTCTCACCACTCCTGTTTGACATAGTCCTGGAAGTATTAGCCATTGCAATTAGACAAGAAGAAGAAATAAAAGGCATCCAAATTGGAAAAGAAGTAAAACTGTCCTTATTTGCAGGCGACATGATATTATACATAAAAAAGCCTAAAGACTCCATCAAAAAACTATTAGACTTAATACATGAATTTGGCAATGTATCAGGATACAAAATTAATGCCAAGAAATCTATGGCATTCCTATACACCAATAGTGAACTTACAGAAAGAGAGACTAAAAAAGCAATCCCATTTATCACCGCACCAAAAAAATTAAGATACCTAGGAATAAACTTAACTAAAAAGGTAAAAGACCTCTACACAGAAAACTACAGGACGTTGAAAAAAGAGATAGAGGAAGACATAAAGAGATGGAAGAACATACCATGTTCTTGGATTGGTAGAATCAACATCATTAAAATGTTCATACTACCCAAAACAATCTATAAATTCAATGCACTTCCCATTAAAATACCAATGGCATATTTCACAGATCTAGAATGAACTCTCCAAAAATTCATCTAGAATAAAAGAAGACCCCGAATAGCTGCAGCAATCCTTAGAAAGAAGAACAAAGTAGGTGGGATCTCAATACCAGATATCAAGCTGTATTACAAAGCCACTGTTCTCAAAACTGCCTGGTACTGGCACAAGAACAGACATATAGATCAATGGAATAGAATAGAGAGCCCAGAAATCGACCTGAACCAATATGCTCAATTAATATTTGACAAAGGAGGCAAGAACATACAATGGAGCCAAGATAGCCTCTTCAATAAATGGTGTTGGGAAAATTGGAAAGATACATGTAAGAAAACGAAACTAGACCACCAACTTACACCATACACAAAAATAAACTCAAAATGGATAAAGGACTTAAATGTACGACGGGAAACCATAAAAATACTAGAGGAATCCAAAGGCAACAAAATCTCGACATATGCCGAAGAAATTTCTTCACCGATACAGCTCCTAGGGCATTGGAAACTAAAGAGAAAGTAAACAAATGGGACTACATCAAAATAAAAAGCTTCTGCACAGCAAAAGAAACCATCAACAAAACAACAAGAAAGGCCACTGCATGGAAGAACATATTTGCCAATGTTATCACCCATAAGGGTTTAATCTCCAACATTTATAGGGAACTCATACAACTTAACAAAAAGAAGATAAACAATCCAATCAAAAATGGGCAAATGACCTAAATAGACACTTTTCAAAAGAGGACATTCAGAAAGCCAAGAGACATATGAAAACATGCTCAAAGTCACTAATCATCCGAGAGATGCAAATCAAAACAACAATGAGGTACCATCTCACACCTGTCAGATTGGCTATCATCAACAAATCAACAAACGACAAGTGCTAGAGAGGATGTAGAGAAAAGGGAACACTCGTGCACTGCTGGTGGGAATGCAGACTAGTGCAGCCACTATGGAAGACAGTATGGAGTTTCCTCAAAAAGTTAAACATGGAACTCCCATTTGACCCCGTTATCCCACTTCTAGGAATATATCCCAAGAAATCAGAAACACCAATCAGAAAGGATATATGCACCCCTATGTTCATAGCAGCACAATTCACCATAGCTAAGATCTGGAAACAGCCTAAGTGCCCATTAGCAGATGAATGGATTAGAAAACAGTGGTACATCTACACGATGGAATACTATGCTGCTGTAAAAAAGAAGGAACTCTACC
>NW_005871052.1:6335675-6337378 GCF_000147115.1 Myotis lucifugus | reverse complement strand
ACTTTCCTCCCTTCTTATCTCCCCATTTATTCCCAGTTGCCCACCTTTATATGTTTCAATGTGCAGGTCTCTCAGGCATGGGTCTGTGTTGAGCAGGAATTTCTTTGTTCAGTTATAGTTGGTTAACTTGTTAAGATTTCAGGGGAATAGGACAAGGGGGCTCTTTCATACCACCATTCCTCTGGCATCTTCATTTTTATTAAAAGAAAACATTCTGAGATCAACCAAAGGACTTGTATGTATGCATATAAGCATAACCAATGGACCCAAGACACTGGGAGGGGGGTGAGGGCATGTGCGGGGAGGGGGGGGGAGGCTAGGGGAGGCTAGGGGAAGGTCAATTGGGAAAAAAGGAGACATATGTACTACTATTTGTAATAATTTAAACAAAAAATATATATAAAAATAGAAAAATAAAGAAAACATTCTGGATTGTTCTCCATTAATATTGCATTTAATTATTTTAATACAATTTATTAGAGGTTCAATGTTTACTTTTTAAAACCAAATGAAATGTTAACATGTTAACAAATAATATTTAACATCTACTAATATTTGTGAGGGGATGTTTTTAGCAACAAGTAATAGAAAACCAAACCAGAAGTGGCTTTAAGGGTAAGGCAAATGTATTATCTATCTCACGTGACAAAAAGTCCTGAGAGGGGCAGGTCCAAAGTTGATTATCACTGACATCTTCAAGTACAAGATGGCTCTAGTGCCTCTTGGAATCACGTCCTCATTTAATAACATCCAAAAATCTTATGTCATTTTTTAACCATCTTATTTGTTAAAAAATTACTTTTTAAATGAACATACAATAAAATTGATTTTTTTTTGCTGTACAGTTCTATAAGCTTTAATACATGTAAACACCACCATAATCAATATACAGAATAGTTCTCTCACCTCCCAGAACTCCCTCATGTTATTCTTTTACCACACCTTCCCTTCATTCCTAACTTTTGGAAAATACTGATCTGCTTTCTGTCTTTATAATTTTGTCTTTTCAAGAATGCTGTCTAACCTACATAATTTTGTTAACCTACAATAAATTCAATAAAAAGGAAAAAAAATGAGTAGATAAAAAAGTTGTTGTATATATGTACAATGGAATGTTACTTAGCCATAAAAAAAAGAATGAAATGGCCCTGGCCAGTGTTGCTAAGTGGTTAGAGTTCTGGTCCCCACACATCAATTCCCAGTCAAGGGCATGTACTTGCGTTGCAGGTTTGATCCCTGGCCCTGATCCCTGGCTCCAGTCGGAGTGCGTGTGGGAGGCAACCAATTGAAGTGTCTCACATCAATGTTTCTCTCTTTCTCTCTCTCTCTCTCTCTCGCTCTCTCTCTCTCTCTCCCCCTCCCTGCCTCTCTCTAAAATAAATAAAACACATATTTAAAAAAAGAAACTCCATACTTTGACAGTGTTTAGTCAAGAATTGACCACCTTCCCATGCTCCTGTTCCTGAGAGGAGTTATCACAGTATCTATACTAATAAAAGGATAATATGGTAATTAGATTGGATAGACAGGATGTCTTCCCAGATGTCATTCCCGGATGTCCTTCCTGACAAAGCTGGGGACGTGCCCGACCTGCAAACCCTTGGTAGCCCCACCTCCCCAGTGGGGACCCCCACCCCTGATTGAGGCATGACTGCCTGTAAACTGCCTGCAGCCCCTCACCCAGGCTGGCCCCGCCCCCCAGC
>NW_005871052.1:6332027-6334462 GCF_000147115.1 Myotis lucifugus | reverse complement strand
CTGATCATAAATGGTTTCTGGAAAGAAATATGTAAAGAAGCAATCTCTGAGTGGCAAGGAAGAGGAGGATGTCTTGCTGGTAGGCTTATGAAGACAGTTTTACTAAGAAAAATCCCCCAGGCTCTGGCTGGTATTGCTCAATTTGGTCATCCCATGCACCAAAAGGTCACCTGTTCGATTCCAGGTCAGGGGTGCAGAATTTGTTTCTTTCCCCTAATGATAGCCAAGAGAACCTTGAGAAACTATTGAATTCTAAAGAGATTGAATCTACACTATCAAGAACTGACTCAGGCCCGGCCAGCATGGCTCAGTGGTTGAGCATCAACCTAGGAACCAGGAGGTCACAGTTTGATTCCCGGTCAGGGCACATGCCAAGGTTTCAGACTTGATTCCCAGTGGGGGGAATGCAGGAGGCAGCCAATTGATGTTTCTCTCTCACATCAATGTTTCTCTCTCTCCTTTCCTCTCTCTCTAAAAAAAAATCAATAAAAACATATTTTTAAAATAAATAAATGAATAAATAAGTAGACAAATAAAAGAAAAATCCCCAGGAATAGTACTCCCAGAAAGATGAATGAAAAGACTGTTTTAGGAGTGGTGTTACTTACTGTGACTTTATACTTTTAATTTTTTTGTGGTTTTTAAAATTGTCTCAGCTAAAATAAATAATTTTTTAAAAGGTGTAGGCCTCAGGGAACATCCAGAAAGTTCAGAAGAGCTGTCAGTGCATTGGGCAAGATAGTGCCAGAGTCCCAAGGAGGAAGAGACACTAGCTCAGCCCACCAGCACAAAGTACATAGGATCAATAGAAGCCACATGGGTGTCTGGTGAACAGAGATACCATCACAGCTTTGTTTCTTACTGGCTGGGTGATCTAGGGCTACTTAGTATTCTGTGTCTCAGTTTCCTCATTTAAAAACTGGGAAAGTAATATTTACCTCATAGAGTTTATTGTTAACTGTGTAAACGCATATAAAGCACTTATATGTGCCTGGAATATGATAAGTGCTCCCTAATTTTTGCCAGTAACTATTATTATTATTCAAGAGATGGTATCTAGTATGAATGAGAGTATTGAAAAAGCCCAAAGAGAGACTCTCCCCCACCAAAGAAGGCATTGTCATGAGTCTCAGGGATGCTTCTAGGGGATGTCTCTTCATCCAGAAAAAACAACCTTTTGTCCAGGTATATCCCACGCTCTACCCATTATGATGTCATTGCAAAATATATTATTCTGCTGTTGTCTCTTTTTCTGAGCTGCACCTCTATTGAAATGTTGTGGTTTCAGTACTTAAAGGTAAGAAGCACTGGGCTGTCAAAAGAGGGGGGATCCCCAAGTTTCTGGACTGTAACACACATAGGAGAAGGTGATCTTGCCCTTGATACTGTAGAGATATGTGAAGGAGGGAGTACTAAAGTTAAACTATCAAGACCTGGCTAGAAACTCCTAGTTCTGCCAAGGGCTGGCCCTGTAAATGGGTTGTTGTCCACCCCAAGCCAAAGAACAACATGGGTAATCTCTTCAATAGGCAGTCAAGTTTGTGGCAAACAAAGGAGGAGTCAGAGGGGAAAGAAGCAGAATTACACAGCCTGATTCCAAGGCTCAAACATACCTGAGACCTAGTTGAAGAAGCACACCAGTTTCAGGAAACAAACAAGGGAAGAAAGGCCTCTCTCTACCAATTCACATGTTCAATTCCAGGTATGTTGGCTAGAACTGCTTCCAACACAGGGCTTGAACCAACTGAGCGACCACAAGAGCTCCCAGGGAGCAAGAAATCTGGAGGAACTTGTGATGGGCACAAGATAAAATCTTCTCACTAAATATCTGTTTTGCAATAAACACCAAGCAGGAGTTTGGCACTTCTGGGAACACTCCCTTAGCTTCCCCAAAATGAACTAGTTAGAAAACAAAATAAAACTAAAAAACACAGGGGGAAAAAAGGAAGAAGCACGAGGTCTGAAGAGGAAGAAAATGCTTCTTACTTTTGGTCACATGTCTTAAGAGCTCATTGCAATCATCTTGAGGTTTTGAAGCTTCCCAATAAAGAAATTTCTTAGTTTAGAGAAAATCTGACTACAGAAAGATGGGCAACAGGAATGTGTACTAAGAGCTTCTCACAGGTATGTTGCTTTCCTTGACCCTTGATTAGCATCTAAGCAATATAGAGGGAATTATGAGGAAAAATCTTTTCCCAGAATTGTACCAAGAGATAGATGGCATTACTAGAGTTTGGGGGATCAAGAAAATAATATTTTTTCTTTAAAGTAACTAATTCAGAAATTTCACCATAGACAGTGGTATTACACGGAGGTGGCATAGCATTTATTTTCATATCAGCCAACAAACCTTGTTCTTTACTGGTTATATCTTTCTAGCTATACCCAATAACTTAAGCAGCTCTTAACAATTTGGGATCTGAAGAAATATCTGA
>NW_005871052.1:6329152-6331379 GCF_000147115.1 Myotis lucifugus | reverse complement strand
GACGTCCCCCAGGCTCTCTGACCATCAGCGCCTTCAGTCCCGGCCCCTGGTGTGGGGGTCAGATGGTGGGGCGCCACCACTCCTCCCACAGTGCGCGGGCTCTAGGCAGGCTCTTCCAGGAGCAGCCCCCCCCATCAGAGGAGAAGACCAGCGGGAGAGAGGGCTCTCTCTCTCAGACTCTCTCTCTCGCCCTCTCTCTATAAAGACGGCCCTCCCTTCCCCCCCCAGCAGTGCCTGCCCCTCAGAACCTGGTGTGTGCCCAAGGGGGTCCTTGGGAGGTCTGCCTCACACACCCGCCTGGCTCAGCCCTCACCTCCTCAGGCCGCACATGCCCTCAGGGTGCCCCCTCACCACCTGCTGACAGGGCGCCTCTTCCTCCCCTTTGCAGGCATTAGTTAAATATTTTAATTAAAATGTTCTCCATTGCCGAAACCGGTTTGGCTCAGTGGATAGAGCGTCGGCCTGCGGACTGAGGGGTCCCGGGTTCGATTCCGGTCAAGGGCATGTACCTGGGTTGCGGGCACATCCCCAGTGGGAGGTGTGCAGGAGGCAGCTAATCGATGTTCTCTCTCATCGATGTTCTAACTCTCTATCTCTCTCCTTCCTCTCTGTAAAAATCAATAAAAT
This sequence comes from Myotis lucifugus, assembly GCF_000147115.1. Classification (NCBI taxonomy): domain Eukaryota; kingdom Metazoa; phylum Chordata; class Mammalia; order Chiroptera; family Vespertilionidae; genus Myotis; species Myotis lucifugus. The sequence goes on along the minus strand of NW_005871052.1, from coordinate 6,330,752 downwards.
ATATTAAAAAAAAAAAAAAAGAATACTAGAGGCCAGTGCATGAATTCGTGCACCAGTGGGGTCCCTTGGCCTGGCCTGCGGGATTGGGCCGAAACTGGCTCTCCGACATCCCCTGAGGGGTCCCGGATTGCAAGAGGGTGCAGACCAGGTGGAGGGATCCGGGAGGTTGGCCATCAGGGGAGGGACCACGGGAGGGCTCCAGGGCATGCCAGACCTCAGCAGCAAGCTAACCTACCTGTTGGAGTGTCTGCCCCCTAGTGGTCAGTGCATGTCATAGTGACTGGTTGACCAGTCGACTATCTGCCCCCTGGTGGTCAGTGCACATCATAGTGAGTGGTTGAGCGGCCTTAGAAAATCATCAGCATATTATGCTTTGATTGGTTGAACAGCTGACCAGTTGACCGGACACTTAGCATATTACCTTTTTATTATATAGGATAATAATAACAAGCTATGTATAGTTTAATTCATGGCAATATTTCAACAGGCTATTTGTTAGAGTGCCTTTCGCAGATAGTGTAGGAATGTCATACTCTCAGGTTCTATGTGAGTCATGAAACCCTATTTTCTAAAAACCCTCACTGGAATTTTTTTCCCACATTTTCCTGAGAAAAGTCCCCTTTTCCCTACTTCTTTGTACAAGCTCAGGAATGCCTTTGAAGGACATGGGGGTAAAAGCAATAGGATCATCAGCCTTGGAATAGAAACTCAAGAGTTCTCCTGAGGCATGGTAACCCTTGTAAATGTGACAAGATTAGGCTTCTGTTATCAAGGTTAAGCTTATCTTCTGCTGGAAAACTGTTCATTTGGTTGCTGACCTATCTGCATGGAGATTCAGGTCCCTCAGTTGCACTATAGAGTGGGTCAAATATTGCTGTTCCTTGCTGGGCCAGCCCTGACCTGCAGGGGCCAGAAGTTGTGGAAGAAAATTTTTCCATTAGGAAGCAAGTGGTTTGAGGTGTGTGTATGTGTGTCACCCTCTGCTTAACCTTGGTGATCTTGAGAGGAATGTGAGCTGATTGTTTTCTGCAGTGCTATGCAGAGTAGAGATTGACTTGAGATTAGCCAATAGTGGCTAATTCCAATTCCCTCAGCAGTTATTCCTTGCAGGGACAAACTGAAGAAGAGGCCATAGGAATTATTTGACATCAAGATCAAACTAAGATAGGCTATTCCAGTTGTTCATAGAGTGTGGTCCTGAACCAATAACATCAACATCACCTGGGAAATTGGGGAAAATTCAAATTCTCGGGCCCCCTCTTCAGTCCAAGCAAATCTAAAGTGCTGGGGATGGGGCCCAGCAATTTGTGTTTTAAAAAAGCCTTCCAGGTGATTCTGATTCAAGCTCAAACTTGAGAACTACTGGGTTAAGGGCTTTTCACCCCTGGCTGCATGCCTGAATCATTTGTTTAAAACACAGATTCTTGAGAGGGGCCCAGGAAATCCGTATTTAATCCCTAGGTCAGTGGTCGGCAAACCGTGGCTCACGAGCCACATGAGGCTCTTTGGCCCCTTGAGTGTGGCTCTTCCACAAAATACCATGTGCGGGCGTGCACGTACAGTGCGATTGAAACTTCGTGGCTCACGCGCAGAAGTTGGT
>NW_005871052.1:6321470-6323310 GCF_000147115.1 Myotis lucifugus | reverse complement strand
TCATTAGATCTCTTGCTCACTTATTTTGATTTTTAGATTCAATTGTTGATAGATATGTATTTATTGCCATTTTATTGTTCATATTTTTTATCTTCCTTTTCTTCTCCTTCTTCCTCTTCTTAAAGAATACCTTTCAACATTTCATGTAATACTGGTTTGGTAGTGATGGACTCCTTTAACTTTTTCTTGTCTGTGAAGCTCTTTATCTGACCTTCAATTCTGAGTGATAGTTTTGCTGCATAGAGTAATCTTGGTGTAGGTCCTTGCTTTTCATCACTTTGAATATTTCTTGCCACTCCCTTCTGGCCTGCAAAGTTTTTGTTCAGAAATAAGCTGACAGTTGTATGGGAACTCCCTTGTAGGTAACTAACTACTTTTCTTTTGTTGCTTTTAAGATTCTCTCTTTGTCTCTTGCCCTTGGCATTTTAAATATGATGTATCTTGGTGTGGGCCTCTTGGGTTCCTCTTGTTCAGGACTCTCTGCACTTCCTGGACTTGTAAATCTATTTCTTTCACCATGTAGGGGAAGTTTTCTGTCATTATTTATTCAAATAGGTTTTCAATATCTTGCTCTCTTCCTTCTCCTTCTGGTACCCCCATAAAATTGGTACACTTGAAGTTGTCCCAGAGGCTCCATACACTATCTTCATATTTTTGGATTATTTTTTCTTCTTGCTCTTCTGATTGGATGTTTTTTGCTTCCTCATGTTGCAATTCATTGATTTGATTCTAGGAATCCTCTACTCTACTGTTGAATCCTTGTAAATTATTCTGTATTTCAGTTAGTGTATGCTTAATTTCTGACTGGTCCTTTTTCAGGTCTTTGAAATTCTCACTCAGATTCTTGAAAGTCTCACTAAATCCCTTGAAGTCCTCATTAAATCCCTTGAAGCTCTCATTAATATCCTTGAGCAACCTTATAACCATTGTTTTGAACTCTATATCCAGTAGTTTGCTTGCTTCCATTTCTTTTATTTGTGACATGTTTCTGTGTCTCGCATTTTGGCTGCTTCCCTGTGTTTGTTTATATGTATTAGGTAGAGGTGCTATGTCTCCTGGAACTGGTAGAGTAGCCTTGTGTAGTAGGTGTCCTGTAGGGCCCAGTGGCTCAGTCTCCCCAATAACCTGATCTGGGTACTCTAGGTGCACCCCTGTGTGGGCTGTGTGCACAGTCTTGTAGTTGAGACTTGATTACTGTTGGTATCATTGGAAAGAATTCACCTCCAGGCCAATTGGCTGTGAGGACCAGCTTCAACTATAATGGGAGAGTTGCTGTGCAGGAAACACCCCTATGTGGGGCTTTTGTGTTCACTGAGTCTGCCCTTGGAATGGGTCACTTATGGATGTGTAGAGTTATAATTTGGTATGGTCTGAAGCTGTCCACTGGATGCACTGGCTCTGGGGCCTCCTGGGATGTGCAAAGTCAGCCACTGCCTGGGTAACCCAGTAGGAGCTACAGAGAGATATGCAGATGGCTGCTACTTGTATTCAGTTTGGAAGTGCTCAGGTGAGGCCCAGCTGTGAGGCAAGGCAGGATGGTGCTAGTTCCAGGTCTTTGGGCCTTTTTGTTGATAGGTCTGGGTCACATTGATTCCAGGTGCTGATTTTTTAGAGATTTTAGAAAAGTCTGAAGCCTGATCTAGGACAGGCCATTTATTTGGCAAAACCACTACAAAAGAGCTTGGCTTTGGGGTGGGGGTCTCAGGTTATTTCTTTTTTTTATTGAACTGTGTGGTCCAGACTGATGGGAAACTCAGATATGTTTTTTGTCAGTCATCTCTGTGATTGGGGAGATCTGAGGTCATGGAACAAAGGACCTCTTTTGTATTATCTCCTGTCA
>NW_005871052.1:6287743-6321370 GCF_000147115.1 Myotis lucifugus | reverse complement strand
ACCATCATGCCCTTGCACATGATGGCTGCCCCCATGTGGTCACAAGATGGCCGCCCCCATGTGGTCACAAGATAGCCACCCCCATGTGGTCATAAGATGGCCGTGCCTATGTTGTCACAATATGGCCACCACAAGATGGCCGGCAGAGTAGGGCAGTTGGGGGTGAACAGGCCAGCAGGGGAGGGCAGTTGGGGGTGAACAGGCCAGCAGGGGAGGTCAACATGGGGCAACCGGGCCTGCAGGGGAGGGCAGTTAGGAATGACCAGGTTGGCAGGGGAGGGCAGTTGGGGGGCACCGGGCCTGCAGGGGAGGGCAGTTGGGGGTGACCAGGCCTACAGAGGAGGGCAGTTGGGGGCAATTGGGCTGGCAGGGGAAGGCAGTTGGGGGCAATCGGGCTGGCAAGGGAGGGCAGTTGGGGGTGATTGGGCTGGCAGGGGAGGGCTTTTGGGGGCGATAGGGCTGGCAGGGGAAGGCAGTTGGGGGCAATCGGGCTGGCAGGGGAGGGCAGTTGGGGGCATCGGGCTGGCAGGGGAGCAGTTAGGCATCAATCAGGCTGGCAGGGGAGCAGTTAGGCATCAATCAGGCTGGCAGGGGAGTGGTTAGGGGGTGTTCAGGCTGGCAGGCAGAAGTGGTTAGGGGCAATCAGGCAGGCAGGCAGGCAGGCGAGCAGTTGGGAGTCAGCAGTCCCAGATTGTGATGTGGGATCAGGCCTAAACTAGCAGTCGGACATCCCCCGAAAGGTCCCAGATTGGAAAGGGTGCAGGCTGGGCTGAGGGACAACCCCCCCCCCCCCGCCCAGTGCACGAATTTCATGCACCGGGCCTCTAGTATTAATATATATTAAAACATTTCCTCCAACCTAAATATTCATTTTTTTCTGATTTAAGAAAAGACAATAAAACCTTTTTAATGGCTCCTTAAAGCATTGTGGGCACTAGGCACTGTACCTACTGTGCCTAATGGATAAATCAGCCCTATTCATTACCTTTATGACCTTGGAATACATATTTAAACTCTCAGAGACTCAGATTCCTCATTCATAAAATGAATGGCCTGACCAGGGGAACAATAATTCATTCATTTAACCTAAGATTAACTGATTGTATTAACTGCTTGAGCAGCTCTATAACATGGTTGGTCCATTGAACAAAATCTTTAATTCTTTATAATTTCTTAAAGATTGCCAACAATAAGTATTTTGGCGGGGCTTATAAACAACAGAAATTTCTTTCTCACAGTTCTGGAGGCTGAAGTCCAAGATCAGGGAGACAGCATGGTTGGGTGGGGGCCCTCTTCCAGGTCACATACTTCTCTTTGTGTCCTCACATGGTAGAAGGGGTCCAACTGTAAGTATTTTCAAAATTATATCTATAGTCCTTTAATTTCTTATAATGTATTGATCTCAGCTTGGAAACTTCAATCTTATAACATTTAGTCTATTCTTATATTAGAGTGTTTGATTTCATGTAGCATAATTTACTTGTGCATGTGACTCCACCTCTCTGTAAATTATTGCTCAAGAACAGGGATCATGAGAGTGAAACATCTATCAGCTGCCTCCAACTGGGGATTTAGCCCACAACCTGGGCATGTGCCCTAACTGGGAATCGAACCCGTGACCTCTTGGTGCATGAGATGACACTCAGTCCACTGACCCACACCGGCCAGGCTCTAACTATTTTTTAAAGCCAGACTAGCAATAAGGTCAGTGGGTTATATCTAAGGCTAGGACCAGCAGATGATTCCAGGATGGATTAAGCCATAAAGCAAGATAATCTCAGTTAGGAAAGGAGCAGATAGGTGGCAATCTCAGCACCTCTTAGTGGAATTTTCGGGTCCATCATTCTTAAGCTGGGTTTTCCAGCCTCATCCAAAGACGTCAAGGGCAGTGAGAGCCTATGCCCTATTCTGCCTGAGTCACACTTCAACTCCTCACTTTGCCACCTAAAAGCAGCTGGCCTAACTCCTGGGATGGGAAAGGTCAGGGTGCCCAAAGCCTCATCCGCTTTGACAGCTCCCTAATGTCTGGGAACTAAGTAAATGGCAGCTTTCAAGATCAGCCTCTTGCATAATATTGTAATTTAAGATCAAGCCTTCTCAGTATTAATGCTCCCCTGCCCCACCCCTCCCCCACCTTCACTTCCAACCCCTCCCAGCACTGGTTTTTGTTGCGTAAGTGAAACTATGCCTTGGTAAATGGCACAGTAGCTTTCAGTTCCCCTCTTGGATTTTGCTGAAATGGCCCAGGAATTTAGACATGGTTCTAGCCCCTCAACAGGGTCAAGAGGATTTCTGCAACCACCTCAGCCATACAGAGCATTTCTTCCCCTGCCCCTCTCCATTGTTTCCATGGCTCCTCAGTTCAGTTCTGCTTTCCTCCAGAAGCACAAGGAACTCCAGCTGGTGGATAACATACCAAGAGGCTGTGGGCTGACCACGAACCTGGTGGCTCAGTACTCAGTATAAAACTTTTGGCTTCAGTAACTCGGTGGGTATTGGACAATTAATTGAATTCCAGATTACAAATGAGGAAACTGAGGCTAAGACAAGTATATAATTTGAGGATATCTGGTAAGTGACAGAGTTGGAATTTGAAGCTAGGTTTTGCAGACTTCAGAGCTGAGCCTACTTTAGGTTTAGTCAGACCAAAAACTTCCTGCCCCTTTTCCTTATTTTCCAGGAATGGGATGGTTTGATAAGATCAGGTGCTCTCCATAGGATTTTGACTGGGTTTTAGAGAATGCAAAGGCTTCAAGCTTCTTAGGGTCCAGGCAATGTGCAACCAATCAGCAATCCTGCCTGCTGAGAGATGAAATGGTGAATGACTTGTATCAGGCCTGTACACAAATCCAACTTCAAAAGCTTTTTCTTATAGAAAAACTTTTCTGTTGACTTTCTTAAAGGGGCAATGCAGGGCTTCACAGCATATCAAACAGAAAAGCTTCATAAAATTCCTCTCCTCTTGTCCATTTCATTAAAGTACACACAACCACAGTTCAAATCTCTATCCTCCACCTCAGCCTACAACCCGATTCTCATGTTCTTTCTTTTTCACTCCATGCTGCTCTCTCTATTTCTTCTTTCTCAACATACCTAAAAACACGTGCTCTTAGCATTCAGGCTTTTTGGACACCTGTAATCTCCTGGACCATTTAATCTAGTTTCTTGCTCTAAATAGTTTTCTCCTGCAGGGAGAAAACCTCCTCCCCAGTTCTGTTGAATTCTAAATTCTGGTATACTTCTTGTTACACCTGGATGACGTAGAAATGGTCATTAGGTTATGCAGATCCTGAAAAACTAATGATGTTATCAATGAACATGATGTTTTGATCATTTCAGAACAAACTTAAAACATTTTGGCTTGTCTTTCATAGTCTTCTTATATTTGGGATATTAAAAAATAATTCCTTCATTTAAAAATATTTTATTGAATTTATTGGGTTGACATTGGTTAATAAAATTATATAGGTGTCAGGTGTACAATTCTATAATACATCATCTATATATTGTATTGTGTGTTCACCACCCCAAGTCAAATCTCCTTCTGTCACCATTTATCCCCCTTTTATACTCTTTTACTTTCCCTGACCCCTCTTTCCCTCTTGTAATCACCATACTGTTGTCTGTGTCTATAAGTTGTTGGTGTTTTTTATCTTAATTCCTTCACCTTTTTCACCCAATCCCCAACCCCCTCCCCTCTAACAGCTGTCAGTCTGTTCTCTGTATCTGTTTCTATTTTGTTTGTTTAATTTGTTCATTAGATTCCACATATAAGTGAAATCATATCATATTTGTCTTTCTCTGACTGGCTTATTTCACTTAGCACAATACTCTCCAGCTCCATCCATGCTGTTGCAAAAGTTAGAGAAGGGCCTGTCAAAAAAAGGGACATATGTAATTTTTTCAACAATAAAGATTTTTTTAAAAGAAGGGCCTGTCCAGAAAAGCATCTGCATTCTTGTGGGGAGGGGAAAAGGGTGGGCCTGGCTGTCAAGGGGTCAATGCATAGATAAGGACACAGATATAAATGTCAATTTAGGAATATATAGTGGACAGAGGAGGACCAGGGATGGAATCTGATGGCTAAGGGAGAAAACACCCAACTTTCTATTTTTCTCTATGAGCTAACATATATATTGCACATTTGCTAATAAAAATTTTTCCCTTTTTCCTCTCACATATTTTGCTTCTTAAAGGAGTAGGGGGAGGCCAAGTTACAGGTATTTCAAGAAGGCGTGTTTTAGAATTTTGATAGCAGCTTTGTGTGAGATTGCATCTACACATTTTACTTTTGTGACAGTGTTTTGATTGTAGAGAAAAAATATTAAAGAACCTGAAATCAGATGCTCAGCCTTTGCACGCTTTTGATATAGCAAGCTTTGCTACTAGGAAATAAAGCTTTAGGCTTGGGGCTTTCTAAAAAAGGTGAACTAATGACAAATTTATAAATTAGTCGAGGATGACTTTCTTGTCTCTTGCCTCCCCCCTTTGTGTATGCTTTTTCCTCTCACTGAACTCCTTCCTCCCTGTTCTGGTCAGTATCCTCATGCCCTCTCCTTATGGATATTTTAGTGATTTTCTTCTCTGGAAGGATACCAGGGAAACTGATAACAGAGGTTACCTCTGGGGATTGGGGTGGGAGGGAGACACGTTTTTACTATGTATCATTTTGTGCTGTTTGAATTTTTATATATTTGCATGTAACACCTATTAGGAAAGATTAAAACAAAATCATTTTAAAATCACTTTTCAGTGAAAAAATTGCTATCTAGGCAGTTCACGGCATAAAACATTTAGGGGGAAGGTGTTCTAGGTTAAAGTGGTGTAGATCAAACCTTATTTTCTTATAAAAACAGCTTTAGAAATAAGGGGTTACATTTTAAACTGAAAGCCTGATGCCATTTTTTTAATGTTTAAATTTTTTTCAATTACAGTTAGTTTCAGGTGTACAGCACAGTGATTAGAAAAATCATATGCTTTACAAAAAGTACCTCTTATATTTTCAGTACACAACTAGCGCTATACATAGTATTACAAAATTATCGATGACATTCCCTATGCTGTACTTTATATCCCTGTGATTAATTTGTGACTGCCAATCTGTACTTCTTAATCCCTTCACTTTCTTTACCCAGTCCCCCAGCACCCCTCCCCTCTGGCAGCCATCAGTCTCTCCGTGTCTATGAGTCTGTTTCTGTTTTATTTGTTCATTTATATTGTTCTTTAGATTCCACATATAAGTGAAATCATATGGTATTTGTCTTTCTTTAACTGACTTATTTTCTGATGTCATTTTTATGAAAATGACCACAAATATACTATTTAATTGAATGCTAAATCCTATACTTATACGTTAAACTTTATAAATACCTCCTGATTTTGTAGTTAGTTCCACTGAAAAATATTCTAACCCTAAGTAAGACAAATGTGTACTAGCATGACTACTTTTTGGATCAGAAAATATGGTTAACTTAGATAAATTTTTTCTAAAATGTATATAATTTAATTAAGTAGAGCAACACAGTAATAATATCATCAATTTTTATTAAGTAAGATGTAGTCTGCTATAAAAAAAATCTTATTTCTTTACAATCCTTGCCTTATTTGGAACACTATAACAACTAGAAGTGTTTTTGGCTCTGTATTCTATTAAAGGCCTTTTCTCTGGCTCATAGGTCTCAGCTTCCTGCTCTGGCATTGGCTCTCAGTGCTTCTTTGATTACAGTCACACCAGCAGCTTCAGGTAAAATAAACTGCTTCCCCTAACCCTGTCCCCAAGGAAACTTTATGAGTAAGGCTTGTCCCTTGTCAGGGCATGTAATCCAGATGTTTGGACAAATTTAAATGTTTATGTTTTTCCTTCACTTAAAATTTCCTGTAACAAACAGGGATAGATTTTAGGGGTCATATTGGTATCCCTTGTCATTGATGAGAGCAGAGAACACATGAATCTGGCAGTGATATCTAGTTATGAAACCAGACAACCAATGGGTCCGGGCTGCCTGTCACTACTTGAGTCAAGTAAGCGGAGGCAGGGTTGAATCATATATGAGCATTTATTCCAACAATGCCAGCAGAATGGAGAGCAAAAGGTTATCCACAAATCTGCTCTACCCCTCTCCATAACCCAGCTGCTTATATTGGGTAGAAGGACAAAAATTACATGGGGAAGTAAGAGGTACAGGCATGGGGAAGTAGGCAAAGTATAATGGTTACAGGTTACAGGCCATGTGGGCTGGGGAGTGGAGGATTCTCAAAGGGTGGGTGCCTTAGGACCAGATTGTTTCAACAACAAGGTTGTTAATCTTTCCATGATGATAGGCAGTTTTGGGAAAAGGAGGATGGACTGCATTCCATGTCCGGGGGCATACAACTCTCAGCCAGGTTAGAATGTGCTTTTTCTAATCAGAACAGAACAGAGCATGATTAATATTTCTTATGATTATAGCTAGCCCCCACCATTCTATTTCTGCCCCTAACAGTTCTACCCAGTTCCCCTCAACCACCCAACACTTACCGAATATGTCTTATATTTACTCATACTGCTACTTCTTCTTCCTCTTCTGCTCTTCTTCCTTTTCTCCTTCTTATATTTATTTTTACAGTGAAATCTCTTCTCCTTTGACCCATTTTTTTTCTTGTTGCCTAACAAAATGCCTTAAAGCATTGAATCAGCCTATTCATCTCAGTCATTATGCAAGTGGGCTGCCTTAAAATTAAAATTGAAAGTATCATTAGAGCATTGCTTTTTCATTTTATTTGTCATGGACATGAATATAAAGTGTAAGCATAAACTTATGACACCACCTTTTCTGGAATATTCTAGAATTTACACACCAAATTAGCATTCTTCAAATGAATCACCAAGATAGAGTAACACAAGTATCCCCCTATGATGTATCATTGCTACAAATGTTTGGTGACTCCTCTTTTGGAATTAGGGGGTGAAAATAGTGGAAAGAACATGAGGTTCTGAGATGATCTAGCCTTTTCTTTGAATCACTAATATGTCACATATTAGCTGTGCAATATTGTGCAAGTCTCACTCTCAGAGCTTCCAGTTCCCTAAATATAAAATGGGGTTAAGATTATTGGTCTTGCCAGGCCAGTTTTGCTCAGTGGTTGAGCATGGACCCGTGAACCAGGGTGTTGTGGTTCGATTCCCCATCAGGAAACATGCCCAGGTTGCCAGCTCGATCCCCCAATAGGGGGCATGTAGGAGGCAGCCGGTCAATGATTCTCATCATTGATGTTTCTATCCCTCTCTCTCTCCCTTCCTCTCTCTGAAATCAATAAAAACATGTATATATTTTTTAAAGATTACTGGTCTTGCTGAGGTTTGTAGTGAGTAAATAATGCCCGTGAAAGTGCCAGGCCTGGCTCCCTTTCAGGAGCACTCCCAGTGCATTTTCAGTGTCCCTTTGCCTTTCCCTCTCCTAAGCTCCAAGCACCCTTCTATTGCTTCTGTAATTTGTTTCCTAAGCCTATGCAGCCCAACTGGCTCATTTCTACTACCTTTGTAACTTTCTAAATAAACTTTCTCTTCTAATTTGAAAAAAAAATGCCAGGCCCACAGTAAGTGCTTGATATTTTCATGCTTTCATGTTAGAGCCAGTTTATCATTTGTTCAAGAAAATTTTTGTCCCTGTACACTCTCCCTTAGTTGATGGCTCTGTTTCCCCAGTCTCTTGTGTGTTCTGGTCAAACTCAACTATATTCTTCCTTAAAAAATTACCAGTAGATGAGAAACCAAGATGGCGGCATAGGTAAACACCGGAGATTGCTGCCTCGCACAACCACTTCAAAAATACAACTAAAAGACAGAACGGACATCACCCAGAACCACAGGAAGGCTGGATGAGTGGAAATTCTACAACTAGAAGGAAAGAGAAAAGCATACCGAGACTCAGAGGAGCTGTGGTGCGGAAGTAAAATACTAAGGTACAGAGGCGCACGCGGAGCGGGCTGGCGGCTGAGGGCACAATTGTCTTTTTCAATCGGGAGGGAGTCTCAGGCTCTGAGCTCCAGTTCCGGGTGAGTCTCCGGGGACCTAGACTCATACGGGAGAAGCGGGACTGTCTGGCATCGGTCAGAACTCCAGGGCAGCTTTCTCTCGGAGGTACTTGCAGTGATTGCTGGGACACTGAGAAGCGGGGCCTCTGAAGGCAGGACTGAGAGCAGCCATAACTGCTCGCTCCACCCGCCCTGTTGATCCCCTGGGACCCGCCCGCCCCACCCAAGCCTTGCACGGAGGCAGTTCCTGGATAGCCTCAGGCAGAGGCTAGATTAGCACCTCCCTAGAGCTCCAGGACAGAAGTTCTCCCACTGCAGACACAGCTGATTCTCACAGCCAATTGGCCTGGAGGTCAACCCCTCCCAGTGTTACTTACAACAATCAAGGCTTAACTACAACAAGTCTGTGCACAAAGACCACAAGGGGGAGCAACAAGAGTGTCCTCCTCAGGTCATTGGGGAGGCTGAACCACTGGGCCCTAGAGGACACTTAGCACAGAAAACCACTTTATCAACACAAGGAAGCATAAAAAATGCGGAGACAAAGAAACAGGACACAAATGACAGAAATGGAGGAAAGCAAACTGCTGGATATAGAGTTCAAAACCACACTTTTAGGGGGTTTGAAGAACTGTCTAGAAGCCACCGATAAATTTAGTAAGACCCTCAAAAAGACTGGTGAGACCGCCGATAAATGTAGTGAGATCCTCAAGAAATCTAGTGAGACCCTCGATGTTGTGATAAAGGACCAACTAGAAATTAAGCATACACTGACTGAAATAAAGAATATTATACAGACTCCCAACAGCAGACCAGAGGATCGCAAGAATCAAGTCAAAGATTTGAAATACGAAGAAGCAAAAAACACCCAACCGGAAAAGCAAAATGAAAAAAGAATCCAAAAATACGAAGATAGTGTAAGGAGCCTCTGGGACAGCTTCAAGCGTACCAACATCCAAATTATAGGGGTGCCAGAAGAAGAGAGAGAGCAAGATATTGAAAACCTATTTGAAGAAATAATGACAGAAAACTTCCCCTCCCTGGTGAAAGAAATGGACTTCCAAGTCCAGGAAGTGCAGAGAACCCCAAACAAAAGGAATCCAAAGAGGACCACACCAAGACACATCATAATTAAAATGCCAAGAGCAAAAGACAAAGAGGGTATCCTAAAAGCAGCAAGAGAAAGAAAGTCAGTTACCTACAAGGGAGTACCCATACGACTGTCAGCTGATTTCTCAACAGAAACTTTGCAGGCCAGAAGGGAGTGGCAAGAAATATTCAAAGTGATGAATACCAAGAACCTACAACCAAGATTACTTTATCCAGCAAAGCTATCATTCAGAAGTGAAGGTCAGATAAAGAGCTTCACAGATAAGAAAAAGCTAAAGGAGTTCATCACCACCAAACCAGTATTATATGAAATGCTGAAAGGTATCCTTTAAGAAGAAGAAGAAAAAGGTAAAGATACAAATTATGAACAACAAATACACATCTATCAACAAGTGAATCTAAAAATAAAGTGAGGCCCTGGCCGGTTTGGCTCAGTGGATAGAAGGGTCCTGTGGACTGAAGGGTCCCGGGTTCAATTCCAGCCAGGGGCACATGCCAGTTGGGGGCATGCAGGAGGCGGCCAATCAATGATTCTCTCTCATGGTTGATGTTTCTATCTCTCTCTCCTTCTCTCTTCCTCTGTGAAATCAATAAATAAATATATAAAAAAATAAAATAAAAATAAAAATAAAGTGAATAAATAATCTGATGAACAGTATGAACTGGTGATTATAATAGAATCAGGGACATAGAAAGGGAATGGACTGACTATTCTTGGGGGGGGGGGAAAGGGGTGTGGGGGGTTCGGGAAGAGATTGAACAATAATCGTGCACCTATGGCTGAGGACAGTGGGTGGGAAGTGAGGGTGGAGGGTGGGGTGGGAACTGGGTGAAAGGGAGTTATGGTGGGAAAAAAGAGGAACCAATGTAATAATCTGAACAATAAATATTTAATTTAAAAAAAAATATAAAAACCTACAGCAAATAAAATAATTAATGGAAAATCTATAGATGCCATCCCATTAACCAAAAAAACCCATTTTCTTTCTATTGTCACAATAATTTAATATAGTATTGGAGGTTGTGACCAATATTATATAAGACAAGCATTAAGGAAAGGCATAGGTAATGTATGAATTTGAAAAAGACATATATAAATTCCATTACTTGTAGAGAACATAATCATTAAGAGGTGAACCTAATAGACTTTACCAGTCACATTTATTTTTATTTTTTTGTTAATTCTCACCTGAGAATACTTTTCCATTGATTTTTAGAGAGAGAGGAAAGGAAGGGGAGAGACAGAGAGAGAGAAAAACATTGGTGTGAGAGAAACACATTGATTGTCTCCTACATAGGCACTGCAGGGTCTTTGCCTCTGGCCCATTGCCTCCAGCAGGAGCCCCAAATGGGGACAGGGTCTGAGGGCTGATGCTCTATCCACAGAGCCAAACAGGCTAAGGCTAACAGTCCCTTTTAAAAAACTACATAAGTTTAGAAAACTTTCTATATTTATGAACACACAAAAAATTCAAAACTTATGGCACCCTTGCTATAACTAACTAGAAAATTAAATATAAAAAATAAGATAGCCCTTGCCTGGCCGGCGTGGCTCAGTGGTTGAGCATCAACCTAGGAACCAGGAGGTCATTGTTCAATTCCCAGTGAGGGCACATGCCCAGGTTGTGGGTTAGATCCCCAGGAGAGGACGTGCAGGAGGCAGCTGATCAATGATTCTCTCTCTTCACTGGTGTTTCTTTTTTTTTGTTTTTTTAATCCTCACCTGAGGATACTTTTCCATTGATTTTTAGAGAAAGAGGGAAAGACAGACAGAAATATCAATGTGAGAGAAACACATTGATTGGTTGCCTCCTGCACGAAGCCTGACCAGGGCCCAGGGTGGGGAAGGAACCTGCAAAGGAGGTACATGCTCTTGACTGGAATCAAACCTGGAACCCTGTGGTCTGTAGGCCAAGGCTCTATCCACTGAGCCCAACCAACTAGGGCTCTTCATTGATGTTTCTATCTCTCTCTCTCTCCCCCTCCCTTCCTCTCTAAAATTATATATATATATATATATATATATATATATATATATATATATAGAGAGAGAGAGAGAGAGAGAGAGAGAGAGAAAGAGAGATATCCCTTAAAATAATAAGATCTAAAAGTTTTTAGTGTTGGGGTCCAGCCCCAGCGAGTCCAGGGGTTTCCAAAGGTGTGGACGGAGTCGGCGAGGAAGGAAAGACACGGAGGCAGTGTTCAGGTGATCATCATAGCCAGGTTCCTTTCTTTATTCTCCTCTTACATTTGTATTTACCCTATTTGATCTTAATCCTATCCATTCTATTCCAAAGGTTAGGGCGTTTCTTATCTCCATTCCAAGGTTACTCTATTGTTCTATTAAGCTACAAGGAAGTAACTGAAGGAGATTATTCTAAGTAAAGATTATGTAGTTTAAGCGTGATTGTTCGTAGTTAAAGTGATTAACTACCCGCCTGGCACTTAGTTAAGGGGTTTTACTGATAAAAATCCTCACCTGGGGAAACAACCTTTCTCAGAGAGGTGGTCCTGTTTAAAACACATAGCGTTAAGAGTGGGAGCAAACATATTAAGAACAGTATGCCATATATGCCAGGTCCCTTGAAACATCCCTGCAGCGACTGCGTCAAGCAGCAAGGGTGGATCGGCTTCCAGCATTTTAGGAAACACAGAAAGCACAAAATTTTAAAGAGAATATTTTAAAACTCTTTTAAAATATAAAGGAAGTTTTGACTAAATGAAGATATACTAAGTCCACATTTGGGGTGATTTAACTTGATAATTGTACCAATCCACTTCTGCGGGAGGCGGCGGGAACTGCAGCATGCTGCTGGGAGCCATGCAGCTTCCACGGGAGGCGGGCCCACTGTCTCCTCTCTGGGCCTGCACTCGGCCCTCTGTCCCTGTCTGTGTCCGCTCCGGCTCTGGGGGGCCGGCTCAGGCCGGGCGTGGCGATGAAGCAAGCATTCTGCCAGGCTGCTCACACTGCCCACTCTCAGCTGCTGCCCCCTGCCCCCCAGGACTGGGGGACTCCAGCGGGGATGAGAGGACTGGGCGCCACCATCTTGTGGCTATGGGCGCCCCATCTTTAGTGATGAAGTGATGGTTAATTTGCATGTTACCCTTTTATTAGATAGGATAACACTGGTCTTTGCTGATGGACATGGAGATTGCTTTAGAAATGGATTTGTTTTGGAAGTTAACATTGGGAGAATTTTTATTTATTTTTTTTGAAGCAGCTATGATATATTGAGAAAGAAATTTAAACTAAACAACTTTCTCTTTTTCTTTGCAGCAAAGTCACATGGGATTACCATTCCTTAAAAAATGAACATCATACATGTGAAGGGATTTTTTTCTAATGGTAACTCTGAGGCCTGGAGCTGACAAGATGGGCTTAAAGAACCTCCTGCCTCCTCAGCAGATCTGGCTCATTTTAATAGGATTTTCTCTGCTGTCTTTGGCAGAGACATACGGATTCAGTAAATGTGCACAGTATGAATTGGACATTCACCATGTTTTCTGCATTCGGAAGAAGATCACCAACTTGACAGATGCCATTTGTGACATCCCTGGATACACTACTCACCTCAACCTGACACAAAACCAAATTGAGGTCCTTCCTCCCCATTGCTTCACTAATTTGACTGCTCTGGTGGACTTGCGACTGGAGTGGAATTCCATTTGGAAGATTGAGGAGAGGGCCTTTTGGGGACTTGAAAATTTGACCCTTTTAAATTTAGTAGAAAATAAGATTAAAAGTGTGAATAACTCCTTTGAGGGCTTGTCCAACTTGGAAACTTTGCTCCTGAGCCATAATCAAATTACCAATATTCACAAAAATGCCTTTGTCCCTCTTTTAAAATTGAAACACTTAAGTTTATCTAGAAATTTTATTACTAATATTTCCAATATTCTTGAAGCAGTCCAGCATCTTCCACGCCTAGAATACCTTGATCTCACTAACAATAGCATCATCTCCTTGGACCACAGTCCCAGGTTATTGGCCTCACTGACCCAGCTGAGCCTGCAGGGGAACAAACTAATGGAATTAAATTTCTCTGCTTTGTCACTGCCTAATCTGACCACTCTGGATGTCTCTCGGAATAGCAATGGAGTCATCCAGAATGTTGCTCTGGAAACTTTACCCCAGCTGAGGAGCTTGAATCTAAGTGGAACATCGGTAAAACTGGAGATGCTTCCAACCAAACACCTGCAGAATCTAAGGGAAATGGACCTTAGTGCCCGGGAGTTTAGAGGTGGCCATTTAAACTTGAACAGTGTGTGTCACCTCCTCAGACACTTGCCCATGTTACAGGTTTTGATTTTTAGAAAAAAGGCCACTGATTCAGGAGACATAAAACACCTTGCCAACTGTACCAGGCTTTTGTTCTTCGACCTGAGCCAAAATAATAATCTGGTTCACCTCAATGACAGTGAGTTCAATGCTATGCCCAGCCTTCAAAGGCTGAATCTAAATAAGTGCAATCTTTACTTTGTCAACAACCGGACCTGGAGTGTCCTCCAGAACTTGACAGCCCTAGATCTGAGCCACAACAACTTTGAAAGATTTCCAGATTTTGCATTTTCACCCTTGAGATACCTACAATCTCTTTTCCTCTCTAGAAATCCTATCACAGAACTCAATGGTATGGCCTTCTATGGGCTGTATTCTTTGAAGGAGCTCAACTTGGCTGCGTGCTGGATAGTGAAAATTGACAAGTATGACTTTGCTCAATTTCCAAACTTGGAGAGTTTAGACCTTGGAGACAACAATATTAGGACTCTAAAACGCAGAACTTTTCAGTTTCTGAAGAAACTCCAAGTTCTGATTCTCTCCCGGAACCGCCTGAATATTATAGAGACGTATGCATTTTCGGGTCTCACTTATCTCTATAAACTTGACCTAGCAAAGAATATCTTGTCAAATGTTGGGACAGGCATTTTCTTGGGCCTTGAAAATCTAGAAGTTTTGAATCTTAGTTTTAATGAAATTACATATGAAACCACCAGGACCTTGCGATCTCCTCCATTTATGAAGCTCAAGTCTTTGAAACAACTCAACCTAGAAGGACAAATGCATGGGATTCAGGTTGTTCCAACCAACTTCTTCCAAGGACTGAATGGCTTGCAGGAGCTACTACTAGGCAAAAATCCCATGGTATTCTTGGACCATCTCCAATTTGATTCCCTTACTAATCTCACAAAGTTGGATATCTCGGGAACAAAATCTGGAGACCGAAGTCTCTATTTAAATATTTCCTTATTCCAAAAACTCAAAAAACTAAGAATGCTGCGCCTGGAAAACAATAACATTGAGTCACTGACTCCTGGCATGTTCTCTGGCTTAGAAAGTCTTCAGATCTTCTCTTTAAGATTCAACAACCTAAAAGTCATTAATCAAAGTCATCTGGAGAACCTGACGTCACTGATGTTCTTTGATATCTATGGGAATAAACTTCAGTGCACCTGTGACAATGTGTGGCTCAAGAACTGGTCAATAAACTCAGAAAATGTCCATATCCCTTACCTCCAGAGCTATCACTGTCAGCAGCCAAATACCCAGAATTTGTTGATAGATTTTGATGATGCTATGTGTAATTTTGATCTAGGAAAGGTTTACTTCCTCTGCTCCTTCACTCTCATCCTCACAACCATGGTTGTCTCTTGGTTCAGTGCCAAGATAACGTCATCTCTAAGGTATGGGCTCTACATATTTCGAGCCTGGTTCCTGGCCAAGTGGCATAGGACAGAGAAGGAATTCATCTATGATGCCTTTGTCTCTTTCACTGCCACTGATGAACAGTGGGTATATGAAGAGCTTGTTCCAGCCCTAGAAGAAGGTGGCCAGCCCACCTTTAAGCTCTGTCTTCACCACCGGGACTTTGAACCAGGTATAGATATCTTTGAGAACATACAGAATGCCATCAACACCAGCCGAAAAACTTTGTGTGTGGTAAGTAACCACTACCTGCGCAGTGAATGGTGCTGCCTTGAAGTACAGCTTGCCAGCATCAAGATGTTCTATGAGCATGAGGATGTTATCATCTTGATCTTCCTGGAAGAGATCCCAAACTATAGGTTATCCACCTACCACCGACTGAGGAAACTTGTGAATAGGCAGACATTTATCACCTGGCCAGACAGTGTACATGAGAGGCCACTCTTCTGGGCTCGTATTAGAAATGCATTGGGCAACAAATCTGTGGAGAAAGACAATGCACAGCTAGTTGTGACTGGATGACCAGAGGTCTATGTGACCTTAAATCTAATGTTGCCCAAGTTATGTATAGGCTGAGAGTGACTGAATGTACCTGTTGTACAGGGAAAAGGATGAGCTGCTCATGACCATCAGACCTAGGGTAATTTGGTTAATGTCCATTGGACAATTGGAAGAATGAAGGAGGGAGGGCTGCTTGAGGAAGCTTCAAGAACAGTGTCCCCACTCTAGGGGAATGGATATCTGGCAAGTATATCTGTTTTATTAAGGAGAAGACTTGGGAGACAAGTCACCTAAAAGTATGGGGATCAGGAGAGCCCTCCTATGTGCTTGAGAAAATTGTAAAACTAATTTCTCCAAGTCAGTTCTGTGAAGGTAGATAGGATTGGCTCTCTTGCACACTCTCGACTCCAAGGAGCAAGGCCATGCCATTCCCTTTCTCATTCTCTTCCCCCACAGGCAAGTATCCCCCAACCTCTAAGGGACCCCATGAGACTTGCAAACAGGGCAGATTGTCTGCTGCAGCTCGTTCTGGGCTAACCCCCTCAACCTGTCTCCAAGGCCCGCTTTTCTCTGACTTCCCAGTGAGCTAAAGAAGCCCAGCCATTTTCTCTCTCAACTGGCCTGCTCCTCGTTTGGAATGTAAGCAGCCTGGCCGTTTTGTCTCACACTCAGCTGGCACATGCCTTGTTTGGAATGTATCTTCAATAAACCCCATTTTGCTTTACTTTTGTTTTTGTTGACCTTAAAATCTTTTCTGCGTCAACGAAAAGAACTGAGGCCCCAGCCAGGAACCCCAGTCAGTAACACCTTTGTGGCACTGTGACTCAGATTGCACAAACCATAAGTCTTCTGGCCATGAGGCTGGAGAAAGGGCTGTTTTACTCTTCCTTCTTGTCCAGGATTGGGAAGGCAAGGCAGTAGTTCTAGTTAAAGGGGGAGAATTGCCTGCAAGCAGAAAACTAAAGCAACTATGAGTGCCTGGGGATGACCTGGCACCGACGCTATGAGGCACATCTTCCCTCCAGAGTGCAAACAGACACTCTCAGGTGACTGAGGGTTGTTGTGGAGGTGTCTGAGGGTCTCCCTTGTGATGTGCAAGGACTTAATAGGGACTACAGAATACAACTGTAATTAAACTTTGACCCATCTGGTGGGTGCATATAAGGTTTGGTCACAAAACAACAATGAGGTATCACCTCACACCAGTCAGAATGGCTATTATCAACAAATCAACAAATGACAAGTGCTGGTGAGGATGCAGAGAAAAAAGGAACCCTGGTGCACTGCTGGTGGGAATGCAGACTGGTGCAGCCACTATGGAAGACAGTATGGAGTTTCCTCAAAAAACTAAAAATGGAACTCCCATTTGACCCCGTGATCCCACTTCTAGGAATATATCCCAAGAAACCAGAAACACCAATCAGAAAGGATATATGCACCCCTATGTTCATAGCAGCACAATTTACCATAGCTAAGATCTGGAAACAGCCTAAGTGCCCATCAGTAGATGAATGGATTAGAAAACAGTGGTACATCTACATGATGGAATACTATGCTGCTGTAAAAAAGAAGGAATTCTTACCATTTGCAGCAGCATGGATGGAACTGGAGAGCATTATGCTAAGTGAAATAAGCCAGTCAATGAAGGAAAAATACCACATGATTTCATTCATTCATGGATAATAAAGACCATTATAAACTTTTGAACAAAAATAGATACAGAGGCAGAGCAGCCTCGAACAGACTGTCAAACTACAGCAGGAAGGCCGGGGAGGGTTGGGGGGCAGGAGGGCAGGGTAAGAGGTCAACCGAAGGACTTGTATGCATGCGTATAAGCATAACCAATGGACATAAGACACTGGCGGGTAAGGGAGGCCAGGGGATTGTCAAGGGCATGAAACAAAGGAGACATATGTAATACTCTTTGTAATACTTTAAGCAATAAAACAATTTAAAAAAAGAAAACATATGGGAAAAAAAGAAAACGGATCAAACACTCTTGACCCCTGTTTTCCTCACATTACCTATACAGTGTGCATGCGCTGGGCACAGAGATAGATACTTTCTTGAGCACTGTCTTACTGAACCCAAAATTTCAAATGAGGAAACTGAGACCTCTGAAGATGAGCCACTCACTCAATGTCCCACCGCTGGGTGCCCTCATCTGGCCTCCCCTCTGCTCCGTTGCTTCCTCTGTTGTACAACTGTGCTATGTGGAAGAGGAGGAGAAATCTGTCCACATCCTGTGAGATGCGGAGGACATCCTGGGAGAAGGCCGCTCACAGATGAACTGTCAGCTTCCCGGGAACTCCACGTACTGCTGCCATGATCTCAGCAGCAGCTCAAAGACCCGCAGGCTCGCCCTAACTGGTTTGGCTCAGTGCATAGAGCGTCGGACTGCAGGTTGAAGGGTCCCAGGTTCAATTCCGGTCAAGGGCATGTACCTTGGTTGCTGGCACATCCCCAGTGGGGAGTGTGCAGGAGGCAGCTGATTGATGTTTCTCTCTCATCAATTTTTCTCTCTCATCAATGTTTCTAACTCTCTATTCCTCTCCCTTCCTCTCTGTAAAAAATCAATAAAATATATTAAAAAAAAAAAAAAAAAAAGGTTTGGTCACCAGCACTCTGGGTCCTCACTCCCTTGTTTTAAACAGCCGTGAGAGAAACTGAGACACGTAAAAGGATAGAGGATGACCATCAAGTGTCATGGCCTCTGAGAGCCTCCTCCCAAAGCAGCATACTTTTACCCACCACATTGATCCCCAAAAATTCCACTTGCAGTCATGACCCCCCACGCCCACATTATCAGCATATAATTCTGTCATCCATGAGTGTATGATTTAATATGTAATGGTCTTTAGTATCCATGAATGAGTGAGTTGATCTACACTCTTAACGGGAAGTACCATGGTAGAATTTATACTTTATCATGGGTTATGACAGGCCCAGTGTTCTCACAATCCGGACAATGTAAGAACTCTCAGAGTAGGGGTCCACCCTGTTGGAGTGGATCCTAGAGGGATTGGTGGAAATGGCATAAACATCATCAAAAGAAAGGAGACACACAGACTAAAGGTATTATATAGAAGTCCAAGGTACAAGAAAAATAGATGGTAAAAGGAACCCTAAATTTACCTCAAACCGTTAGTTCTTCCACTTATGGGCTACTACCTTATTTAATCTTTTAGCAAAACCCTCCTCTATCTATAGAACGCCTTTATTCTGTTATCTCCTCTGGACACACTAGCTCTATTTTTCTCCCCTGCTCCTTTGTCCTGGTCCAGAAGACTTGCCTGTTCCAAGATTCCCAGGCTTATCCCACCCCAACCAGGTCTATGGAAACTTCCAACACCAGGTAAGGTTTCACTTCCCTTCCCCTGAGATTATGGTGAGATCACATGGTCCCATCCCTGCTAGATGCCTGAGATGTCACTGGGATACTAGGCTCTGGACTTGACCCCAGGATGCTGGACTCTCTACTTCCTAGCCTTTTCTTCCTTCCAGATGGAGAATTGACAAACTATACCAGACAGGAGTCCCCTAGCCTATATCTTGGCTAACTGGGCACAATTTGATCTCCAGACCTTAAAAAAAGACTAATTTTCTATTGTAATTTGGTCTAGCCAAATTATAAGCTCAACAATGGGGAATCATGTCCTCAAAATGGGAGCATTAATCATAACACCATCCTTCAATTGGATCTTTTCTGCAAGTGACAGGGCAAACAGTCAGAAATCCCTTATGTCCAGATATATCTCCTATTATAAGAATAGGAGACTCTCCTCTGGAAATGTAAATTGACTACCCTGGCTGTATTACAGCCAAACAAAACTCTATCTCACAACACTGTGCTAATGGCCCACAATAATCCCCCAGCTACACCCTCATTCCATTACCTAAACCTTATCTCTATCCTGGGCTGCCTCCATACCCTGAAAAAAATTCCCTGTCTTCAGAGACGGAAAGGCCAAGACCACCCCTACCTACCCACACCAGGGGAATGTGGCCCACTGCTTGTCCATAAACACTTCTCACTTGTAGCCAAACTCTGTAAGATATAGAACTCTTCTAAAGCTAATAAATGCCTAACTAGAAGCAAACATAGAGATGCTCCAAGGGTGTTTCTCCTTCTCAATGACAATTTTGGAGAAGTTGAAATTATCATAAAAATGGAAGCCACTAAGGTCTTGTAAATACTGGGGCTACTTTATCTATTTCTAACTATACCCAATTTAAGTTGCCTCCTCCTTCAGAGTAAAGCTACTTTCAAAATATTTTTATTATTTATTTTTTTAAACTTTACTGTTGAAAGTATTACATATGTCCATCTTTTCCCCCATTACCTCTCTCAGCCTGCCCCCGCACCCCACCCAAGGCCTTCAACCCCTCATTGTCTGTGTCCATGTCCGAGGCTTTGCTGCCTATGGTTTCTTCTAAGATTTTTATGGTTGCACCACTTACATCTAAGTCTTTTATCCATTTTGAGTTTATTTTTATGTATGGTGTAAGTTGGTGGTCTAGTTTCATTTTTTGCATGTATCTTTCCAATTTTGCCAACACCATTTATTGAAGAGACTGTCATGACTCCATTGTATGCTGTTGCCTCTTTTGCCAAATATTAATTGAACATAATGGCTTGGGTCGATTTCTAGGTTCTCTGTTCTGTTCCATTGGCCTGTATGCCTGTTCTTGTTCCAGTACCAGGCTGTTTTGAGTACAATGGCTTTATAGTATAACTTGATATCTGGTATTGTGATCCCTCCAACGTTGTTATTCTTTCTCAACGTTGCTGTGGCTATTTTGGGTCTTTTATGATTCTATATAAATTTTTGGAGAGTTTGTTCTAGGTATCTGAAATATACCGTTGGTATTTTAATAGGGCTTGCATTGAATATATAGATTGTTTTAGGTAGCATGGACATTTTAATTATATTGATTCTACCAATCCATGGTCACGGTATAGTCTTACAATTGTTTATAACTTTTTCTATTTCTTTTTCCAACATCCTGTAGTTTTCTGAGTACAGTTCTTTTACCTCCTTGGTTAAGTTTATTCCTACATATTTTTAAATGTATTTTTGTTGATTTTAGAGAGGAAGGGAGAGGGAGAGAGAGATAGAAACATCAATGATGAGAGAGAATCATTGGTTGGCTGCCTCCTGCAGACCCCAACTTGGGATCAAGCCCACAAGTCAGGCATGTACCCTTGACCAGAATTGAAACCGAGACCCTTCAGTCTGCAGTCTTATGCTCTATCCAGCTAGGGCAATTCCTACATATCTTAATTTTTTTGTTGCTATGGTGAATGGGATTTTTTTGGTGTGTTTTGTTGTTGTTGTTGTTTTTTAGTTTCTTTTTTTCTGTGAGTTCATTATTGGTGTATAAAAATGCCATAGATTTCTGGGTGTTAATATTGTATCCTGCTATGTTGATGAATTCATTTATTAAATCAGTAGCTTTTTGGTGGAGTCTTTAGGATTTTCTATATACAATATCATGTCATCTGTGAATGAGAGTTTTATTTCCTTTTTTCCATTTGGATGCATTTTATTTCTTCTTCTTCTTCTTCTCTGATTGCTATGGCTAGCATTTCTAGTACTATGTAGAACAGGAGGGGTGAAAGTGGACATCCCTGTCTTGTTCCTGTTCTTAGGGGAAATGGTTTAATTTTTGCACATTGAATATGATGTTGGCTGTAGGTTTGTCATATAAGGCTTTTATTATGTTGAGGTATGATCTCTCTATTCCCACATTGCTGAGAGTTTTTATCAAAAAAGGGTGTTGGATTTTGTCAAATGCTTTTTCTGAATCAATTGGTATGATCATGTGATATTTTTTGTCTTTAAAATCTGTTAATGTGCTGTATCACATTTATTGACTTGCAGATATTGTACCAACCTTGCATCCCTGGAATAAATACCACTTGGTCATGGTGTATGACCTTTTTAATGTATTGCTGGATCCAATTTGCTAAAATGTTGCTGAGGATTTTAGCATCTATGTTCATCAGGGATATTGGCCTGTAATTCCCTTTCTTTGTGGTGTTTTTATCTGCCTTTGTTATCAGAGTAATGCTTGCCTCATAGAGTTTAGAACTGTTCCTTCCTCTTTAATTTTTTTGAATAGTTTGAGGAGGATAGTTTTTCTTTGAATGTTTGGTAAAAGTCCCCTGTGAAGCTGTCTAGACTAGGGCTTTTGTTTGCTGGAAGATTTTTTTTTTATTACTGCTTCAATTTCATCAGTAGTTGTCGGCCTATACGGGTTTTTTAATTCTCCCTGATTGAGTTTTGGAAGATTGTATTTTTCTAAGAATATGTCCATTTTGTCAAAGTTGTACAGTTTGTTGCAATAGAGTTGTCCATAATAATTTTATGTGATCCTTTGTATTTCTGTGGGGTCAGTTGTTACTTCACCTCTTTTGTTCTGATTTTGTTTATTTGGTTCCTCTCTATTTGTTACTTGATAAGTCTGGATAGAGGTTCATCAATCTAGTTTATTCTTTCAAAGAACCAGCTCTTGGTTTTATTGATCTTTGTCTGTTTTATTTTGGGTGTTTTTTTTTTTGGTCTCTATGTCATTTATTTTCCTTTATTCTTTATTCTTTCCCTCCTTCTCCTTACTCTGGGCTTTACTTGTTGATCTTTTTCTAGTTCTTTAAATTGTAGGATTAGATAAGTTGTTACAAATTTTTCTTGTGTTTTGAGATAGTCCTGTAGTGCTATGAACTTCCCTCTCAGGACTGCTTTCACTCTGTCCTATAGATTTTGGGTTGTTGTGTTTATATTGTCATTTGTTTCCAGGAATTTTTTTATTTCTTCTTTGGTAACCCATTCATTGTTTAATAGCATGCTATTTAGCTGCCATGTCTTCGGTTGTTTTTATTGTAGTTGATTTCTAATTTTATGCCATTGTGATCTGAGAAAATGCTTGATATAATTTCGATATTCATGAATTTGTAGAGACTTAGCCTGTGTGCTAGCATGTGGTCTATCTTTGAAAATGTCCTATGTGCACTTGAGAAGAATGTATATTCAGTAGCTTTCAGGTGCAATGTTCTGAAGACATCAATTAGTTCCATCTGATCTAGTGAGTCGCGTAGAATTGTTGTTTCCTTGTTGATTTTTTTCTAGAAGATTTATCCAGTGATGTCAATGGGGTATTAAAGTCCCCTACTATGATTGTATTGCTGTCACTTTCTCCCTTGATATCTTCCAGAAGGTTTTTTAAAATGTACTTGGATGCTCCTATATTGGGTGCATATATGTTTACCAGAGTTATATCCTCTTGTTGTATCGGTCCCTTTAGTATTATGAAGTGGCCTTCATTATCTCTTGTTATGGCCTTCACTTTGAGGTCTGTTTTGTCAGATATAGGTATTGCTACCCAAGCTTTTTTTTTTTTATTTACCTGAAGAATTTTTTCCATTCCTTCACTGTCAGTCTGTGTGAGTCCTTTGTTCTGAGGTGGGTCTCTTGTCGACAGCATATATATGGGTCATGTTTTCTTACCCATTTGGCTAATCTATGTCTTTTGATTGGAGCATTTAATCAATTTATGTTTAAGGTTATTATTGATAAGTACTTGTTTGTTGCCATTTTTTTTTCTTTATGCCTGCGCCACTCCCTCTCTTTCTTTTTCTTCTTCTCATAACAGTCCCTTTAAGATTTCTTGCACTGCTGGTTTGGTGGTAATAAACTCCTTTAGCCTTTTTTATTGTCTGTGAAACTCCTGATTTCACCTTCAATTTTGAATGATAGCCTTGCTGAATAGAGTATTCTTGAATTCAATCACTTGCTTTTCATCACTTTGTATATTCCATGCCACTCCCTTCTGGCCTGATGTGTTTCTGTTGAGAAATCAGCTGATAGTCTAATGGAGATCCCTTGTAGGTAAATTTCTGTCCTTCTCTTACAGCCCTTGAGATTCCTTCTTTGTCTTTTACATTTGTCATTTTAATTATGATGTGTCTGGTGTGGGTCTTTTGGGTTTGTCTTGTTTAGGACTCCGTGCTTCCTGGACTTGTGGACTTTTTTCTTCCCCAAGTTAGGAAATGTTCTGCTTTTTTTCCCTGTCATTTCTTCAAACAGGTTTTCTATTCTATGTTCAGCTTCTTCTCCTGGCAACCCTATTATGTGGATGTTGCTTTGGTTCATGTTGTCCCAAAGCTCCCTTAAACTCTCCTCCTGCTTTTTAACTTTTTTTCCAATTGCTGCTCTGATTGGGTGGTTTTTATTTCTAACTTGTTTTCTACCTTGCTGATTCATTCCTCAGCTTCTTCTAGTCTACTTTTGAAACCTTCCAGGTTTTTCTTTATTGCAGCTATGTCAATGCAGGAGCTGCCCTCTGGTGGTCAGTACACTCCCACAGGGGGAGCTCTGCTCAGCCACAAGCCAGGCTGACGGCTGCCAGTACAGTGGTGGTGGTGGGAGCCTCTCCTGCCTCCTCAACAGCGCTAAGGATGTCCAACTGCAGTTTAGGCCTGCTCCCCGCTGGCAAGTGGACATCCCCCGAGGGGTCCCAGACTGTGAGAGGGCACAGGCCGGGCTGAGGGACCCCCCCAAGTGCACAAATTTTTGTGCACCGGGCCTCTAGTCCTATATAATAAAGAGCTAATATGCAAATGGCATCATGCCCTTGCACCCTCCCAGCAGGACCAGGGGACCTGAGGCTGGGCCGAGGAACCTGAGGCCGCGCCCCCACCCCTGCGGGGCTTCAAAGGGGACCTATGGCTGCACCCCCACCTGGCACCGGGCCAGGGGACATGAG
Source organism: Myotis lucifugus (assembly GCF_000147115.1). Taxonomy (NCBI): domain Eukaryota; kingdom Metazoa; phylum Chordata; class Mammalia; order Chiroptera; family Vespertilionidae; genus Myotis; species Myotis lucifugus. The sequence continues at coordinate 6,297,276 of NW_005871052.1, read as the reverse complement.
GCTGTGCCCCTACCCTGCGGGGCTTGACGGGTGGGGCTGGCCAGGTCTGGGTCTCCCGCGATTTTGAGGCACGCACAGGTGGGCGGAGATTTGACTCTGGGTTCTGCAGCATGCCCCAGACTCTGACAGGAGGGCGATTTTCATATACATTTTACTAATTTTCTTTCATCTCTGACATTTCTATTATAGAGAAGGGCAAATAGCAATATTAAAATATTTTCTCTAATTAATTCTTTTTAATGTGCATGAATTTTGTGCCCCAGGCCACTAGTATGCATATAAGATCTTTGGTTAATCTCTTCCCAACTCCCCACTGCACTTCCCTCTGAAATTTGTCAGAGTGTTCCATGTTTCTGTGCCTCTGATTCTATTTTATTCATCAGTTTATTTTGTTCATTAGAATTGTTCATTTGTTTTGATATTTAGATTCAGTTGATAGATATGTGTTTATCGCCATTTTATTGTATGGACATTTTAATTATGTTAATTCTACTAGTCCTGTGGTCGGCAAACTGCGGCTCTCGAGCCACATGCGGCTCTTTGGCCCCTTGAGTGTGGCTCTTCCTAAGCCTTAGGAGTACCCTAATTAAGTTAATAACAATGTGCCTACCTATATAGTTTAAGTTTAAAAAATTTGGCTCTCAAAAGAAATTTCAATCATTTTACTGTTGATATTTGGCTCTGTTGACTAATGAGTTTGCCGACCACTGACCTAGCCCATTATCCTTGTCCTGCTCATATCTGTCTAACTGTGTACAGCAATTCCAGCAAAACAAACTACAAGCCTTCTCCAATGTGACAGTCTTACAGACTCAGAAACTGGTTTATAAATTGCTTTGATTATTAACCTGTTTTTTCTTCTGTTTTCATAGGCATACTCCTATTAATATTTGGACCCATGGTACTCAATTAAAACAATTAATTTTTTCTTGTATAGCAGCCATACAGCTCCAAATGGTACTGTCTGAAGGATACCAAGCCCTCAGTCCCATGGAACAAACTCCTTATTTGGGGCCCTTGAACGGACATCAGCAGTCACCTCCTTCAGCCGACAGCTAGCAAATATGGGAACCCAGAGCCCACAATGACCCCAATCAGCTTGAAGCAGCCAGAGTGGTCTTCACCCAAAAATCCCCAACGAATTGGATTCTCATAACTTGAGGGGGGAAAATGTTAGGGAGGAAGTTAGACATGAGCAGCTGGGATGAGGCCTGCCCTGGGGTCCTGAACAGGAGTTGGACCAACATTGCCCAGTGGACCACCAGCAAATCGCCAGCAGTCAAGTTCAGAACCAGCGACATGACCTCAATACCAATGTGACCTTACTAAGGCCCTGGACTAATTATAATAAAACTAGTAGCCTGGTGCACGAAATTCGTGCACTGGGGAAGGCAGGGAGAAGGGGCCCCTCAGTCTGGCCTTCACCCTCTCCAATCTGAGACCCCTCAGGGAATGTCCAACTACCTGTTTGTGCCCACACTTTTAACAGATAACAGCTCCATTGTTGTTCCTTTCTTATGCTTAAAACCATTGGAATTAGTAGGTATTCAAAGTGTGTATACATTTTGGGGGGACACCCTGTATATCTCTAGTCAGCGGTGAAAGAAACCAACAGCAGATTTGGAACCCCCAGACAGGGAACCTTGCTCATTCCCCACATGTCTCCCCACTTCACTTTCCACCTTCGTGGGCAGCAGGAGAATCAATGTTTTCTCTCATTAATTCAGAAAAGCACGTCCTGTCACCCGTTGCCCGGCAGGAGTGCGCTAAGCCCCAAGCAAGCAAGGCTCAGTCAGGGCAGCCTTCACTCATGGGTGCTGGCACCCAAAGTGCACATTCCTCCTCTACAGTCGCCCCGACTATCCCACTGTTTCACTGAGAGGACGGAATTCCTCTCTGCCTCTGGGTTCTTGATCTTGAACGCTGACCGAAGGCACCTCAGAGAGGGCCGCCCGCGCCCACCAGGTGTGTCTGTCTGCACCTGCTCCTGCCTCAGCACCTGCATTAACTCCCCAGAGGTGATCTCGTAGCTGCACTGGCCTCTGTGGGAACAGGGCATCACCACTCTGCCCTCTCACTGTCATCTCACAGGCGCCCACTCTCAGCACCCAGACACTCTCCAAAGGACGTGAGCGCATCAGAGGGGATGTGTGCACATCCTGTGGGGGTGTTAGGCATGCCGGGTTGATGGAAGTGCGGTGGAGAGGCGGGGGGAACTTGTGCATGCCGTGGTTTGCAACTGTTGCAGGCGTGGGAGGGTGACAGTGTGCTGGGGGATGTTCGCACGCCACGGGGGTATGTGCACACCGGAGGCCTCTGGCTTTGCAGATCCGCAAACCCCCGTGGTGCGGCCAGAAGGACGTCAGTCTGGCCCGCCACAGTGGCTGTCCCTGCGATCCTGCACCTTCTGGGCCAGGAGGCGGATCTTGCGCAGTCACTCCTGGGTGCTGATGGCTGCCTCCCCTCCGTGAAGGGTCATGGATCTGAGTCCCGGGATCGTGCACAGCCTCAAGCGCTGCCCCCTGCCCGGCAGGGTCACAGATCCGTGTCTTGGTCCCGTGGACAGCCTCAAGCACTGCCCCCCGCCCGGCAGGGTCACAGATCCGGGTCCCGGACTGCGGGAAAGCCTCCCGCGGTGCCCCCCCGCCCGGCAGGGTCACAGATCCGGGTCCTGGGACCCCGGACAGCCTCAAGCACTGCCGCCCCACTCGCGAGGACACGGATCCAGGTCCTAGACCGCGGACAGCCTCAAGCACTGCCCTCTGCCCGGCAGGGTCATGGATCTGGGTCCCGAGACCGCAGACAGCCTCAAGCACTGCCCCCGGCCCAGCAGGGTCACAGATCTGGGTCCCGAGACCGCAGACAGCCTCAAGCACTGCCCCCCGCCTGGCAGGGTCACAGATCTGGGTCCCGGGACTGCAGACAGCCTCAAGCACTGCCCCCCGCCTGGCAGGGTCACAGATCTGGGTCCCGGGACCGCAGACAGCCTCAAGCACTGCCCCCCGCCTGGCAGGGTCATGGATCTGGGTCCCGAGACCGCAGACAGCCTCAAGCACTGCCCCCCGCCTGGCAGGGTCACAGATCTGGGTCCCGGGACCGCAGACAGCCTCAAGCACTGCCCCCCGCCTGGCAGGGTCACAGATCTGGGTCCCGGGACCGCAGACAGCCTCAAGCACTGCCTCCCGCCCGGCAGGGTCACAGATCTGAGTCCCAAACCGCGGACAGCCTTGCCTGCTGCCACCTGCCTTCAGTATGCAAATTAGCCACCATCTTGTTGCTTCAGGGTGGGGGTCCCCACTGGGGTGCCTGGCCAGTCTGGGTGAGGGGCTGAGGGCTGTTTTCAGGCTGGCGGGCGACTGATGCTCCAAACCTCTCCTTTTTTTCTTTTTTCTTTTTTATTCTGGCATTTATTTACCTTCTATGCCTGTCACTGGAGCTGAGAGCCGGCTTTCTCTCTGAGGCTCAGCTGCTGAAAGCAGGTTTCTGGCCTTTGTTTACCTTCTGTATTCCAAACTTTGTTGCGACTCCAGCTCTGAGATCCCGGCTAACTGAAAACAGGTTACTGGGGTTTTGTTTAGCTTCTATATTTGTTACAATGTTTCAAACTGCAAGCTCAGAGGTCGGCAGCGCAGGCAGGGAATGTTGGAGTCCTCTGTCACTGAAGCAAGCAAGCCTCCTGTTAGCTTTAAGCTGCGTGGCTGCCGGCCGCCATCTTGGCTGGCAGTTAATTTGCATATCGCCCTGATTAGCCAATGGGAAGGGTAGCAGAGGTACGGCTAATTACCATGTTTCTCTTTTATTAGATAGCATTTGTATTTTGGTTTTTACCCTGCCCTCTGTGGGTTTTTCTGTATACATTATGGGCATGCCCAGAGAAAGATAGTTTTTGTCAATCATCCCTGAATGCAAATGAAAGGCTCCACCCAGAAAACCCCTCTTTTAAACCTAGGGGCTTGGGGGCCATCCTCTGTCTCTCTCAGGCTCTACCTCCAGGGAGCAAGGCCATGCCATTTCCTTTCCCTTTACTCTTCAATTCCTCCACAGGCACATATCCCCCAACCTCTAAGGGACCCCATGAACCTTGCAACCAGGGCAGATGGGCAGCAGCAGCTTGTTCCGGGTGAACCCCCTCAACCTGTCTCCAAAACCCCCTTTTCTCTGACTTCCCAGTGAGCTAAAGCAGCCTGGCCACTCTCTCTCTGGATTGGCACATGCCTTGTTTGGAATGTATCTTCAATAAACCCCATTTTGCTTTAAAAAAAAAGATAAATTGTATTGTACTCCTTCTAAGAAACTGTAACAACAGAAACACCATCTACAGGCCTCAATAAAATAAACAAACAAAAAAACAAAAAGAAAAGATTCTGGGCATAAGATTCCAAAAGTCAGATTTTTTCTCTGTTTAAGTCAGAGGCCAAGAGTTAAGAGAGTGCTAGTTTGGATACATCAATTTACTTCATGGAAAGAAGTCTTGATGAACTAGCAATGCAATGATGGCTGCAAAAACTATCACCTAGTTTTGATGAAACAGATTTCATAGAACAATTTCTGACAAGAGTGTAGACTCTAATGACTTCATGCTTTAAGCACCGGACACACACCAGTGTTCTGTAGCAGGCAATGCAGATTGGAAGCAACACCCAGCTTAGGAGCCATGACCCTTGCATTAGGCAAAAGTGCTACAAATTTCTGAGGAAGGAATGTCCTATAGGAAAAGTGCTACACATTCTTGGAGCAAGAGGGACAATGAGTCCAAAAGGAGATCAGCGTATTGTAGGAATAATAGGGTACCAACACTCCTTTCTGATTACCTCTCCACAAGGGCTTGGTCTTTAGTCGCTGGCTTCCTTCTTCCTATTCTTAGCATTGCATTACCTCTAAGACTCTGGGAAGAGTTTGTCAAGGAAAAGACGCTGAAGGGCAGAATTTTTAGTGACTGGGGTAGCCAAATGTTTACTTCAGTGGAGCCTATCTAGGCCTCTTTTAACAAATGAAGAGGGGTTGACATGTTTTGGACATGACTTTTCTTAAACCATTAAAAAAAAATCCCAGGGCACTGAGACTGGCATTCTTCCAGACTTGGTGAGTGCTCATCAAGCTGCTGCCATCTCTCAGCTTCCTCCTAAGGGTCTTTGCTGAAGAGAGTTGGAGATTGACTCAAAAATAAAACTGTTTATCCCAGCCCTGCATAAATAAATGTTACTTTACTATTCCCTGCATCTGAATCACTAATATTGTATATTTCACTGATGCTTGTTTATCTTTGAAGGTGTACGCAAACATTTCCCAGTCTCCTGAATTGCATACAAATGAATGAATATTTGAAAAAAAAATGTTAAAAGAACACATCCAAGGACATTTGTGTGAGAAATTATGTCATCAGCTGGATGTTTATGATTTAACATTACATTGTAGCAGGAAATAATTTGCAACTACCATATGGGACTTGCATGAAATATCACATTACTTAATTTACTTTAAATCAAATGCTATCTGATTTTTAGGCCTTATTCTGCGAAACTTGTGGAAAATTCAATCCCAAGTCATTATAGGTTCCTCACCCTTACTGACTAACCCCTCGTGGTCTTGCATAAAGAAAAAAAGAGCCGGCCAGCATGGCTCAGTGGTTGAACATTGACCTATGAACCAAGAGGTCACAGTTCACTTCCCGGTCAGGGCACATGCCCAGGTTGCAGGCTTGATCCCCAGTGGGGGTGTGCAGGAGGCAGCTGATCAATGATTCTCTCTCATCGATGTTTCTATCTCTCTGTCCCTCTCCCTTCCTCTCTGAAATCAATAAAAATATATTAAGAAAAAAGTGGAGGACTTTTTAAAAAATATGTTTTTATTTATTTTTAGAGAGAGAGAGGAAGGGAGAGGGAAAAAGACATAAAAACATCAATGAGAGAGAACCATCATCAATTGGCTGCCTCCTGCACATCCCTTACTGGGGATTGAGCCCACAACCCAGACTTATGATCTGACTGGAAATCGAACTGGTAACCTCTTGGTTCCTGGGTCAATGCTCAACCGCTGAGCCATGCCAGCAAGGCAAAGTGGAGGACTTTTGTAGAAAAGAAGTGTCCATGAATAATAACTAAAACTGACCCCCCCCTTTTTTTTTGCATCCTGCCATAAAAAAGTTAAGGCGGTTTATCCAGTCTTTGGTCCACAATAATTATCACTTGTATGCCCGTTGTCCAAGCTGGATCTTTGGAATCCAGCCCTCAGAGGGCTCTTCTGCCTCTGAGCTATTCTTAGCATTGCATTTTTTGCTGAAATAGGACACAGCCATTCCTTCCTGAAGTATATAACCTCCATGAAGAAGGATTGGGTCTTGGATCCCACCACTCAAGGAAACAGCAGACCTCTCTTCTTTTCCTAGTCTTGCAACTGGGCCCTAATACTGAAACCAGACCCTAATAGTTTTTTTTTTCTTTTAAGTGTCTTTCAGGAGATAACAACAGGCCTCTTTACAGAGCTCTGGAGACCACCAGGTCAAGCTAGATCAGACTGGTCCCAGAGGCTTGAGCAGGAGCAGTTAATAGCTAAATAACTCTAAGCTAACCTCGAGAGCACAGTGGAACCAAGATTCGTGGAACTCAAGTAGCAGAGATGCTACTTTTAGCACCCAGAGCCCATTATGAGTCAAGGGGTCAGTCAATCAGGACGATCTGGTGCAGGGACCAAATTTGGACACACATAGGGCTGATAAATCAAATTCCACCAGATTGGAATTTCTTTGTTCTCTGTAGCCCCTTCCACATCCCTAACCTCAGATGGCTTAGTTTCGACACTACTCAATCAGACCCCCTGAAGTAGAATTAATAAATATGTATAACCTCTAAAAACTGATGCCAAGCCTTTGTTCTGGGAGACTATTTTGAGCTTAGTCTCTGGTCTCATTTAGCTGGCCTTATGAATGAATCTCTTTTTCTCTGAGAAAGCCTGTCATATTAGACTTTTGGCTTGTCTGTGCACAACGGGCATCAAATTCACCATCTTTGTTCAGTAAATCTTGGGTAATCTTCACTTCTCAAGTTCTGCCCCCATCCTCACTGCATACGCACATGCACACACACACACCTAGTGTGATCTCATCAATGAACTAAGACAGGAAGAGAGGTTGTATTCAAACAATTTCAGCAGGCATAGGAACATGTTCCCTTTGAATGGGGGAAGCTATAGTTCTCATTCTCCTGATTCTTCCACAGCAGGAAAAACAAAACAAAAACATTATAAATGATCCTGTCATGAAATGACTAGGAGACATAATTGGGAAGCAAGGCAGTCAATGGCATTATAGGATTCCTTGAAAGGATAGTGTTTAATGTGAGGGGTACAATACCACGGAAAGGGTTGTTAACGTAAAAACATTCAAACCTGTAAAGAATTTTTGTGAGTTTATTTGAGCCAAACTGTCAACAATTGCTGGGAAGCAGAATCTCAATGGATTGGGATAATGCTCCGGAAAATAGCGGCCCTTTACCTTATTTTATACATCACATTCAAAAGAGGAGTTACATGGGTTACATGAAATCCATTGGTGATAGATTAGGGAGGTGGGAGAAAGCAAAGGTCAGGGGGAGAGGGAAACCTCTGGGATTGGATAAAAAGTGAAATGATGGACACATGCTTCTTTTACATAGGTGGGTACAAGATAGTTAAGAGTCCACGATAACAATAACAAAGAAGGAATTTGTGGTCTCCGCCCTGGTGCCATTTGTTGTGCCCTGAGGGGTCTGGGAAAAGGGAAGTTACAAGTTACCCTGACATTCCACAGGTATGTTATCTTAGGTGCAAAAAGACATTAGGCTCAGTTAATATTGAAGTTGATCTTTGTCAGGGAAAATACTGGCCTAGGACAGGACTATCCACTATAAACTGCTTTTAGTTAAATTTTTAATTTCAGACCATCCTTTGTGGTTACTTTAGGTTTTTGTGTTTGCAAAACCACCATGCAGGCCTTCCCTGAGCTAGTCAGGTTACCATGTGGCCTTTCTATTTTTCATTCACAGGGTGATGCCTGTAACCTAGTAGGAAAGTGCACATAGGTGCATATGTATGTGTTACAGAATTTACCAGGTGACTGAAAAATACGCAGGAGTACCGGAGGCACAGGAAAAACCTATTTATTTATTTATTTATTTATTTATTTATTTATATTTTTATTGATTTTTTACAGAGAGGAAGGAAGAGGGATAGAGAGTCAGAAACATCGATGAGAGAGAAACATGGATCAGCCGCCTCCAGCACACTCCCCACTGGGGATGTGCCCACAACCAAGGTACATGCCCTTGACCGGAATCGAACCTGGGACCTTTCAGTCTGCAGGCCGATGCTCTATCTGAAAGGGCGAGGGCTAGGCCCTCCACCTTCCCCCAGGGTAAGGGCCATCTTGCCCCAGGGTAAGGGCTACGTCCTCCATCTTACCTTGGCCACGTGTTTGGCAAGGAGCTTCTTCACGGAAGTCTAAGACTCTGCTAGCCACACCCAGGAACAGGACATCGACTTGCGCCTGGCCAATCGGCAAAGCACAGTCCTTTCTCCTCCCCTTACTCCAACCCCCCCTATGTAACTGGTCTCTAGGCAGGGTTCGCGCTCTTCGCCACTTGGCTTGTCCTTGTGTCGGTGAGTCTGGTGGACGGGGAGCCGAGCTAGCTCGAAATACAGATTCTTATGCTTTTGCATCGGATTGGCTCCCTGATGTGGTTTCTTGGGAATCTTGAAATCTGGGCATAACATTTGGGGGCTCGTCCGGGATTCCCAAGACCATGTAGGGATCCTCAATTCGTAGAATCTGCGTGGCCGCGGTAAGTGTCTGTGTGTTGTATTCTGTCCTGTGTGAGCTCACTTCTGGAATCGGTGCCTGAGGGGTCTAGGGCGGACGCGCCCGTGAACGACCACAGGTGGGGGAGAGTTAGAAGACGTTCTGCTCCCCACAAGGAATGTGTATTCTCCTCACGGATGAGAGATGTGTATTCCTCTCATGAGAGATGTGTATTCCTCTCGCGGATTTGAGACGAGGCGGTTAGCTCCCGCCGGGTTTGGCGTAATGCCATCGTCTAGTTACTTCCATGGAGTTGAAAGGCTGTTCTTTGGGCCCTGTTTGTCTGTGCCTGTTTCTCTGTTTTCTGTGGATTGTGGTTGCAAGGAGATTGGGGGAGGCTTTAGAGCTCCCTCAGGAATTGGGAAGTTGTTAGGAATTGAATGGATTGTTTAAACTCTGAATGAATGTCTGGTGAAAGTATGTGAGTGTAAAGGCAGGGGAGGGGTCTCCCCTCTGCCCCCAGCGCATCACCAGAAGGGGAGACGGAGCTGAGGCTCACTGCTTCTCGCGCCACAAGCAGAGTTGAGTAGCCCCTGTCTTTCCAGATGTCTTGATGATCGCGGCGGCTGAAGCGAGTTCTCTGCAGCACTACCTATTCGATGTTCTCCGCAGATGCCACCTGGATGCTATGCAGGCACCCTTGGAATAGAGCAATGCGAAATCGACACTCCATCCGAGATGCTTGCTTGCTCGCCACCTCCCT
>NW_005871052.1:6221668-6287643 GCF_000147115.1 Myotis lucifugus | reverse complement strand
GGCGGGTGCTGGGCTGGAGCCGGAGTCCGAGCGGCGCGGCCTGGAAGAGGCCAGAGGCCGGGAGAGGTGGCGGCAGCCCGGGCAGCCCGAGCCCCGCAGCTTGGACCATGAGCGGCGGCGCGCCTTCGGGGGGCGGCCCTGGGGGCTTGGGCCGGGCGCGGACAAGCTCGTTGGCGGAGCCTGGCGGCGGCGGCGGACAGCCGGCATTGGCCCCGGGCTTGTGGCGAGTGAGTGGAGCCGGGGGAGCGCGGGGGGCGGGGCCGGCGCATCGCTCACGGGAGGCGGGACCGGCGAGGCCCCCGGCGACGTCGGGTCCAGGGGGAGGTCGCCCCAGCTAGATCATAGAAGTTGAATGTAAAAGTTTTAAAATGCATCCGGGATTTCTGTGCACGTGTAAAGGGAAAAGGCCAGTTTAAAAACGAGTGCACATAGTTTTGAGCTGAACCTGACCTTTTGCTGTGTACAGAATAAAAACCCGAGACTGTTTTGGCCTTAAAAAATGGCAGACAAAGAAATGCAGGCTGGTTTAAAATAGCTCTTTTGAAATTTCCCGCCCTAAGGCAAGTACCACCAGGAAGTTGATAGTCAAATTTACATGTGAATAGCTATGGGGTTTACTACTTGATTTTCCCAGCAGAAAAATTGTGACCATTTTGAAATTTAGCAGCTATGCCAGGCTTATTGGCTGGAAACTTAAAACTTTTAAGTTCAAATCATCTATGAAGCAGGAAGTGTACTTACCTCTCGAATTTATTTTTAAGCTAATCTCTTTAAAAGGGACTGGTACAGCCGAACCGGTTTGGCTCAGTGGATGGAGCGTCGGCCTGCGGACTCAGGGATCCCAGGTTCGATTCTGGTCGGGGGCATGTACCTTGGTTGCGGGCACATCCCCACTGGGGGGCGTGCAGGAGGCAGCTGGTCGATGTTTCTCTGTCATCGATGTTTCTAACTCTCTATCCCTCTCCCTTCTTCTCTGTAAAAAATCAATAAAATATATTTAAAAAAAAATAAAAAAAAAAATAAAAGGGACTGGTACAATTATTTCAGGTAGAAACTGGTTTCATACTGATCTTAAAAGGCTCCAGTTCAGTGTTCTGGAGACCCAGGGTTTGTTTATTTGTGATAAATACCATTTCTATCTAAATAAGACATAGGTCAAGAATCCTGTCCTGGGATGTGGGAAAGGCCCCCACATCTGTTCCTGTCAGGCCCCCATCAGGGGACTTGGATGATGTTCCTGTTATCAGCTCAAGAGCCCAAGACTGTAAAAATACTTGTTCACTGAAAAGGTGTAAGTGTAAATGTTTATTTGATGTTTGTAAGCATCTCTGTTTGTTTGCTGGGATTTGCTATGTGATATTCTGTGCTGGGTTGGGATTTTGGAATTCTGGAGTAAACTTAAAAGGTATTTGTACATTTAAGGATGGGGCTCACAGTTCCCCAAGGCAAAGATTTAATGGGCCCTTCCCCCTGCCTGTGAAGGAAGACAATGGGCCTTGGAATCTGTAAAGATAGGCGGGAATGAAGCTGGTCAAAGTACTGAAAGGGTTTGGTCTAGCAAAGGAGGGGCTGATACCCCCTCCTAGCGATCATGTTTGGCAGGCCCCACCCCCTATCATTCCTGACTTTCTTGCTGCAAGAATTGTCTCTTTTCTTGAGAGGGCTCCAGAGGGCGCATGAGGACATTTGGCTACGCCTCGGTGCCACCCAGGCAAAAGGCACCAACTGGAGCCTCGATGGAAAGGTCCCTACACCCTACTCCGTGGTGCTGACGACGGCGTCGCGACCTGGGTCCATCACACCCACGTCCGGTCAGCGGACCCATCCACGGTCCAAAAAGACTTCATCACCAAATGAAGCGTCGATCGAGATCAACGCAACCCGCTCAAGCTCAAGCTACGGCGTGCTCGACCTGCCTGATGCTGGTAACATGACTCGCGATCACTCCTGTCGCCAGGAGCCCCCACAATAGACTTAGATGATGCCTGCATCTTCATGGACATGGCTCCAAAGAGACAAGGACAATTTATAGGAAGGCCAAGAATAGACTTTAGTAGAATTTGGCTGCCTAAAGCAGCCATGATGCCAATATCATGTTTCATTGTATTGATATGTTATATTGACCTTTAATTCTCTTGCAGGTTTGAATGTATGTTGGCTATCCTGGGTGACCCCCAAAAAGTAAAGGATGGCTAGCTGCCAAGAGGGCAGGTGCCCACCTGGGCAGGGAACGGTGCCCATCAGGTTTTGGTCTCTGTTGAGAGACAGCTAACACTTGGCAGCCTGCAATACTGTCTTGCAGGCCTTTGTGACCATGCCCATGTCAAGGGTAGTAAGCTGGAAAAAAGGCCTGTTTAAAATAGAAGGTCTAAGGCATGGTTATGCATAGAAAGAAAATTTAATGCCAACAATTATTGTTTTATTAAAAGGAATTGGCAAGAAAAGTCAGAAAATCTTAGAGTAGATCAGTATGTCTTTCTTCTTATATAATTCCTCCGAAATTTGGCAATGCTAACATGGCAATACATTTCTTTGCACAGATTCAATAAGACCGGTTCCTAATAGTGGTTTTATTAACGGAAAACTTTGACTGGAGTATCATGTTTTAAAGAGCCCTGTCTGAGCTCTAAAGACTTGAAGCCAGTAAAAATGCCACGAAGAAAGCCTGGTATCCTGCTTGGAAGCCCTGAAGATGGCTGGCGCTGGAGCGTCAGGCCCATGCCCTACCATCACTGGCGGTTGGTAAGAGTAGAAGGGGAGCAGTAGGGATGCCTCTGCGTTCCTGCGGAACCCCCACACACTCTGGGCCGCAACATGTAGGAGGGCTACTGAGATGGGGCTTAAAGCCTAGAGCGTGGGCTCAGGTGGAGTTGCTACAGGTGAGGGATTCACCTAACTCAGCAGATACTGCAGGCGGGCCTGATGGCAGCTGGGTGGCGTGGCTTCCTGGCCCTACGGGGCACATTAAGATTCAACCATGAGCCGAAACCGGTTTGGCTCAGTGGATAGAGCGTCGGCCTGCGGACTGAAAGGTCCCAGGTTCGATTCCGGTCAAGGGCATGTACCTGGGTTGCGGGCACATCCCCAGTAGGGGATGTGCAGGAGGCAGCTGATCGATGTTTCTCTCTCATCGATGTTTCTAACTCTCTATCCCTCTCCCTTCCTCTCTGTAAAAAATCAATAAAATATATTTAAAAAAAAAAAAAAAGATTCAACCATGAGATTCCAGCAAAGGTAGTCAGTTACCATTCTTGTTGTGTTTATGCAAACATCAGGACAGTAGATAAATTAATCTTAATTTGGCTTTTTGATAGCCATGGAGGAATTTTAAGAAGAAAAATCCTATTTCAATAGAAGTTGTTAAAGCTAAAATGGTTTCTTTCCCTTCCACCAGACCATTTGTTAAGATATGCCCAGTACGGGCCTCTACCAACGGTGGAATAGAAATGCAGTCCATCTCATGATTGAGCCGGAAGTTCCAAGACAAAGGGGGGAATGAAAGGGCGAGGGCTAGGCCCTCCACCTTCCCCCAGGGTAAGGGCCATCTTGCCCCAGGGTAAGGGCTACGTCCTCCATCTTACCTTGGCCACGTGTTTGGCAAGGAGCTTCTTCACGGAAGTCTAAGACTCTGCTAGCCACACCCAGGAACGGGACATCGACTTGCGCCTGGCCAATCAGCAAAGCACAGTCCTTTCTCCTCCCCTTACTCCAACCCCCCCTATATAACCGGTCTCTAGGCGGGGTTCGCGCTCTTCGCCACTTGGCTTGTCCTTGTGTCGGTGAGTCTGGTGGACGGGGAGCCGAGCTAGCTCGAAATACTTATGCTTTTGCATCGGATTGACTGGCTCCCTGATGTGGTTTCTTGGGAATCTTGAAATCTGGGCATAACACTATCCACTGAGCCAAACCGGTTACGGCGAAAAACCCATTTATTTTCAGATGTTTCTCATATACTAGTACAGGACTCAGGGGAGGCTGTTTCTCTCCAAATCCTGAGCCAGCCAATATGGAGGAAGCTTTCCCTTTATACTCTTTGGTTTCTTTGTCCCCCAAATATGGGATGGGACTTCCAGACCTTTCTCGGGCTTTGGGGTGGGGGCCGTGAGACCACATCTAAAGGCCTGGCCCGGCGCCAGTGCTGATAACTCCGTCTGGGGGTTGTATATTGTTCATGGTTTATGGCCTCTCTAAAATGGGAGTAGTACTTAGGTAAACATGTCTTGCCGGACCAGATAATTAAAGAAGGAGCAGTGACTAGACTATAGGCTAACAAGAATATGCATTAGGTTACTGGCACAGATTCAGATTGCTAGTCCCCCCGCCCCAAATGTCTAATTTTCCCCATCATATGTAGCCCCTCCTTTTTTTGCAAGAAAATTGGATCATTAATAACTTGAACTGGTTTTGTTTTTGTGTTACTGGATAGGGATTTGCCCAGAGTGGGTCTGCTCAGGTCAGCCTGTAGTTTTTAGGTTATTGACTTCACGCAGGAAAGGTTTTTTAAAAATATATTTTTATTGATCTCAGAGAGGAAGGGAGAGGGAGAGAGAGATAGAAACATCAATGATGAGAGAGAATCATTGATCGGCTACCTCCCGCATGCCCCCCACTGGGGATCAAGCCCGAAACCTGGGCATGTGCCCTCAACCGGAACCTAACCCAGAACCCCTCAGTCCGCAGGCCAACACTCTATCCACTGAGCCAAACCAGTCAGGGCACTGCAGGAAAGATTTTTAAGCTGGGGGCAGAAGAAACAACAGGGAGAGACTAAGCGAGGCTGCTTTGGCTCTCTAGAAATGTTATGGGAAAGAAGTGAGTCACCAGAGTCAGAGAAAAGGGAGCCTTGAGGCCAGGTTCAGGAGTTTACCCAGAATGAGCTGCTGCTATCCATTGCTCCCCTGGTTGCAAGTCTTGTGGAGGGTCCCTTAGAGTTTAGGAGATGCATGCCTGTGGGGGAAGGAAAAGAAGAAGAGAATGTGCATGCTGGGACCTTCATTATGGGGGTTTTTAAAGGCTGGGAGTTTAGGGGAGGTCTTAAGGAAGGATGCCGGGGTTCTTGTCCCAGCATCAAGAAGGGTTCAGGAATCTGGAAAAGGCTGTGTGTAGATGACAGAAATCCAGAGACTAATAAAGAATCCGGAGACGAAATATAATTTTGAAAGGCATTGGGGGGTCAGAGGAGCTTAGTTAAAGGAGCTAAGATCCAAGATCTTAAGTCTAAGGTCTTAGGTTCTCTCTTTGTCCCCAGGACCCCATGCTTTTTATTTTTATTTTTTTAAATATATTTCTTTATTGATTTCAGAGAGGAAGGAAGAGGGAGAGAGAGATAGAAACATCAATGATATGAGAGGATCATTGATTGGCTGCCTCCTGCATGCCCCCCACTGGGGATTGAGCCCGAAACCCGGGCATGTGCCCTTGGCCGGAATCAAACCTGGGACCCTTCAGTCCGCAGGCCGACGCTCTATCCACTAAGCCAAACCGGCTAGGGCCCATGCTTTTTATTAACACAACTTGTCCTGAGGCGAGGCAGAGATATACACTTCAAAGGGTCAGGGTTTAGTACAGAGTCCATTGTCAGAATGGGGGAAATAGCCTACGGCTGTACAGGTGTTTGGCCAGTAGGAGGCAATAGCATGTAGATTAAGATGCTTTTTAGCTCTCTGGCAGCCACAATCAACTTAATGTATCCTATTCAGGTTTGGGGAAATGCCTTTAGCCATTCCCAACAGGTGACTACATGTGTGACTCAACCCTGTTGAGTCTCCAAGTCTCATCAACATTTTGATGAAACTCATGAAATTATGACATGCTGGAATTGGTCTAGGCAGAAGGATATCAATAGAATATTCATCACCTCTTCCAGGTTTGCCCTTTCAGGGTTGTGGTCTCCATGAACCTTGTGACAGAGCATCGGGGTCATTAATCATTGCAGCTGGTTCTGGCCTCGCCTGCCTAGCTTTGCTGCTTTTCTGGGCCTGGAGCTGAAATGCAACTGAGGCCTAGATGTTATCTCTAGGAAGGAAAGGTCAGGGGGTCTAAACTGCAGGACCAGGCATATGCTAGGGAAAGAAAGGCCACCTTGGGGGTGAGGTCTGGTGCCAGTTTTGCCTGTTGCTGGGCACCCAGGGCTTTCCACCTTGGTGACCTTCTGTATCTGGCTGTAAATTGCTCGGCCCTTTAACTATTTGTCTCCATTCCACTTGCTAAGGAATTGTCCTATCTTCTTACTATCCTGCCTCTTTTGGAATAATGAGGCAATCATGCTAGAACACAGACTAAATTATATACACACCTGGCCATGTAGCTCAGTTGGTTAGAGCATTGTCCCAATACACCAAGGGTGTGGGTTTGATCCTGGTCAGGGCACATAAAAGAATTAACCAATGATTGCATAAATAAGTGGAACAAACGCCTAACCGGTTTGGCTCAGTGGATAGAGCGTCGGCCTGTGGACTGAAGGGTCCCAGGTTCGATTCCGGTCAAGGGCATGTACCTTGGTTGTGGGCACATCCCCGGTGGGGGGTGTGCAGGAGGCAGCTGATCGATGTTTCTCTCTCATTGATGTTTCTGACTCTATCCCTCTCCCTTCCTCTCTGTAAAAAATCGATAAAATATATTTTTAAAAAAATAAGTGGAACAATGAATTGATGTTTCTCTCTCTCTCTCTCTCTCTCTCTCTCTCTCTCTCTCTCTCTGTCTCCCTATCTCACTCTAAAATAAATCAATAAAATTGGGATGATATTGATACTGTTGTAATAACCAGGTTATTATTTAACATGAAAGGAGGAAAGGGAAGGCCAAATAGTATAGGTATGTAATTTATAAAGCTTTGCCAAAAAGCTGCATTTAACATTCTCCAACACTGTTCCCTGATGATTGATGGGGGAAGGGACTAGACTCAGTTTACATGCATTCACATTAATGTCTGAGTGACATGGAAAGGTGATTGCTCGTTAATCACACCCAAAAGGGAGTCAGTGGTCAAGATGGGTATGGTCACTGCAACGCAAAATCTAAATATATAAACTTCCAAAAAAAGGAAATTCCTTCTTCCACTTGGGACTCCTGTGGCAGGGAAATGCTCTCCCCTGTGCCCACATAACCCACGGCCATAAGGGACTTCACACATGGACTAATGAACTTTAATTAACTTGGGTGCTGAACCAACACGCCCGGCTACAACATGGAACGGAAGCTCTGGACATTGACCTTATTTCTGGCTCTGCTTAACTCCCAGCTGCACCTTTTCCAGGAATGGCTTAAGGAGCAGGGGACTTTGGAACCTGAAAAATGTAACTCCACACCAATAAAACCTTCCACATCCCATCCTCCTATGATGGCTTCTGAAAATGCTTATTTCAAGAGCACCCCAAGAAACTCCACCTCGTTCCCACTCATGTCTGGGAAATCTGGTCCATTAATTCCTACTGCAACAATATCATTAAAAATGTATATACACATATTCTAGAAAACCAGAAGAACAGCAGTGCTCATCTGTGCACTCAGGACCAGCTACATAAATTGCAGAGCCCAGTGTAAAATGAAAATGCAGCCTTAACCGGTTTGGCTCAGTGGATAAAGCGGCGGCCTGAGGACTGAAGGGTCCCAGGTTTGATTCCGGTCAAGGGCATGTACCTTGGTTGCGGGCACATCCCCAGTAGGGGGTGTGCAGGAGGTGGCTGATCGATGTTTCTCTCTCATGGATACTTCTAACTCTATCCCCTCTCCCTTCCTCTCTGTAAAAAAATCAATAAAATATATTAAAAAACAAAAAAGAAAAGAAAATGCAGAGCCACTTGTCCAAAAAGTACTCATAATTTCAAGATAGAGATGGCAGAGCATTAAACCAACCATAGGGCCCCACTGGCATGGCTCAGTGGTTGACCATCGGCCTATGAACCAGGAGGTCACAGTTTGATTCCCTGTTAGGACACATGCCTGGGTTGTGGGCTCCATCCCCAGTGTGGGCGTGCAGGAGGCAGCTGATCAATGATTCTCTCTAATCGCTAATGTTTCTATCTCTCTCTTCCTTCCTCTCTGAAATCAATAAAATATATATATTTAAAAACAAACAAGGCCCTGCCCCGGGGGTGAAGGGCCAATGGGTTGCGTAGGACTCGCTTCGTGTCCCCTTGGCCTGCCCTGGGCCGATGACACCGGCGCAGCGCTGCACTCTGTGCCACCAGACCTTCTTCGTCCGGGACATGTCTACAGCCACAAGCAGGGGGGCAGCTGCAGGTGGCTGTGGCCACACCAGGTGGAGGTCCCCCAAAAGGCTGTTCAGCGTAGGTGGAGCGGTAAGTGCCCGAGCACCAGCGGCGCTGCTGGTGCCTGTGCTGCAGCCGTGAGGTGCGCGCATGCCTTAGCCTGCGGAACCTGACTGTGCCCCAGGAGCTGCTGGAGCACCTGGCCAGCCCAGAGTATAAGAAAGCAACAAACCGATTTTGGTGGGAGGTTCAGATGAAAGAGAAATTTCTCATCTCCCCTCAAGTGAAATACCAATCGGGAGCCGAAAACCAGGATTACAGGCTTTATTAGGAGAATGACCTGCCGGGCTGTCTCGCAAGGGGAGGGCAGCAACCCGTGCAGAGGTGAGCACACCTTTTGAGGGGAGGAATGGGAAGGAATGGGGGCTTAGGGTACTCGGCCCGCACTGATTGGTGGCTTAATGTATGGTCCATATAAGGTACATAGTTAGGCACTCAGGTAGTTAGGGGCAAGGGCTTAGTGTATTTGGCAGGTGCTGATTGGTGGTTCAATGTATAGTCCATGTAAGGTACATGGTTAGGCACTCACGTATTTCGAGGCTGCAGGCTACTTCATACTCTGCCCACCAGTTGGGGGAAGGGAGGATCTATCATCAAGATTATGCACAATTCAAGAAATCCATGGTGAAATGTTTGGATTCCTATGAGGAAAAAGAGGATGAGGTGATCAAAGAGGTGGCAGCTCATATCTGAGAGATGGAACACAGCTGGCAGGAGGTGGTTCAGTCCATCTTAGAGGTTGGTTCCCTCTGAGAAGCCAGAGCATCTCAAGCAGTGCCAGACCCAGAAGAGGGCTCTTTGGCACCTGGAAGCTAGAAAGGGACAACCAGTCAAGTAGCCTTCACCTCACAGTGTCCCTCATACTTGGACCTGCCACCTGCCCCAGAGCTTGACTGGATGGAGACAGGACAACGTCTAACATTCATTAGTCATCAGGTGCCACACCACCCTGGATGGTCCAAGATGAGGAACACAGCTCTGGGAACCAACAAATAGGACTCTCCAATGAAGAATTTCTTAAAGAAAAGGAAAAACAGAAATTAAAGAAACTCCTCCCAGACAGAGTTGGGGCCAACTTTGACTACAGCTCCAGCACCAGTGCAGGCTGGCTGCCCTCTTTTGGCCGGGTCTGGAACAACGGACACCGCTTGCAATCCAGGCATCAATTCAAAACTGAAACTGCAGCAAGGAACAAACAGCAAAGAAAATGGTTTCATAAGGCTCAAAGCCAAGTCAGCAAACTCACACCCGCTACTATCCTAGTGACTGCCTCACTTTGGAAAAAGACATCCCACTTATTGATTTAATAAAGTTTTATTTTTCAAAATGTAAAAAAACAAACAAGCACAGGGACCTTTTCAGTATGGGGCCACATACCTATGAAGCCAGTCCTGCTTGTGACTCTCAGCCAGGTGATTAGGCTTTGCATCTCACAAGTTAAATCTCCAAATAGGAAAATAATAAGGTATTTCCCACAGAATGCAGCAGCATCCCACGTAGCAACCACAAGGGAGCTCACAGGGGTTGTACAAAGTGGAAGATTTTTATAGGAAAAAAGTGTGGGGCAAAGGAGCTATTAGCAAAAGAAAAGAAAGGATTATTTTTAGGCCAGGAAATTTTCCTGGGGGAAGGGAGGTAAAAGCAAGGGTTTTATTATGCAGATGACTCTTCTTCCTTTGGTGGTGGTGGTGGGGCAATGGAGAGGGGCCCTGTGATAGATTACTTTACTGGTGCTTGACCAGAAAATTCCAGACTGGTTAATTAAGATTATATTTCTGGAGAAGGTTGAAACTGCAACTAAGTCAGGTATTTAGTCTAGGTTTGATATCATAGGCTTTAGCACAAGTGATGCCATTTGGGGCCTATCGTTTTACCTTGTTAATGTAAGAAACGTTCAAACTTGTGAAGAATTTTTGTGAGTTTATTTGAGCCAAACGTCGACAATTGTGGGAAGCAGAATCTCAATGGATTGAGATAATTCTCTGGAGAATGGCAGTTTTTTTCACTTTGTTTTATACATTCCAATCAAAAGAGGAGAAATAAGTGGGTTACAGGAAATCCATTGGTGATAGATTAGGAAGGCGGGGGGGGGGGGCAAAATGTGGGGTGGGGAACATCTGGGATTGGATAAAAAGTAAAATGGTAGACATACTTCTTTTTCTTAGGTGAGTGCAGGATAGTTAACAGTCAACAATGAACTCAATAACAATGAGGGGATTTGTGGTCTTTGCAGAGGGGTGCCTGGGCTTTGGAGGGGTCTGGAAAAAGGAAAATTACTTTGACATTTCAACAACATGTTATCGTAGATGCAAAAAGACAACAGGCTCAGTTAAGGTAAAGACTGACCTTTGTCAGGGAAGACACCAGCCTAAGACATGACTACCCACTATAAACTGCTTTTGTAATGAAAAGTTTTAATTTCAGACCATCCTTTTAGGTCTCTGAGTTTGAAAGACCACTACACAGGCCTTCCCTGAGCTAGTCAGGTTAGCATATGGCCCCTTTTTGTCCACAACGTTTAATACATATTTCAAATATCTACTTAGCCAGGACACAATTTTTCACCTTGCTTTATACATTAAAATCAAAAGAGGAGATGTAATGGGTTACATGATTGAAGGGCCTGGGGCACAAAGAGCAATGGGTGTCTGCATTCGGGTTTACTGAAGAGAAGCAACTAGAAATACAGAGGCCACCAGCTTTGTCTACTTCACCATTTGCTAAAGGCCATCCATAAAGGGAATCCTGGGTTGTTTTCCCCAAAACTACAGCTTTGACAGTGCTTGGAGCTTTGTAGAGTACTAAAAGACAGATTCTTCCATTCATTGCTTACCAACCCCTGACATACTCAACCTAATATCTATCATCTAAACTACCTATGGATGTCTGAGGCCCGTGTGAAGCTTTTGGGGGCCAGAAAGAAGTTTCTGGGTCAGTGGGCTGGATTGATGAAAGTAGATATCCAAGGGGAGAGAGAGGAAGTGAAGAGACAGAACAATTTTTTATGTGATCCCCTGCACAGCACTGTCACCTGGTGGTTATTTAATAAATCTCAATATCTCCGCTCCGCCCCTGCCTCCCCACACCCCTATCTGCCCACTCCTGTCCTAAAGTGTTAACTGAGAGAATAGGGTGATGCATTGTATTCCTTTCCTCTGGCTGCAATAACAAATTACTACAAAGATGGTGGCTAAAAACAACAGAAATGTATTCTCTCACAGTTCTGGAGGCCAGAAGTCCAAAGCCAAAGTTGGGCAGTGCTATGATCCCTGAAGAAGCTCTGAAGTATGGTAGCAACCATCTCAGGTAGAAACTGTAGTTTAACTCTAACCCTGCTGTTTGGCTTAACAATAGAAAAGTTATTTTGATTCTCCGAATTGTATACATCATCCCATTCGATTGAATGACTATCCCATTGATTGTTATCTTACTGGTTTTAGAAAGCACATTTTTCCTTTACCTGGGAAGGACAGCACAGTTATCCCAAGGTCAGAGGGCTCTAGACCCAAAACTGTAATTTAGATAACATGCTGTTTCTGCTTCACGTGGTTGGTGGAGAATTGTTATGTAGGAGTGTCTGCTTTTGGGAAATACAAAGGGGAGTATCCGGGCATCCTGTCATGTGTAGAGCATGCTCTCAAACAGCTCAGAAAAAGACTGGGGGAAATGGGCATATATGTGTATTAATGCACACACTCACACACAGTCTAACCTTGCTATTTTCGACTCCACCTTTGTGCACCTGCCTACTTGCTACGGTCTGTAACTCCAGAATCAAGGTTTGTAGAGCTTCCTCGGCCATTGGGCCATGGCCAGGGTGCAAGAACCCTGCAGACAGACCCGCAGGCACAGTCCCAGTTGAGGTCCAACAGGTGCCACTGTTTTCTTGTTTCCGCTCCAGTATGTGAACTGGGGTCTGTTTTGCGACAGGTTCCTTTGGGGCTTTGGCATTTCTGTGCTTCCTGGTGGCGTCTGGCTGTGTGGGATGGTCAAGCTGGCACTCCAGTGGCTGCCGGTTCCCTGAGCCCGAGAAGACTGTGCAGTAAAATATGGAGAAAAGATCGCGTCGTAAGCAAGTTCAGGCTGCCCCATTTCAACCTTAAGGAATCAACAGCGCCCATCACATATGGTGTCCTTTCAACGGAAACACAGAGTGCTGCCCTGAGCACACACGGTGCCGACTCACCAGGGCCCACAGACCAGCAGCGATGGCCACTTGCAGGTGACATCATGAAGTTGTGACGCTGAGGTGACGCCGGGGGTGAGTCCGGTTGCCAAGGCCACGTCTTGGCCCATGTCCAGGCCTATGTGCTGGGCACTGACAGGCGGCTCAGGGAACAGACATAGCCATGTCGATACCGCCGCAGTTTCTCTATGCATATTTAAACCATCCATGTTCTTCCGGAAAGAAGGGCTTTTTCTCCCACTCTGGACAGCCACGCTCCCCTGGAGGCGCCCGAGGACTTGGGGCCTACCTGGCAACCCAGTCTCGCTGACCCCGTGGGCCACTGCCCTAACAGCTCCGTACCTCTGCGGCCCATCACAAAGCCCACCGGCGCCATCCAGCGCAGTCCACCGGCATGGTCCGTCCATCTGCAAGACCCCGGAGGCCGCCCGGCCACATGCGCTCGGGCCGCTCCCACCTGGACTCCACTTTCCCATACCTGGTGGGCCCAGTGCGCCTGCGTGGAGCTCCCGCCTGGGCTCTGCTTTTCCCGGCCTGGCGGTGGGTCCAGTGCACCTGTGCAGAGCTCCCACCTGGACCGGTTGTCCGTCTGGTCCTGACAGCCCTAGTCTATTATTAGTATAGATTAAAAAATATATATGGGCCCTAACTGGTTTGCCTCAGTGGATAGAGTGTTGGCCTGAGAACCAAAGGGTCCTGGGTTCAATCCTGGTCAAGGGCACGTACCTTGGTTGCAGGCTTCTTCCCGGCCTGGGCCCTGGTTGGGGCTCATGCAGGAGGCAACCAATTGATGTGTTTCTCTCACATCAATGTTTCTTTCTGTCTTTCCCTCTCTCTTCCACTATCTCTAAAAATCAATGGAAAAATATCCTCAGGTGAGGATTAAAAATATATATATATATGGGATTATTTTTTTTGCCTGGACCACAATGTGACATTGTGTGGTATACTTACTGGTTTATATTTTTGTGACTTCCAAATGAAAATAATTCCAGGAAAGCATCATATTAACGCTATTTTTAAAATCTTTGACACAGTTTCAGTAGTCGTCACTTTATATAAATTGATGAAATATTTAAATGTAAAACAAATAAAATAAAGGTTTTAGAAGAAAGTATATACATTTTCTTTGAGAGGGTTTGAGAAAGGCATCAGACAAATCAGAAACCAAAAATAAAAGACATAACCTGTAAAATTTCTGTATGTCAAAACAACAGCCCATCATAAAACAAAATTAAAAGACAAACATAAACGAAGAAAACATATGCAATATTTGGCCCAAACATTTAACAAATAAGGACTTCTTATCAATTACTAATAAAAAGATGAATGCCACAATAGACAAAGGAGCAAAGGAATACTATGTTATTTTTTTAAAAAATAAGAGTTTATTTGAGCCAAACTTATGACATGCTGGGAAGCAAGATCTCAATTGCTGCTGAATGTTATGTTCTTTATGCTCCTAGTAGTTGAGACTCAATTCAGGGGGTGTTTTCTTCAAAGATGGCTCCTGAAACACAGAGCCTAGACTTTTATCTACAAAGGCTTAGTTTAGCTTTTCTTTTGATAGAGGCGTAAGTGAAAAATTAACCTTATAACCTTTTAGCTTTCCTTTCAAAATAGAAAGCATAAACTAGTATCTCCATAAATTAACCGGCCACATTAGTAAGTGTTGCTTCTATAATCAGAATATCAAAATCTATTCTGAAACACACAAAATGTCACAGTACAATGAAAGACAAGCAAGGGCTTGAGCCCTTGAACATTATGCAGTGACCTGGTTCCTTTATTTTTATTTTATTTATTTTCATTTGTTAATCCTCACCTGAGGATATTTTTCCATTGATTTTTTAGAAAGAGTGGAAGGGAAAGGGAGAGATGTGAGAGAGACACATCAATTGATTGCCTCCCGCACTTCTCCCAACCAACTGAGGTACATGTCCTTGACCGAAATCGAGCCTGGGACTCTCCAGTTCATCGACCGATGCTATTCACTGAGGCAAACCAGCTAGAGTTACTTTATTTTATTTTATTTATTTTATTGTTAATCCTCACTGAAGATATTTTTTCCATTGGTTTTTAGAGCGAGTGGAAGGGGGAGAGAGAGAGAGAGAGAGAGAGAGAGAGAGAGAGAAACATTGATGTGAGAGAGACACATCAATTGCTTGCCTCCCTAATACTACAACCATGGCGGGGGGATCAAACCTGCAACCCAGGTACATGCCCTTGACCAGGAATCCAACCATAGACTCTTTGAGTCTGAGGGTCAATGCTCTAACCATTGACCCAAGTGAGCCAGGGCCACTTGGTTCCTTTCAATAGACCTGTCAGAATCACAGTGACTGCACCCTAACAACCAAGTGTTACTGGGAAAGTTTCTGCACAGGGCAACTTGGCACCAATATAAATTCCTGGTCACTAACCTTAATTGGTTCTTAACTCTGCTCAGCAATCTTACCATATATCTTTGGTCAACACATGCTTCAAATACCCCACAAACCCTTTTTATTTTACTCAAAACTCTAACCATGCTATTTCAAACCCCATTGTCACTCTGAGTAGGTGGCCTTCTTATTTCACAGAGTAGATATCCAATGGGCAATCTCTCAATTTTTTTCCTGCTATGAAACATAATCTGTACCCATTCTCACTTCTCTTTGTATTGTTAAACCAGAAGAAGTAGTTTCCCCACCTCTGTTGAGTGGCTATTATCTCACTCAGTAAATATTTATTGGATAGAAGGCCCAATCCAGGTCCCAGGAAAAGTTAGGAATTTGAATTGAATAGTTTGAATGGAGCTTTGTTCTTTACTGAACCACTCTCAGCATGGCACAAAATGTAAGGAGGTACCCACTCTGAGCATGAAAACATAAACTAGGTTATAACAGGTAAAGAGTATACTTTGTGTAGAAAGGATAGGCACTGTTTCTTGGAAATTTGTGTATGTGCATGTGTGTGCATACTAGATTGAAAAGTAATTTTTCTTTACTGTAGTAACTGGTCAAAAAAATGAAAAGCTTTGATGTCAAAGGTGAAAGTATCAATAAAATCAGAAACAAAAGCAAGTCAATGAGAAAGAGAAAGAAAAATGTATAAATATTGTAAAGGAAGAGACAACTATCACTGTTTGCAGACAATGATTTTCTTCTAGAAAATTAGACAGTATATAGTTTAAAAGTTGCATCTTATTCTTATTGTTTTTTTAAGCAATCGCAAAAATTTAATTCACATTTGTTCAACCATTCATATCCACATTCAAATCTTCTATGTGTAGCTTACAGTTATCCATAAATTGGTGAGTGATCAGGGCTGTATGATTTTGATAAATTTGCAAGAAAATGAGAGACAGCATCTATTAAATTTACATATAATACCCTAGCATTGTTTACTTCTTGTGTATTTTGTTGGTTTTCCTGGTATATTTTTCCCTACCCTTTTATTTTTTAACCTTTTAAAATTGTTGACAGTATTATAGATATCTCCCATCCCCCCCCCTTGCCCCTCTCCACCCAGCCTTACCTCCAACCCAGGCCTTCTTTTGATTGAAGTATACATACAGAAAAGTGTACATTTCATAAGCCTGATGAAATTTCCTAAATCAAATACACTCAAGTAATGAGTAGCCATTCAGCAAACAGAACATTGTTAGGAGCCTGGAGGCCCCTTGTGTTCCTTTCAGTCACTACTCACCCTTTGCCCCCTACGTAATTAAAACAAATTTAACAACAGTTTTATTTAGTTAGTTAGTTTTAAATTTATTTTTATTTTTTGTTAATCCTCATCTGAGGATATTTTTCCATTGATTTTTAGGGAGAGTGGAAGAGGGAGGGAAAGACAGAGAGAAACATTGATGTGAGAGAAACACATTGATTGGTTGCCTCTTGCATAAGCCCTGACCAGGGCCTGGGCTGAGGAAGAGCTGCAACCAAGGTACATGCCATTGATCAGAATCGAACCCAGGACCTTTTGGTCTGCAGGCCAACGCTCTCTCCACTGAGCTAGACTGGCTAGGGCAATTTAACAACAGATTTAAAATGCTGCCTATAAGTTGAATTACTATAAACAAAATCATACTCTATACTTGCTATATAAAAATAACCTTTTGTAATGCAAGCAATCATTTGTTATCAAACTGTGATAGATATCTGGTTTTGTTAAAGCAGAGTGCAGAGAGCGCCTGGGAAGGCACATGGGCATTTCTTTAATTATCAGCTGAAGCCAGTGGCCTTGGCAAAGCCACGTCCTGGAAACATGTTTTGCCAAAAGGCAGGAGTGTTGTCAGCTTGACCTTCAGCCCAGGTGCCAGGGGGTGGGTTCTGTTATTTAAATTCAGCCAAGCACCAGGAATGAATATGACTCGGGCCACCCAAGAATGCAAATAATCTCCTTTGTCTTGACTTTTGGTAAAACTTCCTGTTTTTTGCTATATAAAATAAATACACTGTATCGACTCTGGGTCCCTGTCCCCATCTCTGTCCCAGTCAGAGGACAGTGGTCCCACCCAGCCCCAGCTTTTTTCTTCCATCTCTTTCTTTCATTTTCTCAATCCCAGCTGCCCCTACTCAAGAACCAGACCGCTCTCCAGCCACGCTGGACATGGAGAAGAGAGACATATTTACATCTGGCGACCCAGATCCAGGGACTTGAGTACAGGGGAACGCTCGGAAGTCAGGTGAGGGGGTCTCTCCGAGAAGTGCCCTGTGCAACAGATTAAAGTAGTAAGGTAAGGAGCAGATTGTTGTAAGTTGTATTAGCTGGGTGTAAAACATGGGTAATTCAGGGTTTCAGGAAAGAGATCTCTACTCTCAAATGCTTAAAATTATGCTCAAAGCTCGAGAATGCTGTTAAGTGAGTCAGATTCTTGATTTCTTAAGTTCTGGAAAATCAGTAAATTATATCTGTTACAGAATTTACCAAAGTAAATGCCTTAAAATAATTATGATTGACTCTGGAATCTCAAAATTGTTAAGACATAAATAAATAATATATTAATTATGAAGGTCCAATAGCCCAGGGAGAAACTAGCTTAGCTCTTTGACATTTAAATGAACCAGGTTAGACCAAACTTGTTTCACCAGCAGAAAACAGTGTCGTGTCCCGCCCCCCCCCACCCGCAGATGCCATCTTGTGGCCATTTTGAAATTTCCTGCCAGCAAGCAAACCAGCAGGAAACAATGTAGCTAATTTGCATTTGAATGGCTACAGGCCTGCTTCCAGTCACTGGCAACTTGAAACTTTGGGAGTTTGCTGAATTAAAAAATAAAATTAAATGTCTAGGTATTTTGAAATGACAAAATACTAAAATGTTAATCTGAATTTGCCTCATGAAAAATCTAGAGGATAGAATTGAATTTGTTAGTTAAATATGTTTTGTATTTTTTAAAAATATGAAATTATTATTAATCTGAATATTTGACTTGCTTGCTATAAAAGTTTAGGTTCAAATTAAATTGGGAGAAATTATATAGTTGTGGTAACTAAATACCTAAAGTATAGAAATTTATTTTTGAGAAAATAATTTTTGTGTTTTCTCTGAAATAATTAGGAATTCAAAATATGTTACTTATTTGTCTAATTAAAAAAGGAGGATTAAAAAAAAGGAGGATTAATTCTGTGATCCCAACCAAATTTTTTTAATACAAAAACCAGTTTAAATTTAATTGATATTCTTTAAGATAATTATAAAAAGTATATAATCTTTAAATTATATATATATTTCAAGGTCTTTCCAAGCTAAATTTCAAGGCTATAACCGAGGGATGATTTTTGGAAAACTCCAACGGCCTGGAGTGATTCAAATAATTTGTTCTCTCTTCTTGAAGGAAATATTTTAAATTTAGCCAATCTAATATACTTGAAATCGCATGGAAAGCCTTATCAAATAAAAATTAATAACTATATTTTACTTATATACATATACTTTAAATGTTATGAAGGTTTTGGCCTCTAAGAAGGGCAAAATAAAGTAACAATATATTTCTTAAATACAGCCAAATTTTTCAGCAACGGAAATTTAATACAAAAAGCCCCTACTCGCCTGCATTTTAAATAGGCTGGAGGTGGGGCAGCGTTTGTGCCTTGTGTATTGAAAGGGCGAGGGCTAGGCCCTCCATCTTGCCCCAGGGTAAGGGCTACGCCCTCCATCTTGCCCCAGGGTAAGGGCTACGTCCTCCATCTTACCTTGGCCACGTGCTTGGCAAGGAGCTTCTTCCCGGAAGTCTAAGACTCTGCTAGCCACACCCAGGAACAAGACACCGACTTGCGCCTGGCCAATCGGCAGAGCACAGTCTTTCTCCTCCCCTTACTCCAACCCCCCCTATAAAACTCGTCTCTACGCGGGGTTCTGGCTCTTGGCCACTTGGCTTGCCATTGTGTCGGTGAGTCTGGTGGACGGGGAGCTCAAGCTAGCTTGAAATACAGACTCATGCTTTTGCATCGGACTGGCTGGCTCCCTGTTGGTTTCTTGGGGATCCTGAAATCTGGGCATAACATGTATCAGATGTATAAGTTTACTAAATTTACTTGCTTTGCTTTTTTTAAATAAAGATACCTACTTTAATTACTTTATAAATTAGCCTTTTAAATTATAATCAAGGTTTCATATAATTTCAGCTAATGAAAAGCCAATATTTTTATAAACAATTAAATTCTAATAAAGCCCTCTGAAAGTTAATGGGACTACCCATGATCCCTCTATATATGCAAATAAGCCTAAGGGGACATTAATTAATTAAGGCCCTATCTAAAAATCTCAATGGGAGAAATGACAAATTTATTCAATATACTTAGGAATCCTAAGAAAGTTTTTATTAAGTGTATGCAAAGACCTACAGAGTTAATTTTCTAATTTTGTGACTCACATATAATAGCATTTTGCAACCATCTAAAAAATATGAATGCCAAGTGGTTTGGGGCCATCTGGTAAATCCTATCTTCCCTAAACCAAAGGCACTTAAAAGTCAGTGATTTACATTTTGCCTCCCAAACAGAGGGTAAATAGCTTATGCAAAAGTACTCAAAAAGACTGATAGCAGAAATCCAATTAGTGTCATTTACTGTCCACACCCTAGGTCAAATAAAGTTCAGGGGAACTAATAGTGGAAGGTTACCAGAGGCTTAATATTGTCGCAGAGGCTTGTCTCTCACCTGGAGATTACTTATTATGGAAGCATTTTATCCATGTTTGTGTTAATATTGGACCAGCCTACATTCAGGGAATGGTATTAGCTGCCGCATTAAAAGAGATGTTATACCTCAGGCATTAACCATTTTTACAGATGGATCCAGTTCTGGAAAGGCTGGACCTACTGCAGCAAGGGAGCAAAGGTCCTTCAAACCCCTTCTATTTCAGCACAACAGGTAGAAATACAAGCTCTTATTTATGCCTTGACAGATTTTGCTACAGAACCCATCAACCTATAGTGATAGTGCATATGTGGTAAGTATGGCCAAGATTATTGAAATAGCTACTATAGGGCACACTAATTCGGAGGAACTCTTTCATTTATTTTTCAGCCTTCAACAGATTGTTTGAGAACAACAATTTCCATGTTTTATTGGCCATATTAGATCCCATTCTGGCCTTCTGGGTCCCTTGGCTGCAGGTGATGAGGATGTAGATCGCCTCATTGCCTCAGTAGAGGAGGTCACTCCATTTTCCATGGCACAGGCCTCTCATGCCCTACACCATCAAAATGCCTCTGCCTGCCCTAACCGGTTTGGCTCAGTGGAGAGAGCGTCGGCCTGCAGACTCAAGGGTCCCAGGTTGGATTCCGGTCAAGGGCATGTACCTTGTTTTTGGGCACACCACCAGTCGGGAGTGTGCAGGAGGCAGCTGATCAATGTTTCCCTCTCATTGATGTTTCTAACTCTCTATCCCTCTCCCTTCCTCTCTGTAAAAAAATCAATAAAATATATTTTTTTAAAAATGCCTCTGCCTTGCGCAAGGAACTCCATATTTCCCGAGAGCAGGCTCGCCAAGTTGTCAAGCAATGCCCTCAGTGTGTTATCCACCTCCTTGTGACAGCATTAGGGGTAAATCCTCGAGGACTTAAACCTAATCAAATTTGGCAAATGGATGTCAGGCAATAGTGGAAAGAGCCAATCGTACTCTTAAAATGCAATTACTAAAAAAAAAAAGGGGGGGGATATGGATGTTAGGTGTCACCTCAAAACAAACTCAGTCATGTTCTTTATACTTTAAATTTTTTGAATTGTGATGCATAGGGTCGTACAGCAGCCGAAAAGCATCAGGCCTCCTGTACAATAGCCTCCGCTGAGTTAGCCCAGTGGAAGGAAGCACAAACCAGACAAGAGTTTTACCAGATTCAGTAATAATGTGGGGAAGAGTTGTGTTTTGTATCTTTCCAGAATGAGCAGTGTAGCCAATTTGGGTGCCAGAGCATTACAAGCGTCACGACAATGGACCCAGAGAAGCTCCTTGTCCCTTTACTCAAAAGACTGAAAGTTGCCCCAATGACAACAAAGCGGAAGAAGAAGAAAACTGAAGGCTATGCAAGAGACCGAGGTGCCAACATGGGGTCATCTGAAGAAGTTAATGACTGAAGCCCAGCAGATAGTAGAAAAGCAAGAAGTGGAAGCTGCTTCCTCAACCATGTTTCTGGCTATGCTAGCATTGGTTAGCTGCCAGTCTTCTGTAAAGTCTTGCACAGCCAAGTCTGAGGACTCTGAGTAGATATACACCGGCAGCAAAAGAAACTTTCATTTAGTAGCTAAAAATGTTAACATATTAGTAGTTTGATTTCTCTCTTATTGCTGTGTTGCATTGGCATTGTTTTGTTATTATTTTAATAGCCTGAGTTTTGCTCTTGACATTCAAGTTTTTTAAAAAATATTGTTTTTTAAAATGTCACTCTTTTCATGAATTTATTATTTGCTTTGGAAGATATGTTTTTAAAATATATTTTATTGATTTTTTACAGAGAGGAAGGAAGAGGGATAGAGAGTTAGAAACATCAATGAGAGAGAAACATCCATCAGCTGCCTCCTGCACACCCCCTACTAGGGATGTGTCCACAACCAAGGTAAATGCCCTTGACTGGAATCGAACCTGGGACCATTGAGTCTGCAGGCTGATGCTCTATCTACTGACCCAAACCGGTTAGGGAGACGTTCAAGTTTTAAAATGATAACATATCTGTAGTTTGGTTTTTGCATTGGCATTGTTTGCAATTGGAGTTTTGTTCTTGATGTTTAAATTTTACTTTTATTATAGCAGCTTAAAAACAAAAAAAGGGTGACATGTAGAGAGTGCCTGGGAAGGCACATGGGCATTTAAAAAAATGTATTTCTTTATTGATTTGTCAACGTAAAAAAACCATTGAAACCTGTAAAGATTTTTTGTGAGTTTATTTGAGCCAAACTGTCGACATATGCCGGGAAGCAGAACCTCAACGAATTGAGATAGTGCTCCGGAGAATGGCAGGGTTACATCCATATTTATACATGAAAATCATTGGTGACAGATTTAAGGAGGTGGGATTAAGCGAAGCGGGGAAACCTCTGTGATAGGATAAAAAGTAAAATGATGATCACATACTTAGATGGGTGCAGGAACAATTAACATGATGATGAAGGGATTTGTGGTATCTGTCCTGGGACCCAGCACACCTGGTTGTGCCCCAGGGGCTCCATAAAAAGGGGAGTCACAAGTTACCCAGACATCCCAAGGATATGTTATCTTAGATGCAAAAAGACAGATAGGCTCAGTTACGGTAAAGGTTGACCTTATCAGTGAAGATACTGTACTGGCCTAGGATATAACTGCCCACCATAACTGCTTTTAGTTAAGGTTTAATTTCAGACCATCCTTTGTGGTTACTTTAGGTCTCTGAGTCTGCAAAACTGCCATACAGGCCTTTCCTGAGCTTGTCAGGTCAGCATGCGGCCCCTTTCATCCACAGATTTCAGAGAGGAAGGAAGAGGAAGAGAGAGATAGAAACATCAATGATGAGAGAGAATCATTGATTGGCTGCCTTCTGTATGCCCCTGACTGGGGCTCGAGCCCGAAACCCAGGCATGTGTCCTTGGCTGGAATCAAACCTGGGACCCTTCAGTCCGCAGGCTGAAGCTCTATCCACTGAGCCAAACTGGCTAGGGCGAACATTTCTTTAATTATTGTCAGCTGCAGCCAGTGGCGTTGGCAAAGCCACATTCTGGAAACACGTTTTGCCAAAAGGCAGGAGTGTTGTCAGCTTGACCTTCAGCCCAGGTGCCAGGGGGTGGGTTTTGTTATTTAAATCCAGCCAAGCACCAGGAATGACTACGACTCAGGTCCACCCAAGAATGCAAATAATCTCCTTTGTCTTGACTTTTGGCAAAAGTTCCTGTTCTTTGTTGTATAAAATAAATACGCTGTATCGGCTCTGAGTCTCTGTCCCAGTCAGACAGTGGTCCCACCCAGCCCCAGCTTTTTTCTTCCGTCTCTGTGTCTGTCTCTTTATTTCATTTTCTCAATCCCAGCTGCCCCTACTCAAGAACCAGACCGCTCTCCAGCCATGCTGGACATGGAGAAGAGAGACATATTTACAGCAGAGCACATTTTAAAATATAGGGTATTCCCCCAAAATGTATACACACACTTTGAATAATTATAAAGGCAATGTTTATTAAAATACATTTCATTTTCAAAATTGAGCTATCAGCTGTTAAAGCATGTATACATTCTTTTGGGACACCCTATGTATATTATTCCACACCCAAACTAGTATTACTGTTGAATTATTTGATAGCTTGAAATATCTATGACAGTTCACCTTCATTGGTAAAAGTAACTAAATTATTTGTGTATATATTGTCCTTTATGTTTAATGATAACATGACTAATAAAGAAATGTGGTTGATGGTTCATTGTATGACCAATAACTATTTTAGTACTATATATATGTGAATGTTATCCTTCAGTTTGTAACTGTGATAGTAGAATCTGCTGGAATTTGTGGGTTTGTGTCTTTATCTTATGACTAGTGGCCTGGTGCACAAAATTTGTGCATGGGGGGCAGGGTTCCCTCAGCCCAGACTGCACCCTCTCTAATCAGGGACCCCTTGGGGAATGTCTGACTGCTGGTTTAGGCCCACAGGGATTGGGCCTAAACTGACAGTCAGACATCCCTCTCACAATCTGGGACTGCTGGCTCCTAACTGCTCACCTGCCTGCCTGCCTCTAACCCCTCTGCCTGCCTGCCTGTTCGCCCCTAACTACCTCTGCCTGCCTGCCTGATTGCCCCTAACTGCTCTCCCCTGCCGGCCTGATCTCGCCCCCTACTGCCCTCCCCTACCAGCCTGATTGCCCCTAACCCCCTGCCAGCCTGATCTCACCCCCAACAGCCCTCCCCTGCAGGCCTGATCACCCCTAACTGCCTCTGCCTCAGCCCCCACCACCATGGCTTTGTCTGGAAGGAAGTCGGACGTCTGGAAGATGGCTAGTTGACCCGGTCTAGTTAGCATATTACCCTTTTATTAGTATAGATAGATTATATAGGATAGGATTGCTTAAATGGGGGGGAGCCTTTTTCAGCAGGAGGAGATGCTCTTGGCAGACAAAAACATATAATCCCTATATCTGGACTGATAGCCAGCCATATGCACTATACTGCCAAACTCAATTAAAAAATTGAACCGCTTTCTTACACCTTATACCAAACAGCTGTTGCCCTTAAAACCCTTCCTCAGCCCCCACCTTAGGTTCTGCCTTCGCAGTTCACCCAGATTAGATTCTGATTCGTCAGTTTCTATGCCAGTCAGTGTCAAAAGCTCCGCCTCCTAGGTAGCCACTGGTTCCTCACAGTTCACCCAGATTTGGTTCTGATTGGTTGGTTTATATGCCAGTCAGCGTCTCTGGGCCTATCTCTGGGCCTGATCAGAGAGGCGCAGCTGATCTGCAGCTGCCCCAGGTTGCTGGTGAGCGGGCTGAACTGCTGATCTCTTGGAAAGAGAGAGAGGCTTGGCTGATGACGAGGCCCGGAGAGAGAAGCAGGTTCTTATCCGCAGGCTGCTGATCAGCCCCGCTTCTCACTCTCTCTCTGAGAATTCAGCAGTTCAGCCCGCTGGTCAGTTCCTGCCCACCGGAGCCTGCTGCACGCACAGCCTGGCATTCAGTCGAGCCTTCGGTTGTTTTGGATGTTATGGACCCTGGCTCTTTATATATATAGACTAGGCCAACGTCTTTGCTCAAACTTGCCTTGATTTAAGCTTTTCTTAAAATGTTTCTCTTGCCCTTAATTTCAGTCTTTGATCATGAGCTATTTGGGTGCCCTATGTCATTGGGGCATTAGGTATGTCCTAGGGTTGACCTCTTGTGCAATTTTCAAAAAATAAGAATAAACAGTTTAATTAGTTGCTGTGAGAAATACAACTACCATCCTGGGTAGATAACAGAAAGCTGCAGTTCTCGTCCGGCTGGTGTAGCTCGATGGTTGAGCTTCGACCCGTTAACCAAGAGGTCATCAGTTTGATTCCCGGTCAGGGCACATACTTGGGATGTGGGCTTGATCCCCACTAGGGGCTGTGCAGGAGGCAGCTGATGAATTGATGAGTGTCTCCCTATCTAGCCAAGGCTTTTCAAACTTTTACCAAAGCATTGCCTTAAATGATAGCTTTTACGTACTTGGTAGGTTCAATGCATGATGGAGGTGTTAATGAAACCAAAATGTGGTGGTCGGATCTGAGTTTGCTGTCTCACAAAATCAAGGAATGAATTCATGGACAAAAACGGTTAGCGGAAGCAAAGTTTATTGAGAGAAGCCAGTCCTGGAAAAGGTGCAGCTGCAGTTCCAAAAGCGGGCCAGTGCCCACAGCTTCCATTCCTTGTTGCAGCAGGATGTAAGTCAGCATCCAAGCTAATTAAAGTCCATTAGTCCATGTGTGTAGTCCCACATGTCCATAAGCCACGTGGGCACAGGGGAGAATTTCTCCTCCCAGGAACCCAGTGCACCAATGAGAGAAGAGGAGGGAGTGTGTTTCTTTGTATAGGGGTAGATACATGCCTGGCTAGCTCCTGATTGTTTTTTTTCAAAGAATTCTGCCTTAGCAACATCCTTGGGATTGGTAATACACCTCACTGCCTGTGTTTGGTTATCTGCAAGCTGCCCGTCTTAGTAACATCCATACATTTTAAAACTCACCTCTCCTACACACACCCTTCTTTCCGCCCACCTGTTAGTTTGGCTCCCCCTGTTCTATGGTTCTACTTTCTTCCCCCATAGTCCTGTCCCAGATATCTAGCCCTCCTCCTTTATTTCCTCATTAGGTCTGAGCAAATAATTGAATCAATATCCCCTCCCCTGAGAAACTGACCTTTAGATCACCATATTTAGCAGCCAACACTCCCTTTTGCTTAGACCACATTTCATTTGCTAAGACCAGTAACTTGCCTAAGATCCAGACCTGCCCAGAAAATTCACCACTGAAAAAGCCAACCTAACATCCTTTAAAACAGTGGTTCTCAACCTTCCTAATGCTGTGACCCTTTAATATAGTTCCTCATGTTGTGGTGACCCCCAACCATAAAATTATTTTTGTTGCTACTTCATAACTGTAATTTTGCTACTGTTATGAATCGTAATGTAAATATCTGATATGCAGGTTGTTTTCATTGTTACAAATTGAACATAATTAAAGCATAGTGATTAATCACAAAAACAATATGTAATTATATATGTGTTTTCCGATGGTCTTAGGCAACCCCTAAAGGGGTCGCGACCCACAGGTTGAGAACCGCTGCTTTAAAAACTCTGACTCCTCGGTCCCTTAGGGCTTGACGCCATTTGGAACTCAGCCTATCTGTCTGGCAGATGATCTAATAAATTTATAATTCTTTTATTATTATCATTTTTAATTTTAAAATATATATATTTTAATTGATTTCAGAGAGAGGAGGGAGAGAGAGAGAGAGAGAGAGAGAGAGAGAGAGAGAGAGAGAGAGAAACATTAATAATGAGAGAAAATCATTGATCGGCTGCCTCCTGCATGCCCCACACTGGGGATCAAGCCCACAACCCGGGCATGTGTCCTGACAGGGAATCGAACAGCGACCTCCTGGTTCATAGGTTGACACTCAACCACTGAGCCACATCGACTGGGCAATTTATAATTCTTTTTTTTTTTAAATCTTTATTGTTCAGATTACATTTGTTCCTCTTTTTTTCCCTCCCATAACTCCCCTCCTCCCAGTTCCCGCCCCACCCTCTGCCCTCACTCCCCACCCACTGTCCTCATCCATAGGTGCACGATTTTTGTCCAGTCTCTTCCTGCATCTCCCATTCCCCTTTCCCCCCCAAGAATAGTCAGTCCATTCCCTTTCTATGTCCCTGATTCATTATAATCACCAGTTCATTCTGTACATCAGATTATTTATTCACTTGATTCTTAGATTCACTTGTTGATAGATGCATGTTTGTTGTTCACAATTTGTATCTTTACCTTTTTCTTCTTCCTCTTCTTAAAGGATACCTTTCAGCATTTCGTATAATACTGGTTTAGTGGTGATGAACTCCTTTAGCTTTTCCTTATCTGTGAAGCTCTTTATCTGACCTTCAATTCTGAATGATAGCTTTGCTGGATAAAGTACTCTAGGTTGTAGGTTCTTGGTATTCAGCACTTTGAATATTTCTTGCCATTCCCTTCTGGCCTGCAAAGTTTCTGTTGAGAAATCAGTTGACAGTCGTATGGGTACTCCCTTGTAGGTAACTGAGTTTCTTTCTCTTGCTGCCTTTAAGATTCTCTTTGTCTTTTGCTCTTGGCATTTTAATTATGATGTGTCTTGGTGTGGTCCTCTTTGGATTCCTTTTGTTTGGGGTTCTCTGCGCTTCTTGGACCTGTAAGTCCATTTCTTTCACCAGGTGGGGGAAGTTTTCTGCCATTATTTCTTCAAATAGGTTTTCAATATCTTGCTGTCTCTCATCTTCTGGCACCCCAATAATTCTGATATTAGTGCGCTTGAAGCTGTCCCAGAGGCTCCTTACACTATCTTCGTATTTTTGGATTCTTTTTTCATTTTGCTTTTCCGGTTGGGTGTTTTTAGTTTCTTCGAGTTTCAAATCTTTGGATTGATTCTTGCGCTCCTCTGGTCTGCTATTGGGTATAATATTCTTTATTTCAGTCAGTGTATGCTTGATTTCTAGTTGTTTCTTTATCATAGCATCGAGGGTCTCATTAGTTTTCGTGAGGCTCTCATCAAGTTTATTGGCAGCTTGTAGCACATTATTGCAAGCCCTCAAAATTGCGTTTTTTTAGCTCTATATCTTTTGTCATGTTTTTTTGTCTCCGCATTTTTTATGCTTTCTTGGTGCACCCCCTTGTGGTCTTTGTGCGCAGTCTTGTTCTAGTTAAGCCTTGATTGTTGTAGTTAATACTAGAGGGATTTGACCACCAGGCCAACTGGCTGTGAGAATCAGCTGTGGGAAAACTTCTGTCCTCTGGGGAGGTGCTAATCTAGCCTTTGCCTGAGGCGATCTGGCAAATGGCTCTGCGCAGGGCTTGGGCGGGGCGGGCTCAACAGGGCAGGGGCGGAGGGAGCAGTTATGGCTGCTCTCAGTCCCGTTCCCAGAGGCTCTGCTTCTCAGAACCCCGGCAGCCGCTGCAAACCTCGGAGAGAAAGCTGCCCTCACGTTCCAACTGATGCCGGACAATCCCGCTTCTCCCGTCTGAGTCTGAGTCCCTAGAGACTTGCCCGGATCTGGAGCCCAGAGTCTGAGACTCCCTCCCGACCGAAAACGACAACAGCGCCCTCAGCCACCAGCCCACTCTGCGCGCGTACCTCCGCACCTTTAAATTTTCCACACTGCGCCTCTTCTGAGCCTCGGCACGCTGCTGTCTTTCCTTCTAGTTGAAGAGTCTCTCCTCAGCCAGCCTTCCTGTGGTTCTGGGTGATGTCCGTTCCGTCTTTTAGTTGTATTTTTTGAAGTGGTTGTTTGCGGCAGCAGTCTCCGGTGTTTACCTATGCCGCCATCTTGCTGCCTCTCCCAATTTATAATTCTTTATCACTTTCACCCTCATGCGTTCCTCCTTTGGCGACTCTAGCAGGAAGTCTGAACATAAGAGGCCACTTAGCCCCCTTAAAGTTATTTGAAGTTCCTTATCAATTCCCTCTATACCAGTGGTTCTCAACCTTGGCTGCACATTAGAATCACCTGGGAATCTTTTTAAAATCCTGATTTCCGGGCTCCATCCTCCGGAAATTCTGTTTCTTTGTTACTAATGTTGTGGCCCCACCCCATAACAAAGAACAGAATTTCCGGAGGATGAGGCCCAGAAGTCAGGATTTTAAAAAGATTCCGAGGCGATTCTAATGTGCAGCCAAGGTTGAGAACCACTGTTCTATACTATTCCAAAGAATTCAAGAGGAAGAAAGACTCCCAAGCTCATTTTACGAGGCTAGCATTATCTTAATTCCAAAACCAGATAAAGACACTACAAAGAAAGAGAATTATAGCCCAATATCCCTGATGAGCATAGATGCTAAAATTCTCAATGAAATATTAGCAAACCGGATCCAGCAATATATTAAAAAGGTCATACACCATGACCAAGTGGGATTTATTTCAGGGATGCAAGGTTGGTACCATATCTGCAAACCAATAAACGTGATATACCACATAAAAAATGAAAGTTAAAAATCACATGATTATATCAATAGATGCAGAAAAAGTATTTGATAAAATTCAGCACCCATTTACGATAAAATTCACAGCAAAGTGGGAAGAAAGGGAACATACCTCAACATAATAAAGGCCATATATGACAAACTCCACAGCTAACATTTTACTCAACAGGGAAAAACTAAAAGTATTTTCCTTAAGATTAGGAGCAAGCCAGGGATGTCTGCTTTCACTACTATTATTCAACATAGTACTGGATGTCCTAGCCACAGCAATCAGAGAAGGAGAAGAAATAAAAAAAACACACACATCTAAATTGGAAAAAAAGAAGTAAAACTATCCTTATTTGCAGTTGAAGTGATACAGTATATAGAGAACCCTAAAGACTACACCAAGAACAACAACTAAAACTGATAAATGAATTCAGTACAATAGCAGGATACAGAATTAATATTCAGAAATTGGTTGTATTCTTATATACTAATAATGAATTATCAGAAAGGGAAAATAAGAAAACAACCATTTACAACTGCACCAAAAGTAAAAATACCTGGGAATAAATTTAACCACAGAGGTAAAAGACCCGTACTTGGAAAATTATAAGACACTAAGGAAAGAAATTGAAGAAGATACAAATTAATGGAAGCATAGATCATGCTCATGGATAGGAAGAATTAACATCATTAAAATATTCATACTACCCAAAGCAATCTATAGATTCAATGCAATCCCTCTCAATATTCCAATAGTGTATTTTGCAGAACTAGAACTAATATCAAACTATACTACAAGGCCATAGTAATCAAAACAGCATGGTACTGGCATAAAAACAGACATAGATCAATGGAACAGAATAGAGAGTCCAGAAATAAATCCACATCTATATGGTCAATTAATATTTGACAAAGGCGGTAAGAACATACAATTGGGGTAAAAACAGTCTATTCAATAAATGCTGTTAGGAAAATTGGACAGATAAATGCAAAAAATGCAATTAGATCACATCCTTATACCATATACAAGAATAAGCTCAAAATGTATTATTAAAGTCTTAAATGTAAGACTTAAAACTATAAAATCCTAGAAGAAAACGTAGGCAGTAAAATCTCTGATTCTCTTAGTAATATTTTTCTGATATATCGTCTCGGGCAAAAGAAACAAAAGAAAAAACAAACAAATGGGATTATATAAAACTAAATTTTTTGTTGTTTGTTAATCCTCACCCGAAGATATTTTTTCCATTGATTTTTAGAGAGTGGAAGGGAGGGAGGGAGAGGGAGAGAGAGAAACATC
Organism: Myotis lucifugus; assembly: GCF_000147115.1. Lineage (NCBI taxonomy): Eukaryota > Metazoa > Chordata > Mammalia > Chiroptera > Vespertilionidae > Myotis > Myotis lucifugus. Next base: position 6,257,278 of record NW_005871052.1, on the reverse strand, counting down.
AACGTGAGAGAGACACACTGATTGGTTGTCTCCTGCAACCCAGGTAGGAGCGCTTGATCAGGAATCTAACCAGTGACCCTTCGGAGCCAGGAGGTCACAGTTCAATTCTTGGTCAGGGCACATACCCAGGCTGTGGGCTTAATCCCCAGCAGAGGGTGAGCAGGAGGCAGCCAATAGATGATTCTCTCTCATCATTGATGTTTTTTTTTCTTTCTTTTTTTTTTTTGTAATTTGTACCTAAGGTTTTTTTTTAATTTTGTTTTATTGCTTAAAGTATTACAAAGAGTATTACATATGTCTCCTTTTTTTTCTCCCCTTGACCTTCCCCTGGCCTCCCCTACCCCCCAGTGTCTTGTGTCCATTGGTTATGCTTATATGCATGCATACAAGTCCTTCGGTTGATCTCTTATCATTGATGTTTTTATCTATCTCTCTCCCTCTCCCTTCCTCTCTGAAATCAATGGGAATATATTTATAAATAAATAAATAAATAAATAAATAAATAACAGTCAGCAAGATGTTAAAAAAAAAAGAGACAACCTACTAAGTGGGAGTACATATTTGCCAATGATACATCTGATAAGGGGTAATATTCAAAATTTATAAAGAACCCATTCTACTCAACATCAAAAAAACAAACAAAATAATTCAATTTAAAAAAATGGGTAGAGGTCCTGAATAGATACTTCTCCAAAGAGAATATACAGAAATTCAATGGACATATGAAGAAATACTCAACATCACTAATTGTCAGAGAAATTCAAGATAAAACTACAATGAGGTATTACAACTATCAGAATGGCTATCATCAATAAATCCACACATGAAAAGTGTTGGTGAGGATTGGAGAAAAGGGAACCCTGGTGTACTGTTGGTGAAAATTCAGATTGGTGCTGCCAGCATGGAAAACTATATGGCATTTTTCTAAAAAAGAAATTTAAAAAAATGGATCTGCCTTATGACCCAGCAATTCCAGTTCTGGGGATTTATCCGTTGAAACCTGAAACATTAATTTGAAAGAATGCATACACCCCTATATTCATTGCAGCATTATTTACAACTAGAGGCCCAGTGCACAAAAATTTGTGCACTCAGGGGGCGGGGTGTCCCTCAGCCCAGCCTGTGCCCTCTCGCAGTCTGGGACCCCTCGGGGGATGTCCACCTGCTGGCTTAGGCCCACTCCCTGGGGGATCGGGCCTAAGCTGGCAGTCAGACATCCCTCTGGCAGCCCGGGAGCCCTCGGGGGATGTCCACTTGCCAGCAGTGAGCAGGCCTAAGCTGCAGTCGGACATCCTTAGCACTGCTGAGGAGGCGGGATAGTCTCCCGCCACCACCGCTGTGCTGGCAGCTGTCAGCCTGGCTTGTGGCTGAGCAGAGCTCCCCCTGTGGGAGCACACTGACCACCAGGGGGCATCTCCTGCATTGAGCATCTGCCCCCTGGTGGTCAGTGTGCATCATAGTGACCAGTCATTCCCAGTCGTTCTGCAGTTAGGGTCAATTTGCATATTACCCTTTTATTATATAGGATAGAGGCCTGGTGCATGGGTGGGGGCAGGCTGGTTTGCCCTGAAGGGTGTCCTGGATCAGGGTGGGGGTCCCACTGGGGTGCCTGGCCAGCCTGGGTGAGGGGCTGAGGGCCATTTTCAGACTGGCCACACCCCCTTCAGGGTGGGGGGTCCCCACTGGGGTGCCTGGCTAGCCTGGGTGAGTGGCTGATGGCCATTTTCAGGCTGGCCATGCCCGCGGGCTGGAAGCAGGTATCTGGGATTTATTTAACTTCTATAATTGAAACTTTCTAGCCTTGGTCCGGCTAGAAGCTTCCTGGCAACCCAGCGCTTCCTTAAGTGGAGGCCACGCCAGCTGGAAGCAGGTATCTGGCGTTTATTTATCTTCTATAATTGAAACTTTGTAGCCTTGAGCGGAGCTCAGGGCCGACAGGGCAGGCGGGAAGCTTGGCTTCCTCCATCGCCGGTGGCAACCTGAGCCTCCTGCTCGCTCCAGCTCTGTGGTCGCCGCCATCTTTGTGATGGAGTGAGGGTTAATTTGCATATTACTCTTTTATTATATAGGAAAACCAAGCTATGGAAGCAACCCAAGTGCCCATCAAAAAATGAGTGGATTAAAGCATTTTGGTACATTTACCATATGAAATATTACACAGCCATAAAAAAGAATGAAATCTTACCATTTGCAACAGCATGGTGGGTGGACCTAAAGGGTATTATAGTCTTTGAAATAACATAGTCAAAGAAAGACAACTACCATATGATTTTACTTATATGTTGGATTTAAAGAACAAAATAAGTGAACAAACAAAATTGAAACAGACTTATAGACACAGAGAGAAAACTGGTGGCTACTAGAGGGTAGGTGGATTGGGGAACTGGGTGAAAGATGGGAAGGAGGGTGGGGGTGGGTAAAAAGGTGAAGTGATTAAGAAGTACAAATTGATAGTTACAGAATAGTCATGGGGATGTAAAGTACAGCATAGGGAATATAGCCAATAATGTTCTAATAATTATGTATGGTGTCAGATACATACTAGATTTATCAGGTAAGTAAGTTATATAATGTCCAACCACTTGATTATATACCTGAAACTAATATATTTTTTTAAAAATATGTTTTTATTGATTTTTGGAGAGATCCCACAACCTGGGCTCGATTGGTTCCTGGGTTGATACTCAACCACTGAGCCACACTGGCTGGGCTACCTGAAACTAATATTATATTTTATGTCAACTTTAATTGAAAAATAAAAAAATTATTTAAAAGAAAAAAGAATAAGAAGTGAAAAATAGTGGTGGAGTGAGTGGCAGCTACACTGACACTCTCCCAGGACAAATCTGGAAATACAACTAAAATACAGAAACACCACCCTGAAAAATCAAATGTAGACTGGCTGGAGAGAACTCTGATAACCAAGGATGGAAAGTGGAGACTGCATATAGACTGGTAGAGAGTCTGGAGATGCGAAAAGGGTGGCTGGGCTCCCACAGACAGTAGCTGAAGGTCCAGAGAAATATTTACGCTATGGAGGGTTCCCAATGAGAACTCTGGTGTCTAAACCCCAAGCTGGGCTCCACAGCCCAGAGCACCAGAACTGAGAAAGGTGTCCACATAAAACCTGGCTGTGAAAAGCAGCAGGGTTGCTGTCTGCCAGCTAGAGAGGGCTGGAAATGCAGGCACCCTCTTAAAGGGCCAACACAAAATTTTGTGTGAGCCACTCAACTTGGGGTCTGACAGAGGGAGGACAGAGTGGACTGGAGCTGTGTGAGGAGAGTCCAGATTTGAGGGCTTTGAGGTTGAAGTTCAGAAGGCAGCCACCCCAGGTTTCTGTGCTGAGTCATTCCCTCCTGCTGCTGAGGACATCTTTTTCCTATGGACCTTTGCTATCCAGATGGATTAAGCCTGGGAGGAAGGCAGTTGCCACACCCAGTTGGAAGACCTATCCCTCTATACACTGTGGTCCATAGCCTAAGGCCAATCAAGGCTGATAACAGACAGCAGGCAGAGGTGATCTCTGGAGGCTTTGAGTCTTTGCCTGATGCTGGGCCTGGGCCTAGGAAAAGCATACCCTAGTGCACATCTTGGTCCTTTCCAAAGGCATCCAGCCACAGCAGAGGGAGCCACAAGCTGTGGATTGCTGATAGTCCCAAACAGGGTACTCAGGGTCAATCAGAAACAGTGTCTGACATTGTCCTGCATTAGAGAATGGGAATTGTAGCAGATCTACCTAATACATAGACACAAACCCAAACAGGGAGCCAAAATGGGGAGATAAAAAAGTAATCCCCAATGAAAGAACAAGAGAATTCTTGAGAAGAAGAGATAAATGAAATGGAGTTAAGAAATATACGTAATATGGAGTTCAGAATAATGATGGTAAAAATGCTCAACAGCATGAGAAAAGCTACAGTAACTATGAAAAAAGAACAGTGGGAAATAAAGAATGACATAGCACAAATAAAGAACACATTGGAAGGAATAAACAGCAGATAAAGGGAAACTGAGGATTAGAAGACGGGGAAGAAAAAAGCACTCAGAGAACTAAAAAGAAAAAACAATAAAATGAACAGGAGGACATATATGAACCCTATATAGGAGCACCTAAATATATAAAAAACTACTAGAGGACTTTAAGGGAGAAATCGACAACAGTACAGTCATAGTAGAGGACTTTAACAGAAATATAAAGGACTGTAAGAAAATACTATGAACAACTTTATGCCAACAAGCTGGACAATGTGGATAAAATGGACAAAATCCTAGAAAAATACAATCTCCCAAAACTGAATCAGGATGAATCAGAAAACATGGTCAGGTCAATGACAACTGATGAAATAGAAGCAGTAATAAAACCGCCCCCCCAGCAAACAAAAGCCCTGGTCCAGATGGCTTCACACAGCAGTTTTATTTAACATTCAGAAAAGAACTAACACCTATCAGACTCAGACTATTCCAAAAAATTCAGGAGGAAAGAACACTTCCAAGCTCTTTTTATGAGACCAGCATTACCCTAATTCCAAAACCAGATAAAGACACTACAAAGAAAGAGAACTACAGGCCAATATCCCTGATGAACATAGATGCTAAAATCCTCAATAAAATATTAATAAATCAGATACAGCAATATATTAAAAAGTTCATATGCCATGACCAAGTGGGATTTATTCCAGGGATGCAAAGCTGATACAATATTCACAAATCAATAAACGTGATACATCACATACACAACTGAAAGACAAAAATCACATGATCATATCAATAGATGTAGAAAAAGCATTTGATAAAATCCAGCACCCATTTATGATAAAAACTCTCAGCAAAGTGGGAATAGAAGTATCATATCTCAACATAATAAAGGCCATATATGACAAACCTACAGCCAACATCATACTCAATGGGCAAAAACTAAAATCATTTCCCCTAAGAACAGGGACAAGACAAGGATGTATGCTTTCACCACTCATATTCAACACTAGAGGCCTGATGCATGAAATTCATGCAAGAGTAGGCCTTCCTTCCCCCTGCCGGCACCAGTTTCCCTCTGGCATTCAGGACCCAGGCTTCCCTCCCGGCCACCGGCAGACACCTGGGACCTGGGCTTCCCTTGCAGCCCTGGCTTCCAGAAGGTCGTCCGGAAGGATGTTCAGTCTAATTAGCATGTTATGCTTTTATTATTATAGATAGTACTGAAAATCCTAGCCACAGCATTAGACAAGAAGAAGAAATAAAAGGCATCCAAATTGGAAAGGAGGAAGAAAAACTCTCATTATTTGCAGATGAAATGATATTGTATATATAAAACCCTAAAGACTCCACCAAAAAAACTACTAGATTTAATAAATGAATTTGGCAGTGTAGCAGGATACAAAACTAACACCCAAAAGTCTATGGCATTCTTATACACCAATAATGAATTCTCAGAAAGAGAAACAGAACAAATAATCCCATTTACCATTGCAAAAATTAAGATACTTAGAAATAAACTCATCAAGGAGGTAAAAGACTTATACTGAGAAAACTACAGGACTTTGTAAAAGAGATAAAGATATAAACAAGTGTAAGACTATACCGTGTTCATGGAATGGTAGAATTATCATCATTAAAATGTCCATATACCCAAAGCAATCTACAGAATCAATGTAATTCCTATTAATACCAACAGCATATTTCACAGAGCTAGAACAAATGCTACAAAAATTTATATGGAATAAAAAAAAAAAACCCCGAATATCTGCAGCAATCTTGAGAAAGAGCAAAGTTGGAGGGATCACAATACCAGATATCAAGTTATACTACATAGCCACAATAATGAAAACAGCCTGGTACTGGCAGAAGAACAGGCATATAGACCAATGGAACAGAAAAAAGAACTCAGAAATCAACTCAAGCAATTATGCTCAATAAATATTTGGTAAAGGAGGCAAGAGCATACAATGGAGTAAAGTGAGTCTCCTCAATAAATGGTGTTGGGAAAATTGGACAGATACATGCAAAATAAAATGAAATTAGACCATACACAAAAATAAACTCAAAAAGGATAAAATACTTAAATGTAAGATGAGAAATCATAAAAATATTAGAAGAAACCATAGGCAGCAAAATCTGACATCTCTCATAGCAAAATGTTTACAGATATATCTCCTAGAGCAAAGGAAACTAAGGCGAAAATAAACAAATAGGACTACATCAAAATAAAAAGATTCTGCACAGCAAAGGAAACCATAAACAAAATAATAAGAGAGCCCACTGCATGGAAGAACATATTTGCCAATGATACATCCAATAAGGGGTTAATCTCCAAAATATTTATGGAAGTCATAAAACTTACAAACAGAAGACAAACAATCCAATTAAAAAATGAGCAGAAGGAGACAATCAAGATGGCGGCATAGGTAAACACTTGAACTTGCTGCTGCGCACAACCACATTAAAACTACAACTAAAAGACAAAACAAATATCACCCAGAACCATGGGAAGGCTGGCTGAGTGGAAATGACACAACTAGAAGGAAAGAGAAAAGCGCATTAAGTCCGGTAAGAGGTGCAGAGGTGTGGAAGTGTGGAGGTACAGAGACGCGCGCGAAAGGGGCTGGCAGCTGGGTGTGCTGTTGTTTTTTTCAATTGGGAGGGAGATACAACCTCCCGACTGCTCTGAACTCTAGTTCCTGGCGAGAATTTGGGGACCTAGACTCATATGGAGAGAAACTGTACTGTCTGGCACCAGGCCGGAACATGAGGGCGGCTTTCTTCTAGAGGTGCTTGCAGCGGTCATTGTTCCTGCATGGGGCCGCAGGACACAGACACCCCGGGATCTCTCGGAGGCAGAGCAGACTGGCAGCCATTGCAGTTTTCTCTGCCCTGGTGATTCCCTGAGACCCACCACCACCCAATTTGCAACACCACCCAAGCTGTGCACAGGGGCTTTTGCATTTGAATGGCCTGGCCTTTCTCTGCCAAAAACCTGTCAAACTGTAGTTGTGTCAGAGAGCCCCAGAGCTTCTAAAATAAGGCCTAAGGCTCATCAGCAGCCTGCATTGATTCACAGCTGCACCTCATCTGGGCACCTCCAAACCCCATACAAAGAGGAGGAATCTGCAGATCTCTCTATAGCTCCTGCTGGGTGGCCTCAGGCAGTGGCTGACTTTGCACCTCCTTGGAGATCCAAGAGTCAGTCTACCCAGTGGTCAGAGTGAGACCATCCAGATTACAACTCTTCACATCCATAAGAGACACACTCAGGGGGCAGACTCTGTGAGCGCCAAAGCCCCACTGAAGCAAGTCCTACCCCATAAAGGTGTCTCCAGCACAGAAGTTCTCCCATTGTAGTCACAACTGGTCCTCACAGCCAATTGGCCTGGAGGTCAATTCCTCCCAGTGATACCAACAGCAATCAAGGCTTAACTACAACAAGACTGTGCACACAGCCCACAAAGGGGTGCACCAAGAGTGTCCACCTCAGGTAATTAGAGAGGCTAAGCCACTGGGCCCTATAGGACACCTAGCACACAAAGCCACTCTATCAACACAGGAAAGCAGCCAAAATGCGGAGACAAAGAAACAGGTCAGGAATGACAGAAATGGAGGAAAGCAAACTACTGGATATAGAGTTCAAAACCACGATTATAAGGTTACTCAAGAATCTTCTAGAAACTTCTGAGAAATATAGTGAGACCCTCAAGGATATGAAAAAGGACCAATTAGAAATTAAGCATACACTGACCAAAATAAAGAATAATATACAGAGATCCAACAGCAGACTAGAGGATCCCAGGAATCAAGTCAAAGATTTGAAATATGAAGAAGCAAAAAACACCCAACCAGAAAAGCAAAAGGAAAAAAGAATCCAAAAATATGAAGATAGTGTAAGGAGCCTCTGGGACAACTTCAAGCATATCAACATCTGAATTATGGGGGTGCCAGAAGAAGAGAGAGAGCAAGATATTAAAAACATATTTGAAGAAATAATGACAGAAAACTTCCCCTACCTGGTGAAAGAAATAGACTTACAAGTCCAGGAAGAGCAGAGATCCCCAAACAAAAGGAATCCAAAGAGGGCCACACCAAGATACATCACAATTAAAATGCCAAGGGCAAAAGACAAAGAGAGAATCTTAAAAGCAGCAAGAGAAAAACAGTTAGTTACCTACAAAAGAGTACCTATACGACTGTCAGCAGATTTCTCAACAGAAACTATGCAGGCCAGAAGGGAGTAGCAAGAAATATTTAAAGTGATGAATAACAAGAACCTACAACCAAGATTACTCTACCCAGCTGAGCTATCATTTAGAATTGAAGGTCAGATAAAGAGCTTCACAGATAAGAAAAAAATTAAGGAGTTCATCACCACCAAACCAGTATTATATGAAATGTTGAAAGGTATTCTTTAAGATGAGGAGGAAGAAGAAAAAGGTAAAGATAAAAATTATGAACAACAAAGTGACAACAAATACATATCTATCAACAAGTGAATCTAAAAATCAAGTGAATAAAAAAATTTGACAAACAGAATAAACTGGTGAATAGAATAGAATCAGGGGCATATAAAGGGAGTGGACTGACAATTCTTGGGGGTAAAAGGGTGTGGGGGGTGCAGGAAGAGACTGGACAAAAATCGTACACCTATGGACGAGGACAGTGGCGGGGGGTAAGGGCAGGGGGTGGGATGGGAACTGGGTGGAGGGGAGCTATGGGGGGAAAAAGAGAAACAACTGTAATAATCTGAACAATAAAGATTTATTTTAAAAAAAATGGGCAGATCTAAATAGACACTTCTCCAAAGTGGACATACAGAAGGCCAAGAGAGTATGAAAAAATGCTCAGTCAGTCATCATTGGAGAGATGCAAATCAAAACAACAATGAGGTACCACCTCACAGCTGTCAGAATGGCTATCATCAACAAATAAACAAATGACATGTTGGCGAGGATGTGGATAAAAGGGAACCCCCGTATACAGTGTTGGTGGCTATGCAGACTGGTGCAGCCTCTGTGGAAAACAGTATTGAGTTTCCTCAAAAAATTAAACATGGAACTGCCATTTGACCCAGTGATCCCACTTCTAGAAATATATCCTAAGAAACCCGAAACACCAATCAGAAAGGATATATGCACCCCTATGTTCATAGGAGCGCAATTTACAATAGCTAAGATTTGGAAACAGCTTAAGTGCTCATCAATAGATCACTGAGTGGATAAAAAAGCTGTGGTACATTTACACAATGGAGACTACACAGCTGTAAAAAAGAAAGAACTCTTACCATTTGCAACAGCATGGATGGATCTGGAAAGCATTATGCTAAGAGAAATAAGCCAGTCAAAGAAAGGTATCACATAATCTCACTCATATGTGGAATCTAATGAACAAAATAAACATGAACAAAAATAGAGCCAGAGACATAGAAAGATTTGACAGACTGTTGAACCTCAGAGGGATGGCATGGGAGGGTGGGTGGTTGGGAAGAGATCAACCAAAGAACTTGTAGATAATAAGGTGGTGAAGGCCTGGGGTGGGCGGCAGGGGCAGTCTGGAAGAGGACAATGGGGAGAAAAGGGGGACATATGTAATACTTTTGACAATAAAGATAAAAAAATGATTTCCTTGCAAATTGTTGCTTGTAGCAATGATTCATTACTTTGTATTTCTGAACAGTATTTCATCGTAAGGATGTACCTCAGTTTGCCTACCCATTCAAGGACATCTGGATTGTTTTCAGTTTTCACCAATTATGAATAGAGCTGCCATAAACATGTTTTTTAAAAATATTTTTTTATTGATTTCAGAGGGGAAGGGAGAAGGAGAGAGAGATGGAAACATCAATGATGAGAGAGAATCATTGATTGGCTGCCTGGGAATCGAGCCTGCATCCTGGGCATGTGCCCTTGACAGGAATAGAAACCTGGACCCTTCAGTTCACAGGCCAACACTATCCACTGAGCCAAACCAGCTAGGGCTGTGTACATGTTTTTGTATGAACATAAGTCTTCATTTCTCTAGGGTAAATATTTAGGACTGGGATTGGTGAGTCATATTGTCAATGTAGGTTTAATTTTATAAGAAACTGCAAAGCTGCTTTCCAGATTGACTGTACCATTTTGCATTTCCACCAGCAATGCAGGAGAGTGTTAGTGACCCTGCATCCTTGCCAGCACTTGGTATTATTATTTTTATATTTATTTTAGCCATTTTAATAGGTATCTCATTGTGGTTTCAATTTGCATGATCCTAATGGCAAATTATGTTGAACATTTTATCATGTGCTTATTTGTCACCTGTATATCCTCTTTATAGAATTGTCTTAGTCCTTTGACCATTTAAAAAAATTGAGTTTGTTTTCTTGCCATTGAGTTATGAGATGTCTTTATATATTCTGGATACAAGTCCTTTGTTAGATATATGGTGTGTAACTATTTTCTCCCAATGTGTAGCCTGTCTTTTCATTCTATCAACAGTAATTTTCATAGAGAAAAAGTTTTACATTTTGATCAAGTCTAACTTATCTTTTTTTCCACATCCTCGCCAACATGTTATTTGTATCACGGTTTTGGTGTCATATCTAAGAATTCTTCCCTAACCTCGGTCGCAAGAATTTTGTCCTATGTTTTCTTCTAAAAGTTTTATAGTTTTACGTAGATATAGATCTATGTGTAGATCTATGATCCATTTTCAGTTAGCTCTTTATCAGAAATTGATGCCTGTAGGAGAAAGGTAAAAATGAGGACTTAGAGGAAAAAGTCAAAATGTTATGCAGGTACAGCAAAGCTTCACTAAGGACTCTGGAGCCAGTACTACCTTTGAGTATCCTGCATTATGCCAAAATGGCCAGGCCTTTATATCCCATCCTTGTTCAGTCACCATATGCAGGCTGACCTAGGGAATGTGTGGCTTCAGGTGAGGCAGATTCTTGCAGTTGAGGTCCATCTTGAAGGAGCTGACAGCTGGAGGCTAATCCATCCCCCACAGCTAGGTAGCAAGTCATTCCTTAAAGGGGGATCTGGGAGGAACATTTCTGTTTCTATCAGAGACACGGAAAGAGTGCATGTGTTCTGTGTGACCCCAGAGGACAGAACTAAAATCAATAGCAGGCCTGAACGGTGTGGCTCAGTGGTTGAGCGTCAACCTATGAACTAGGAGATCGTGCACACAGCTTGGGTGGGGCGGGGTCTCAGGGAATCAACAGGGTGGAGCAAACAGCTATGGCTGCTCCTCAGTCCTACCCTAAGAGGCCCCACGTCTGTGTCCTGAGGTAATCGCTGCAAGCACCTCTGAGAGATAGCTGCCCTTGAGTTCCGCCCAATACCAGAGAGTCCAGTTTCTCCCTGTATGAGTCTGGGTCCCCAGAGACTCGCCCGGAACTGGAGTTCAGAGCAGTCGGGAGCTTGAGACTCCCTCCTGATTGAAAAAGACAACCATGTCCTTAGTTTCCAGCCCTTTCCACGTGCGCCTCTGTAGCTCTGCACTTTACTTCGGCACCTCCTCTGAGTCTCAGTGTGCTTTTCTCTTTCCTTCTAGTTGTAGAATTTCCATTCAACCAGCCCTCCTGTGGTTCTGGATGATGTCCGTTTTGTCTTTTAGTTGTATTTTTGAAGTGGTTGTGGGAGGCAGCAATTTCCGGTGTTAACCTATGCCGCCATCTTGGTTTTCATCTAATGATGAGAATCTTTGATTGGCTGCCTCCTGCAAGCCCCCTACTGGGGATTTGCCGGGAGCCGGTCCATCCTTGCTGCTTGACACAGTCGCTGCAGAGAAGAGACATCTGCACAGCATATGTTTCAAGGGACCTGGCGTATATGGCATACTGTTCTTAATATGTTTGCTCCCCTTCTTGGCACTATGTGTTTTAACCAAGGTCACCTCTCCGAGAAAGGTTGTTTCCCCAGGTAGGAATTTTTCCCTGAAGTTAGAGAGAGAATAAAACCCCTTAACTAAGTGCCAGGCGGGTAGTTAATCACTTTAACTAAGAACAATCACGCTTAAGCTACATAATCTTTACTCCCTGGAATGGAGATAAGAAACAACGCCCTAACCTTTGGAATGGAAATTGACGGGATTAGGGTCAACTGGTATAAATACAGATGTAACAAGACAACAGAGACAGAACCTAGACACAGAACCTAGCAAGAGAACATGGCAAAAGATCCTGGACAGAACCTGGCTACAGAACTTGCCTGGAGAACCTAGACAGAACATGGCGGGAGAACCTGGATAGAACCTGGCTGGAGAACCTGGCTGGAGAACCTGGCTAAAGAACCTGGCGACCGAACCTGGCTGGAGAACCTATCGAGAGAAAATGACTACAGAACTTGGCTACAGAATCTGGCGGGAGAACCTTGCTATGCTGATCAACTGACGTAGCCTCCATGTCATTCCTTCTTCACCGACTCCGTCCACATCTTGGGGAACCCCTGGACCCGCTGGGGCTGGACCCCAGCAGGGATTGAACCTGCAACCCAGGCATGTGCCCTGACTAAGATTCGAACCATGACCTCCTGGTTCATAGATCAACACTCAACCATTGAACTATGCCTGAAGGCCATATCTTGATTTTAAAATACCATTCCACACTTAAAGAAACTAGGATTTTTGGGGGGTGAAAATGGGTGATTCAGGACTAGGGAAGATAAAGTACAAGATGTGCCAGAAGTACTTAAGGAAGTACTTTAAAAATGATGGAGACATGTCAAAAGGCCCTGTGAGGGTCAAATTTAGAGTACTTTGAGCATCAAAGTAATAATAGTAGTGGTTTGTATATAATGGAATAAAATAAAGATTCATAAGTATATACTAATAATAAATAAATAAGGAAATAAAGGAAGTAAGGAACTCTTTCTCACTGTAGTATGCCAACTCATAAATGTAGAAGGATTGATAGAGTCAAAATTCATTTTCCAGTTATCATAGCAACATTAAATTCAGGTAAGAATCATCCATGGATGCTAAAACTAGTGAGAAACAAGATGTATAATAAATAGACTCAACATATCTTCTCACAAAATACTTATTGAGTACACTAAAAGAAAAGTATAATCTTACAGTAGTGAAGCCTGTCAAACATCACTAATAATAATACCAGCCAATATCATGTGTCTCCTAATATTATTGCACTGAGGACACAATATTACTTACATAGTATTTCCACCCAAAACACATATTCCTGAGTTGATCAAATCATGAGAAGGTATCAGACAAACTCAAATTGAGGGCAAGTCAGCAAATAAATGGTCTGTACATGGAAGACAAAGAAGGCTAAGGAACCGTTTCAGGTTAAAGAAGATTAAAAAAAAACTAAATATATGATCTTAGGTTGGATCTGAGACCAAAATATTTGTTATAAAGGACATTATTAAGACAAATGTGAAATATTTCAATAAGATTTATATATTACACTATAGCATTTTATTGAATTTAAATTTTTTAATTTTCATAATTGTACTGTGGTTATGTAAGTGAATATCTTGGTTCTTTAAAAATATTCACTAAAGTATTTATGGGTAAAGGAGTATGGTTTTAAAATATTGTGTGTGTGTGTGTGTGTATGTCTGTGGAGAGAGAGAGGGAGAAAGAGAGAGAATGAGAACATAAAATTAATTTATCAAAATCTGGACAAAGGGTATATGGGAGTTCTTTTTGCAACTTTTCTTTAAATTTGTTGAAAACATTTCAGTATTTGTTATAAGTTTTCTTTAGGGAAAGGGGGATATAGTCAACAATATTGTGATAAGTTTACATGGTGACAGATGATCACTAGCATTAGTGGGTGATCACAGTGTAAGGTATAAAAATGTTGAATCACTATATTGTTCACCTGAAACTAATGTAACCAATATAAAATTGTATACCAGCTATACTTAAATACAAATAAATTAAAAAATTATAACTATGATATCATTCTTAATATTTTTTATCAAATACCTTAAGACCATCAAATATCCAGTCAGCATTCTAATTTTCTAGGTTGTCCTATAAGTGTGTGTTTGTGTGTATTTACAGTTGGATTGTTTGAATTAGGATCTTAACAGGCACCATATATTATACTTGTTTTATATGCCTCATGTTTCTTTTAACCTGTAGATTTTCCCACACTCTTTATTTTATTTTTTAAAAATATGTTTTTATTGACTTTTTTAGAGAGAGAAGAAGGAAGAGGGAAAAGGAGATAGAAACATAGACGAGAGAGAAACAACATCAATATGTTGCCTTCTGCATGCCCACTACTGGAGATTGAGCTCATAATCTAGGAATGTGCTGTGACTAGGGAATTGAACTCCTGGTGCATGGGACAATGCTCAACCAACTGAGCTACACTGGCTGGGCACCCTCTTTATTTTCTTGCAAATTATTTTGCTGATTGTATCCCAGATTGTAGTTCAATATAAAGATGTTATAATAATTATAGTGTAGGAAGATATTTTCAGCTGCAAGCGACAGTATACAGCAGTCCCCCCCGCCCCTTCCTTACCTGTGGTTTCACTTTCTGCAGTTTCAGTTACCCACAGCCAACCAAGGCACCAAAATATTAAATGGAAAATTCAAAAGAAACAAACAATTCATAAGTTTTAAATTGTGCGCCATTCTGAGTATCATGATGAAATCTCATGCTGTCCTGATCTGTCCCACCCAAGACATGAATCATCCCTTTGCCCAGCACATACACACTGCTCCCCACCGATTAGTTACTCCCCACTGATTAGTTAGCTGTCTCAGTTATTGGATTGATTGTCATAGTATGTATCACAGTACTTGTGTTCAAGTAACCCTTATTTTATTTAATAATGGCCCCAAAGTGCAAGAGTAGAGATGCTGACAATTTGCATAAGCCTAAGAGAAGCTGTAAAGTACTTCCTTTAAGTACAAAGGTAAAAATTCTGGACTTAATAAGATAAAAAAAGATTGTATGCTGAGGTTGTAAGATCTATGGTAATAACAAATCTTCTATTCCTGGGGGTCTTGGGACATATGTCCTGTGAAAAAGGGGGCACTACTGTACTCAATGCAATGTTTATATTACAGGGCTTGTTAATCTTAAGACAAGAAATTGAGTAGTAGGGTAGTGCCATAGTTGGTTAATTCAGTAGGCTTGTTCTATAGATCTGCTTCGCCATCCTCAACATGTTGGTGATTTTTTACCTTTACCCTTATGGTAGCACAATAATTGCTGGAACTCTGTATTAGTTATCTATTGCTGAAGAACAAAAACCCTCAAAGTTTAGCCCCTTAAAACAACAAACATTTATTATTTCACAATTTCTGTGGGTCAGGAATTTGAGAATAGCAAAGCTGGGTAGTTCTGGTTCAAGGTCTCTCATGAGATTGCAATCAAGATGTTAGCCAGGGCTGCAAGCATCTGAAGGCTTGAGTGGGCCTGGAGGATCCATTTCCACGATGGCTCATTTACATGCCTACTGGCAGGAGGCCTCAGTTCTTCCTTTGCTGGTTGTTGACAGAAGGCCTCCGTTCTTCACCACCTGGGCCTCTGCATTAGGCTGGTTGAGTGTCCCTCATGACATAGCAGCTGACTTCCACAGAGTGGATGATCCAGGAGAAAGAGCAAGGAAGAATCCACAATGTCTTTTATGATCTAGTCTTGGAAGTCATACATAGTCATTTTTACCACATTTTATTCATCAAAAGTGAGTCAGTAAGTACAGCCCTCACTCAAGGGGAGGGAATTAGCCTCCACCTTTTGAAAGCATGAGTATCAAACAATTTGTGGACATACTTTAAAACCACCATAAATCGCAAACATAATGTTCTCATAGGACAGTATCCCAAGGAAGAATGTCTGGAGTAGGGGCAAAAATTAAAAAATAAAAAGACCGTGGTTTTCTAGCTGCTTTATCTTTTATGAGAGAGTAAATTCCTTCCCAGGAAGGGTCAGTGGACTTCTCTTTTATGTATCATTGGCCAAAATGAGTCAATACCCATTCCCAGAGCAATTCATGACAAAGAGAAATAGGATAACTATGCTTAATTTAGGTAAATTATGATTCTTCCCTTGTGGCTGTGAAATACTATCTTCTTGGAGTATTTGTCACTGGCCCGATAATCAAATCAAGTTTCTGTTAGCAAGGAAGGTGGTGACTGGGGAATGGTTGTCGGGTAGGCAACAGGGACTACAACAAATGGGCTTCTCATTGCTCTTAGGATAAAAAATCACCTCTTCATCATGCTTATTATGTTCAAAGGATCTGATCCCTGCTTATGTTGCTTTCTCAGTGTAGTTTTAGACCTTTCTTCCTCCCACTCTATTTCCCAGCAACATTGAACTTTTTGTGTTGTTTCAAACTCTTTCAGGATCTTTGCATCTGTGATGTGGTTTCAAATCTATAGGGGATAATATTCCGGATTTTTATGGGCTTCAATGTTCTCATTGTGAGGAGCCAGTCATGTATATTCAGCCCTTAGCAGAGTCTGGCATACAGTAAGTGTTCAACAATTGGGAAGTATTGTTAAGTTCAGATTGTCAGATTGTATGCTTGTTTTGCTTTCCCTGCTGACACCTTTGGTTGCTAGTCTATCTTACCCAAAAGGAATTGTTTCCCACTACCACAATATCCTAGGTGGAATGAAATAAGTGCCATATGTATGCAGAACTGATCATGGGGAGGCCTCAAATGTAAACTCATTTGGAAGTAACTCTGTGGAGGTTTCCCAATGACAGGATTGAAAGAAACAAATGTTTATCATATAACTTTAAACTTGTGTCTCATTATCAGACAGACACACTGTCTCAATACCAATGCACTATGAATTAATATTGCCTACACCTTACCTGGACTTTGAGCATCATATGTGGGAAAATTTTTGTATTTCTGACTTCATTCCAGCTAACTGTGTAAGCATGTTGGACACTCACCTACCTAGTTCCTAGCAATGGTGACTGTATTATAGTGTAGGTAGGTGTATGGACTCTACATGTTGACTGTCTAAGTTTGAATCCACCACTTACAAGATCTGAAACCCTAAGCAAGCCAGTAAACTTCTTTGTGCATCAGTTACTTGATTTGTACAATAAGGATGACAGTACCTACTTCAGAGTTTTGTGAGCATCAATACACGAAATAGTAGTATGCTATGTGTTTGTCATTAGCATTGTGTTGTAACCAGAACAATTACATTGCACTTTTTCTTTAAAAAACACACACATATTTTTATTGATTTCAGAGAGGAAGGGAGAGGGAGAGAGAAATACCAATGATGAGAGAGAATCATTGATCGGCTGCCTCCTGCACGCCCCTACTTGGGCATGTGTTCTGACCGGGAATCAAATCATGGCAACCACTGAGGCACACCAGCCGGGCTGCACTTTTTCCTATAAAAAAAGGTAGGGAGGAGGAGGGACCTGGACTTCTAAGATGATTAAAACCAGTCAGCAGCCTTATGTGGAATTTCATTTGCATGAACTTAGTAGAGCTGCCGGGAACTCTAAGGGGCGGGGGCTGGGGGTTGTGCTTTTCCCCAGAATGTCATAGGTTTGGGTGGCGTTGCAGCTGCTCTGGGTGAGGCGGCGGAGAGCCTAGCGGCGACCTTGGGCCTCTCTGTTCACGTGGCTGTGCGAGGCCACCCGCCTCCTTCTCCTCCACCGGCGGGCGCCGCCTCCCACTCCCGCCCATAGGAAAGTTCCCAGCCGGTCGCTGCGTGTAGTACGTGACAAGTGTGAGCCGCACGTCCCATCAGCGCCCTCACAGACTGACAGCGATTCCGAGCAACTGAAGCGCGCCGGTGCCTTTGGCTGCGTCCAATAGTGGCTGCTGTTAGCGACGCGGGGCCGGCCGGCGGCCGGGCAGGGGCGGGGCTGGGAGCGGGGCGGGGCGGGGGCGGGGCCCGCGCGCAACTCAGAGATCTGCACGCGGTCTGAGTCGGACATTTGCTGCTGTCTCTGTCGCTGACTGGTCTGCGGGCTCTCTGAGCTGCTGTATTGCCAAGATGTCCCTTTCTAACAAGCTCACTCTGGACAAGCTGGACGTGAAGGGCAAGCGGGTCGTCATGAGGTAATTCTGCACATCTGCCCGCGCTTCCTCGGGGCCCTGCGGCAGCCTCTCTGGCCAGCGCCGACTTGCTTTCCCGCCTGCCCAAAGTCGCTTTTAGTCCTGGGCTCGGCCTTATGGGCTCTAGCCATACTAGGCGATGCTGCCGACCGTTGTGGCTGAGGCTTTTCCGGGTGTGGCGGTTCCTAACCTCGTTTCTCCCAGCCCAGGAAACGAGCTGTAGGTGCCCTTTTGGGGTGGATCCACCGAGGAACAGCTCAGATTGCCGAGAACCATTTTGCCCTCTTTCCCATTCCTGCCATGCAGTTCCGTCTCCTCCAGTTCCCAGTTGGCGAGGTGGAACCTAAGGCGTAGCCTGCAAATCTCTAGGCCCCAAGGCAGGGACCTTGAAAGGTCATTTGGTTAGTTTCCCTTCCCCGCCCTAGGCCATCCCAGGCAAAGAGAAAGGGCCCACATTTCAAAGGTCCTTGCAAAAAAAATCTTTCCCAGAGGGTGTTGATATAGATGTTCAGGAGTAGAACCCCCTAAAGCATCGGGGGTAAGAGGGTGAAGTCGGGTGGGGCTCACCGAAGGCAGTCCTGCAGAGCTTATGTAACAGGCCTCTGCCGCCCAACCTGGTCTTTGGACTCGGGGCGTTGGGGTTTGCATCAGGATTGTGACACATGCTGGGTAATGGTAGAGCAGGGTGTGGCTACTCATTCTTGCTGTTCTCCAACCTCATCCTCACAGGTGGCTAGAGAAGCAGGATATTAGAAATGGGGAGGGCTCCCCATATACTTGGGGGTCTCTGACTCTGCACATGTGGGTCCCTTGTCACTTACCAATATGGCTTCTCACTTATTTGCCCCAGTTACTAGAATGGTGTATGGAGCTTGTACATTCTTTTTTTAAGGTGTGGTACATTTGTGTGTGCCAGAGGCAAAGTGCATGAGGACAGTTAGCTATATAACTGATACATTTGACTGTTACATATCTTTTTTTAAAATATAATTTTTATTGATTTCAGAGAGGAAGGGAGAGGGAGAGAGAGATAGAAACATCATTGTTGAGAATCATTGATTGGCTGCCTCCTGCACGCCCCCTACTGGGGATGGAGCCTGCAACAAGGGCATGTGCCCTGACTGGGAATCCAACCGTGACCTCATGTTTCATAGGTTAATGCTCAACCACTGAGCCACACCCGCCAGGCATCTGTTACATATCTTGAGAGGATGCAAGGGTGGTGCTTTGGGGGGGGGGGGGGTCATAAGGACTTGCTTTGATGGCATTTTGCAGGCTTGTCCTTTTCGGGAAATGATTGATGGGCAGGCATGTGAATGGTGTGATTCAGCCCCTTTCCCAATTTGAGTTGGTTCAAGTGAGGGCATCTTTTGGATATTAGCAGACACATAGGATAGTAGGGGACTCTTCCTTTACCCTAAGCTTAAACATATGAAGGTACTATGAATTAGAGAACTCTATGGATGCCCCAAAATTCATGTAGTCTCTCCCTTCCATCTAATTTCACTATGGCTTACTGTTAGTTTGCAAGTGGCCTTCTGTGCCTTGCTATGGAAATAGTCAGAAGAACTCAATAGCTTATGGCCATGAAAAACACCTGGTATCCACATTTTCCCAAATAATCTAGGCCATTTCAATCTGGAAAAAGTAGGAATTACTTGCAGTCACCTTGGTATTAGACAAGGGCCCTTTCTACCCCTTAGATGATGTTAAGGAAAGGGGATGGATCCTCTGAAAAACAGGACAGGTGGACATTGGCAACTAGATCTGAGGTTTAATTATTTCCTCCGATCTCTTCTATGCTCAAGCCTGACCTTTCCAGATGCACGTACCAGCTGAAAGACAAGAAATGGGGCATCATACAGGTCCCTTTCCTGCAATTTCCATTTTGGGCTTTATCTCCTCTCTCCCCTGGGAAATTGGCTTGAGGAATTAACTGGGATGGCTAGGAGTAGGACTAGAGAAGGTGCTTATCTTTTCTCACTCTGGATCTAATATGAAATATCTTTCTGCCTAAGGGCTCAAAGTTTCATTCAGATTGACCCTGAGTCTTGAAACAATTGGCTAGTCTTGTTTTGCTGATGGAAAATGACCTGTCCAAGGTCACTGAACTAGCAAGTTGGTGGCAGAGCCAGAACTAGAATTGGGTCTCTTTGGCTACTGAGCAGATCCTCTGAATACTGGGGCATAGTGAAGACAGGTTAAAATAGACATTTTGTTGCTGACAGTTGCAATCTATAACTCCCCCCTGTAATCTGGATAAATTCTATGTGGCCTGAGGAGAGGAAGTAAGTTACTTTGTTTCCTGATGAACACATCTCTTTTGAACAGAGAGTCACACTGTAGCCCTACTTTTTGGAAGAGCCTAGGCAGCCATGCTTTGTCAAATTTCTTTTTGTTTCAATGTCCTTATGTGGTCTTTGCTGGCAGTGTTTTGGAAATGGGCCTCCTGAGTAATGGCTGCTTCACTTAACCTCCTCTCTTTGTCCCACAAAAGAGAACTTTGATGTTTGTTGAGACTTCTGGCCCCTGCTTTGATTACTAAGGGAAATTTTTTTGTCGAGGGAACTTTAGATAGCCAGAAACCTGAATAATTCCCAGGTTCCACCTCAGTTTTTTAGGACACCAATTGACTTTACCTTTGTTTAAGCTTCCTGTATATTTTTGCAATGTCATTTTCTTCCTCTCATAGGATGCCAGTCATACTCCGTTGCTGACTGTGAAACACTTCCCTTTTGCTTGCCTGCCCCCCCCTTTTTTAAACCTCACTGATTCTCTTTATCCTGTTGTAACTTGTTAAGCAAGCCTTGATGTAGTGGAAAAAGAAACGGAGAGGAAAAACTGAGAGCAGATAAAAAAACCTCTAAGACAGCCATGATATCCTAATTTTTCAGTTAGGGGCAGTGAATCAAGGGTGGACATGGTTCCTTTGAGAGCTTTTAATGGAACTGGGCTTAGGACTCCTGAGATTTCAGGCGATTGATAGAGACGTGATATTTCTATTAACTCAATATGTTTAACATTTTATTTTGAAATAATTATAGGTTCTCAGGAGGTTGCAAAGATAGTAGAGAGGTCCTGTGTTCACCCAATTTCACCTATTGGATACCCCTTACATTATTATAGTACAATATCAAAAGTAGAAAGTTGACTTTAGAATAAAATATATAGTTCTATGCTATTTTATCACATGTATAGATTTGTGTAACTCCTGCCACAGTCAAGATACAAAATTTTGTTTGATTACCACTAAGATCTCCCTCATGCTATACTCACTTAGAGTCATGGCCCCTCTCCCTCATTTCTAACCTCTGGTAACTACTAATCTGTCCTCTCTTTCTAAAATTTTGTCAGTTCAAAAATGTTACATAAGCGGAATCACATAGTATGTTACCTTTTGGCATTGGCTTTTTAAAATATATATATATTTTTTAATTGATTTTTTTACAGAGAGGAAGGGAGAGGGATAGAGAGTCAGAAACATGGATGAGAGAGAAACATCGATCAGCCGTCTCCTGCACTCTCCCTACTGGGGATGTGCCCGCAACCAAGGTACATGCCCTTGACCGGAATTGAACCCGGGACCCTTGAGTCCCAGGCTGACGCTCTATCCACTGAGCCAAACCAGCTAGGGTGGCATTGGCTTTTTAAAAAATATTTTTATTGATTTCAGAGAGGAAGGGAGAGAAAGATAAAAACATCAATGATGAGAGAATCATTGATCAGCTGCCTCCTGCATGCCCCCCACTGGGGATTGAGCCCGCAACCCGGGCATGTGCCCTTGACCGGAATCGAACCTGGGACCCTTCAGTCTGCAGGCCAATGCTCTGTCCACTGAGCAAAACCAGCTAAGGCTGGCATTGGCATTTTTTTAAATTTTCTTTATTGATTAAGGTATTACATATGTGTCCTTATCCCCCCTTTCCCCCCACACCCCGCTCATGCCCTCACCCTGGTGTCTGTGTCCATTGGTTATGCTTAATATGCATGCATACAAGTCCTTTGGTTGATCTTTCCCCCTTACCCACACCCTCCCCTACCTTCCCTCTGAAGTTTGATGGTCTGATCGATGCTTCTCTGTCTCTGGATCTGTTTTTGTTCATCAGTTTATGTTGTTCACTATATTCCACAAATGAGTGAGATCATGTGATATTTATATTTCTCTGACTGACTTATTTCGCTTAGCATAATGCACTCTATGTCCATCCATGCTGTTGCAAATGGTAGGAGTTCCTTCCTTTTTACAGCAGCGTAGTATTACATTGTGTAGATGTACCACAGTTTTTAATCCACTCATCTGCTGATGGGCTGGCTTTTTTTATTTACCATAATGCCCTCGAGATTTCTCCAAGTTGTTGCATGTATCAGTAGTTCAGTCCTTGTATTACTGAAGAGTATTCTATGGTATGGTTGTTCTACCATTTGTTTAGCCCATTAAAGGATATCTGGGTTATTTCCAGTTTTGGGCTATTTCAAATAAAGCTGTTGTGAACATTGAACATTCATTCGTACACAAGTCTTGGTATGGACATATGTTGTTATTTCTGTTGGGTAAACACCTAGGAATGGAATTGCTAGGTCATATGCTTAACCTTTGAGGAATTCCCATACTGTTTTCCAAAGCAACCACACCATTTTACATTCCCACCAACAGTGTATGTGATCAGTCTCTGCATCCTGATCAGCATTTGGTGTTGTCATTATTTTTTATTTCAGCCATTCTGATAGTTCTGTAGTGAAATCTGATTTCATGCCTGAGTGTTTCAGGGAAGTGGGAATGAAAGGAGTGCAGATTTTACATGGAATGAAAGAAGTGGAATGTGTAGGCAAGAGCAGTTTCTTTGGTGGGGTCCACCGAGAGAAGGAGCTAAAAGGAGAGCTGTTGCCTGGCCGGCCAGTGTGGCTTAGAGGTTGAGTGCTGACCTAGGAACCAAGAGGTTCGATTCTCAGTTGGGGCACATTCCCAGATTGTGGGCTCGATCCCCAGTAGGGGGCATGCAGCAGGGAGCTGATCAATGTTTCTCTCTCTTAGATGTTTCTGTTTATCCTTCTCCCTTCCTCTCTCTCTAAAAATCAATAAAGAAAAAGGAAAAATTCTGTAGTTACATCAGTATTCAGTAAATTTGTTGGTATGTCAAATTTTAGTTTCCCAGTTTTACTGGGATGTGAATTCAACAAATGCTGAGTTAGTTTAAGAACCTAAAGTGAGGCTTAAATAGTATTGAGCACTGTCTTGCTGCAGTTAATTGTATCCAAATTCTAGGAAAAATAAATGATGCTAGAAGTTGAAAAAAAAAAGAAAAGAAACATAAAGGAGAGCTATTGTTGAGAGTCGAGGAGATGATAGCGGAGGTAATCCACAGGTAATGAGAAGAGAGTGCAAGTCCAATTCTCATCAGTAAGCTATGTAAGCTTGGATAGATGTGACAGATCAGATTCTTGAGTGTTTCTGCGCAAAGAATTTCCTCCTTGTAAGGGCTTGAGAGTAGGGAGTAGCACTGTAAGGGGTGGCTTGTGCTCTGCCTCTTGCCCTTAGCCCTTTTGACCACAGACCTTCAGGGAGGCTGCAGAGGGAGAAAATGACCCGTGGTAATGGAATACTCTATCCTTTTTGGAATGCACTTTATAACCTTGTTCAGCATATTTAAAGAAGATGCTTTTGAATCAGAATCAAGTAGCCTGAAACTAAGGAGAGTGTATTTATTTCTTCAAAGGCATATGTACTGACTTTATTTTTTCGGACTTTCTTTAATTAAAATGTTTGAATAATAGAATTATTATCTTCACCCACCTTTGGAAAGGCTGCTCTTCAATGAGGTAGATTGGAGTACAGACATGCCTCTTTTTATTGCATTTTGCCTTATTGCACTGAACAGATACTGTGTTTCTGTTACAAATTGAAGGTTTGTGCAATTCTGCATTGAGCAAGTCTACAGGTGCTGTGTTCGAAATATGCTCACTTTGTGTCTCTGTCACATTTTGGTAATTCTTGTAATATTTCAAAAATTTTTATTATATTTGTTATGGTGATCTGTGATTAATGGTCTTTGATGTTGCTACTATAATTGTTTTGGGGTGCCATGAGTTCCCCATATTAAGGCAGCAAACTTAATAAGTATTGTGTGTGTTCTGACTGCTCTCTCCCTCTCCTTGGGCCTCCCTATTCCTTGAGACACAACAAAATTAAAATTAGGCCAGTTAATAACCATACAGTGACCTCTAAGTATTCAAGTGAAAGGGAGAACGGCACATCTCACTTTAAATGAAAAGCTAGAAATGATTAAGCTTAGTGAGGAAGGCATGTTGAAAGCTGAGATAGGCCAAAAGCAAGATTTCTTGTGCTAACAGTTAGCCAAGTTGTAAATGCAAAGGAATAGTTCTTTTAAAAAAATATGTATATGTATATATATTAATATATATATAATATATATGTATATGTATATATAAAGCCTAATATGCAAATTGTTCCCATGGGAGTTCAACTGGGAGACTGATCGCTTGCTATGGTGTGTGCTGACCACCAGTGGGTGGCGCAGAATGAAGGAAGGCGGCAGCCAGGGAAGGGAGGCCCTGGCCAGCAGCCGGAAAGCCGGAACGCCCTGATTGGCCCTGATCGCCGGCCAGGCCTAGGGACCCTACCTGTGTATGAATTTTGGGGTCCCTAGAGAGAAACGTTGATTGGCTGTCTCCTGCACGCCCCCCCCACTGGGAATTGAGGCTGCAACCCAGGCATGTGCCCTTGACTGGAATCAAACCCAGGACCCTTCAGTCCACAGGCTGATGCTCTATCCACTGAGCCAAACAAGCTACAGCGCAAAGGAATAGTTCTTTTTAAAAAAATACTTTATTTTTTATTTTATTTTTTAAATATATTTTTATCAATTTAAGAGAGGAAGGGAGAGGGAGAGAGAGATAGAAACATCAATGATGAGAGAGAATCATTGATTGGCTGCCTCCTGCATGCACCCCAGTGGGGATCGAGCCCACAACCCGGGCATGTGCCCTTGACTGGAATTGAACCTTGGACCTTTCAGTTTTCAAGCTGATGCTCTATCCACTGAGCAAACCAGCTTGGGCAGGAATAGTTCTTGAAGAAAATTATAGCTGCCATTCCAGTGAACACATAAATGATATGGAGAAAGTTGTAGTGGTCTGGATAGATTAAATCAGTCACAACACAACATTTACTTAAGCCAAAGCCTAATCCATAGCAAGGCCCTAACTCTCCTCAGTTTTTTGAAGGCTTAGTGAGGTGAAGAAGCTGCAGCAGAAAAGTTTGAGACTAGCAGAGGTTGGTTCATGAGGTTTAAGGAAAGCAGCCGTATCCCTAACATACAAGCACAAAGTGAAGCAGCAAGTGCTGATATAGAAGCTGCAGCAAATTATCCAGAAGATCTAGCTAAGATCATTAATTAAGGGGCTACACTAAACAGCAGATTTGCAATGTAGATGAAATAACCTTCCTTATATTGGAAGAAGATGCCATCTAGGACTTTCATAGCCAGAGAGGAGAAGTCAATGCCTGGCTTCAAAGCATTAAAGAACAGGCTGACTCTGTTGTTAGGGGCTAATGCAGCTGTGACTTTAAGTTGAAGGCAGTATTTATTCACTTACCACTTAGAAAATCCTAGGGCTCTTAAGAATTATGCTACATCTATTTTGCCTGTGCTGTATAAATGGAACAACAAAGTCTGGATGACAGCACATCTGTTTACAGCATGGTTTACTAAATATTTTGGGCCCACTGTTGAGAGCTTGCTTCTCAAAAAAAAAAAAGATTTCTTTCAAAATATTACTGCTCATTGACAATGCACCTGGTCACCCAGGAGCTCCAATTGAGATATACAATGAGATTAGTATTATTTTCATGCCTGCTGACACAACATCCATTCTGCATCTCATGGATCAAGGAGTAATTTCAACTTTCAAGTCTCATTATTAAATAAATATATTTTGTAAGGCTATAGTTGCCATAGATAGTGATTCACTCTGGATCTGGGCAAAGTCAATTGAAAATCTGGAAAGGATTCGCTATCCTAAATGCCATTAAGAACATTCAGGACTCACAGTATGAGATCAAAAATATCAACATTATCAGGATTTTGGAAGAATTTGATTCCAGCCCTCATGGATGATTTTGAGAGGGGTTCAAGACTTCAGTGGAGGAAGTAACTATAGATAGAAAAGGTGATGAAAATATCAAGGGAACTAGAATTAGAAGGGGAGCCTGAAGATGTGACTGAATTGCTGCAATCTAATGATAGAACTGTAATGGATGAGGAATTGCTTCTTATGGATGAACAAAGAAAGTGGTTTCTTGAGATGGAATCTCCCCCTGGTGAAGATGTGGGAAGATTATTGAAATGACAGCAAACGATTTAGAATAGTACATAAACTTAATTGATAAAGCAGGGCAGGGTTTGAGAGGATTGACTCCAACTTGGAAAGAAGTTATACTGTGGGTAAAATGCTGTTGAATAGCATCACGTGCTATGGAGAAATTGTTCCTGAAAGGAAGAGTCAATCAGTGTGGCAAACTTCACTGTTGCTTTATTTTTTTTTAAATATATTTTATTGATTTTTTACAGAGAAGAAGGGAGAGGGATAGAGAGTTAGAAACATCGATGAGAGAGATCGACCAGCTGCCTCCTGCACACCCCCCACTGGGGATGTGCCCGCAACCAAGGCACACGCCCTTGACCGGAATCGAACCTGGGACCCTTGAGTCCGCAGGCCGACGCTCTATCCACTGAGCCAAACCGGTTCGGCAACTGTTGCTTTATTTTAAGAAATTGCCACAACCATCCAGCCTTCAGCGACCAACATTCTGATCAGTCGGCAGCTATCGGCATCAAGGCAAGGCAAGGCAAGGATTATGACTTGCTGAAGGTCAGATGATGTTTAGTATTCTTTTTAGCAGTAAAGTATTTCTTTTATGCAAGAATGTCTTAAGGTAATTTTAATGTAAGTTATGAAAACAGATTAATAGTCAACGGTAGCCTCATTTTAATGACAAAAAATAAAGGATACACAGAAATGGCATTGTCCCTTAAATAAGTTGAATGAGGTGTTGATAACCCTGTAATCAAAGTAATCATTCTCTTTTATGTACCACATGTCAATTTTATATATTATCAATTACACTAAATTTAAAAAAAACTTCAATTTTGATAATTCAGGCAGAAAACTGAATACACAGGAACCAGAGCTTTGATTTCAGAGAGGAAGGGAAAGGGGGAGAGAGAGAGAAACATCAATGATGAGAGAGAATCATTGATTGGCTGCCTCCTGCACGCCCCCCACTGGGGATTGGGCCCGCAACCCCAGGCATGTGCCCTTGACCGGAATCGAACCTGGGACCCTTTGGTCCGCAGGTCGACGCTCTATCCACTGAGCCAAACCATTTGCTGTGTCTGGAGGTCCAGCGTCTTAAATTGGTGCTCGAATTTGTCCATCAAGGCAGAGGTCTTCTCTAGATTCATGGTTTTTAATGTCGCATCCATCAACTTAACCACCCTGGCCATTGACTTGGTCACTTTGCCCATCGTCACCACCGTCTGGACTCTGGCAGCCATCACATCGACCTGCACTCATTCTCAAGAAATTCACTGCCTGATTCTTCTGGTGAATGGCATTTTTGGCGTGTATCTTCGCAACTTCCATGTTGCCCTTCTGAATGGCCTTTTTAATTTTGGCCTTTTTGGCCTTTTCCTCCTTGTTGCATTTTTTGGCACTTCTGCTCAGTTCTTTGGCCTCGAACTTCAGGTTGAACAGATGTTTCTCCATGTTAGACATAGTCCCATGGCTCCTCTGGGTGGGCGGCCAGGTAGACGTGCACTGAAGGGAGGCAGAAAGGCTAAAGTATTTTTTATATATATTTTTATTAATTTCAGAGGGAGAGAGGAAGAAAGAGGGAGAGACAGAAACATCAGTGATGAGAGAGAATCATTGATTGGCTGCCTCCTGCACGCCCCCCACTTGGGATTGAGCCTGCAACCCGGGCATGACTGGAATCGAACCTGGGACCCTTCAGTCCGCAGGCTTAAATCAGGTAGGGCTGGGCTCATTTTTTAAAAATATATATATTTTATTGATTTCTTACAGAGAGGAAGGGAGAGGGATAGAGAATCAGAAACATCGATGAGAGGGAAACATCGATCAGCTGCCTCCTGCGCACTCCCTACTGGGTATGTGCCTGCAACCAAGGTACATGCCCTTGACCGGAATCGAACCTGGGACCCTTGAGTCCGCAGGCCGACGCTCTATCCATTGAGCCAAACCAGTCAGGGCAGGCTGGGCTTTATTTTTTAATTGGATTGTTTGTCTTCCTTTTGTTAAGTATGAGTTCCTTATATATTTTGGATATTAACCCTTTATCAGATGTATCATTGACAGATCTGTTCTTCCATGCAGTGGGCTCTCTTGTTATATTGTTCATGGTTTCCTTTGCTGTGCAGAAGCTTTTTATTTTGATGTAGTCCCATTTGTTTATTTTCTCCTTAGTTTCCTTTGCTTGGGAGATGTCTGAGATTTTGCTGCCTATGGTTTCTTTTAAGATTTTTATGGTTTCACGACTTACATGTAAGCCTTTTTTCCATTTTTAATTTATTTTTGTGTATGCTGTAAGTTGGTGATCTAGTTTCATTTTTTTCATGTGTCTGTCCAATTTCCCCAGCACCACTTATTGAAATGACTGTCTTGACTCCACTGTATGTTCTTGCCTCCTTTGTCAAATATTAATTGAGCATAATGGCTTAAGTCGATTTCTGGGTTCTTTGTTCTGTTCCATTGATCTATATTCCTGTTCTTAATGACAGTACCAGGCTATTTTGATATTGGTAGCTTTGTAGTATAACTTAAAATCTGGTATTGTGATCCCTCTAACTTTGTTCTTTCTCAAGATTGCTGCAGCTATTCAGGGTCTTTTTGGTTCCATATAAATTTTTGGAGTATTTTTTCTAGATTTGTGAAATATGCTGTTGATATTTTAATAGGGATTGCATTGAACCTATAGATTGCTTTGGGTAGTATAGACATTTTCAATGATTATGATTCTACCAACCCATGAACACAGTATATTCTTCCACTTTTTTATATCTTCTCTTTCTCTTTTTCAATGTCCTTTAGTTTTCTGAGTATGTCTTTTACTTCCTTGGTTAAGTTTATTCCTAATTATCTTAATTTTTTTGTTGCAATGGTAAATGGTATTGTTTGTTTAGTTTCTCTTTCTGAGAATTCATTATGTTATATATATATAAAGGATAATATGCAAATTGTCCCCAGGGGAGTTCGATTGCTTGCTATGATGTGTGCTGACCATCAGGGGGTGGCACAGAACGAAGGAAGGCCCTGGCAGGGAGCTGACAGCCAGGAAAGGAAGGCTCTGGCCGGCAGCCAGAAGTTCCTGATTGGCCCTTATCACTGGCCAGGCCTAGGGACCCTACACATGTACGAATTTCTTGCATTGGGCCTCTAGTTGGTGAATAAAAATGCCAAAGAATTTTGGGTGTTAATTTTGTATCCTGCTACATTGCCAAATTCCTTTATTAAATCTAGTAGTTTTTGGTAGAGTCTTTAGGGTTTTCTTTGCATAATATCACGTCATCTGCGAATAATGAGAGTTTTACTTCCTTCTTTTCAATTTGAATGCCTTTTATTTCTTCTAGTCTGATTTATATGGCTAGGATTTCCAATACTATGTTGAATAAGAGTAGTAAAAGCAGACATCCTTGTCTTGTTCCTGTTCTTAGGTGAAATGATTTTAGTTTTTGCCCATTGGTCATGATGTTGTCTGTAGTGTGTGTGTGTTAATCCACATCTGAGGATATTTTTCCATTGATTTTTAGGGAGAGGGAGAGGGAAAGACAGAGAGAAACATTGATGTGAGAGAAACACATCGATTGGTTGCTTCCTGCATGAGCCTCGACCAGTGCCTGGGCTAGGGAGGAGTCTGCAACCAGTTTATGTGCCCTTGACCAGAATTGAACCTGGGACCCTTTGGTCCACAGGCCAATGCTCTGTACACTGAGCCAAACCGGCTAGGGCTGCTGAGAGTTTCTATCAAAAATGGGTGTTGGATTTTGTTGAATGCTTTTTCTGCGTCTACTGATATGATCATGTGATTTTTGTCTTTCAGTTTTTTTATGTGATGTATCACTTTGTTGATTTGCAAATATTGTATCAGCCTTGCATCCCTGGAATAAATCCCAGTTGGTCATGGTGTATGATTTTTTTAATGTATTGCTGGATCTGATTTTCTAACATTTTGTTGAAGATTTTAGCATCTATGTTCATCAGGAATATTGGCCTGTAGTTCTCTTTCTTTTGTAGTGCCTTTATCTGGTTTTAGAATTAGGATAACATCCTATATAATAATCCTATATAATAAAGAACTAATATGCAAATTAGACCAGATGGCGGAACAACCTTCCAGAATGACCTTTCAGAACAACCAGTGGGTGGGGGGCAGTTCTGCAAGAGCTGCGAAGGCCTACTCTTGCATGAATTTCATGCATTGGGCCTCTAGTTGGTCTAATAAAAAGAGCTGGGAAGTATTCCTTCCTCTTGGATGTTTTGGAATAGTTTGAGGAAATAGGTGTTAGTTGTTATTTGAAGGTTTGATAAAACTCCTCTGCGAAGCCATCCGGGCCAGGGTTTTTGTTTGCTGGGAGTTTTTTGATTACTGCTTCTATTTCATCAGTTGTTAGTGGCCTATTCAGGTTTTCTGGTTCTTCCTGATTTAGTTTTGGGAGATTGCATTTTTCTAGGAATTAGTCCATTTCATCTACATTGTCCAGCTTGTTGGCATAAAGTTGTTCATAGTATTTTCTTACACTCCTTTATATTTCTGTGGTGTCAGTTGTTATTTTGCTACTTTCATTTCTGATTTTATTTATTTGGGTCCTCTCTTTGTTTCTGGATGAGTCTGGCTAGCGGTTCATCAATCTTGTTTATTTTTTCAAAGAACCAGCTCTTGGTTTCATTGATTTTTTTTTAAATTTTATATTTTATTGATTTTTTACAGAGAGAAAGGGAGAGGGATAGAGAGTTAGAAACATCGATGAGAGAGAAACATCCATCAGCTGCCTCCTGCATACCCCAGACTGGGGATATATACCATATATTTTGAATGGTAGTCTTGCTGGACATAGTAATCTTGGTGTCCAATTCTTGCTTTTCATTACTTTGAATACTTCATGCCAATCCCTTCTGGCCTGTGGAGTTTCTGATGAGAAATCAGTTGTCAGCCTTATTGGAGCTCCTTTGTAGGTAACAAATTGCTTTTCTCTTGCTACCTATCAGATTCTCTCTTTGTTTTTAATTTTTGGCATTTTAATTATGATGTGTCTGGGAATAGGCCTGTTTGGGTTCTTCTTGCTTGAGATTCTCTGTGCCTTCTGAACTTGTGACTTTTTCCTTCACTAGGTTAGGGAAATTTTCTGCCATTATTTCTTCAAGCACATTTTCTATCCCTTGCTCACTTTCTTCCCCTTCTGGTATACCTATTATATGAATGTTGTTACATTTCATGGTGTCCCTTTCCCTTAAGTTGTCCTGTTTTTAAATTTTTTTTCTTTTTGGGTTCTCTGATTGAATAATTTTTCTACCCTGTCTTCTCATTCACTGATCTAATCATTGTCTTGTCCTAATCTACTCAGTAGTCCTTCCACTGTGTTCTTTATTATATCATTTTTCATAGTTACTATATCTTTTTTTTTAAAAATATATTTTATTGATCTTTTACAGAGAGGAAGGGAGAGGGATAGAGAGCTAGAAACATCGATCAGCTGCCTCCTGCACACCCCCCACTGGAGATGTGCCCGCAACCAAGGCACATGCCCTTGACTGGAACCGAACCCGGGACCCTTCAGTCCGCAGGCAGACGCTCCATCCACTGAGCCAAGCCAGCCAGGGCGTTACTATATCTTTTCTCATGTTGTTGAGCATTCTTTGCCATCATTCTGAACTCTCTATCTGATAAATTTCTTTTCTCCCTTTCATTTAGCTCCTCTTCTGGAAAATTCACTTGTTCTTTCATTTCTGGCTTTTTTTTTTTGTATCCCCATTTTCGCTGTTTGTTTGGGTTTGTGTCTATCAGGTAGGTTTGCTACAACTTCCAATCTCTAGTGCAGGACAATGCCAGCCACTATTTGTGACTGCTAGATAGAACAGGTTTAGCTACTCAGGTCTTCAGGGCTAGTTCCTATTATTTGTTAGTTTTATTTTTACAAATGTCTCTTTTAAAGTATGAGATACACACTGTAAAGGACACAAATCATAAGCTTGAGGAATCACAAAACGAGCATATTTATACAATCATCCCAGTCAAGAAATAGAACATTACCAGAACCCCAGAAGACCCCTCTGGTGTCCTATCTCAGTCACTACCATCATCCTCCTCTGCATGGCTAACCATTATCTTGACTCCTTATACTGCTTTTTAATTTTAAGGTGATTTTTGAACTTCCAATTTATTTAACTGGTTCACTAAAAGTACTTTTCTAATCTTTGAGGGAATAATGCATTGATCATGACTCTGAACCTGAAACTTTGTTTCCTTTTTAGAGTGGACTTCAATGTTCCTATGAAGAACAACCAGATAACAAACAATCAAAGGTAAGGTTCCTGCTAAGCATTGTGCTAGGTTATGATGTGTGTTGGTGTAACTATGAAGGATGAAATGGTTTTCCTTTCTTATCATACAACTATGATAATTTAAGTGATCTGAGCAAGGATTTTCACCAAACTACCCTTGGTCTGCTGGTTTTTTTTTGGAGAATTTTTATGAGAGTTTATTTGTGTCAAATTGATGACATATGCCAGGGAGCAAGATTTCAAGAACTTCCTGGTCAGCTTTCTTAATGAAAATGTAGACCAGAGGTCCTCAAACTACGGCCCGTGGGCCACATGCAAATACAAATATTGTATTTGTTCCCGTTTTATTTTTTTTACTTCAAAATAAGATATGTGCAGTGTGCATAGGAATTTGTTCATAGTTTTTTTTTAAACTATAGTCCTGCCCTCCAACGGTCTGAGGGACAGTGAACTGGCCCCCTGTTTAAAAAGTTTGAGGACCCCTGATGTAGACATTGAAAAAAATCATCTTAAAGTGATTTATTTTCTGCACTTGATTTTTGAAAATTTGAAGAATTTGGGGTTATGCATTTTTAATGAATGTCAGAGTTTAAGGTTTCTTGTCTTCCCTGCAAAATGAACTATGCAAGAGAAGGATTTTTTAATTACCAATAATTATTGAGATTATATGTAGTATTATAACCTCCTACTCCAGATGGTCCAGATAAAATCAGTTTTTGAGAATTTTGACTTAAGGGAAAAGACTTTAGAAGTAATATTTTCAATCTGTGTAGATTGAGAAGCAGAAATTTTAAGTGATAGTACTGCTCTTGCTTTTGACTAGATTGTGATACAAGGTTTTTTGTGTTATTAAAAAAATATATTTTCTTGATTTTTTATAGAGAGGAAGGGAGAGGGACAGAGAGTTAGAAACATCGATGAGAGAGAAACATCGGTCAGCTGCCTCCTGCACACTCCCTACTGGGTATGTGCCCGCAACCAGGGTACATGCCCTTGACCGGAATCGAACCCGGGACCCTTGAGTCCGCAGGCCGATGCTCTATCCACTGAGCCAAACTGGTTAGGACACAAGGCTTTTTTTAAAAAAATATTTTTATTGATTTCAGGGAGGAAAGGAGAGGGGGAGAGAGTTAAAAACATCAATGATGAGAGAGAATCATTGATTGGCTGCCTCCTGCACACCCCTACTGGGGATTGAGCCTGCAACCCTGGCCTGTTCCCTTGACCGGAATCAAACCCAGGACCCTTCTGTCCGCAGGCTGATGCTCTGTCTACTGAGCCAAACCAGCGAGGGTCAAGGTTTTTAAGTTTTATTTATTTACTTACTTATTATTGAATTTATTGCGGTTACACTGGTTAACGAAATTATACAGTTTTCAGGGTCACAATTCTACAACATATCTGTACACTGTATTGTATGTTCACCATTCCAAGTCAAATCTCCTTCCATCACCATTTATCTCTCCTTTACCTTCTTCTACCTCCTCCCACCGCCTCCCCTGGCAATTATCACACTGTTGTCCATGTCCATGAATTCTTTCTCTTTTTTTTAAATTTCTCCTCCACCTCCCAGCCCCCTCCCCAAATATTTTAAAATTTTTTAAAAAAATATATTTTTATTGATTTTTTACAGAGAAGAAGGGAGAGGGATAGAGAGTTAGAAACATCGATGAGAGAGAAACATCGACCAGCTGCCTCCTGCACACCCCCTACTGGGGATGTGCCTGCAACCAAGGTACATGCCCTTGACCGGAATCGAACCTGGTGCCCTTCAGTACGCAGGCTGACGCTCTATCCACTGAGCCAAACCGGTCAGGGCAATATTTTAAATTTTAAATGAAAGTTTTGAGCTTGAAAGGTGCTTTTCAATTATTAGACCAGTGTTGTCTAATGTAAATATAATATGAGCCACATGTAATTGAAAATTTTCTAGTTGTCACATTAAAAAAGTAAAAAGAAATGGGTGAACTTGGTTTTAATAATATATTTTATTTAATCTAGTAAGTCTAAAATAAT
Source organism: Myotis lucifugus (assembly GCF_000147115.1). Classification (NCBI taxonomy): domain Eukaryota; kingdom Metazoa; phylum Chordata; class Mammalia; order Chiroptera; family Vespertilionidae; genus Myotis; species Myotis lucifugus. The sequence continues at coordinate 6,222,674 of NW_005871052.1, read as the reverse complement.
CATTGCAATATATAACCTGTAAAATAATCAAAGGCACATTTAACTTTTTTGGTATTAAGTCTGAGATTTGGCATGTATTTTACACTATAGCACATCTCAATCTGGGCTAGTCACATTTCTAGCATCTAAGAGGCACATGTGTCCAATGGCTATCATATTAGGCAGTTCAGGTCTAGACCCAGAACTATCTCAGATATTGGCCCCAGAATAGAACCTGGCTGTCTGTCAAGACATTTCTGCTGTACCATAGTGGAAGGTCTTGTACAAGGCAGCCCTGACCCTTCTTGAGTTACATTATTTTCTGCAGCACACAGAAAAGATTGGAAATATGCCTGCCTATGAAGGTATTTTATGAATAAAAAGTAGAAAAACACATCAGAGTAGATCTTTTCATGTTTGGAAATCCATGGGGTTTAGAAATAATAGAACTTGCTGACAAAGGATAGCCCTGAAGGTTAATTTGTTTCCATTGGGCAAACTTTATACCTGATAAAGGTTTACTTTTTATTTGGTATAAATGATTTTTTATATATGCCAAATAGCATAGGTTATTTTAGAAACATAACTTGGTTTTTGTTATTCCATACTCTGCTGAAATGTCACCTTATCAGAGACTGTCCCTGGCCACCTTTCTAAAATCCCCTCCCACTGTTCCCCATTCAATCTTGTCCCCTTACCTTGCTTTATTTTCTCCATAGTTCTTATCACCATCTGAGATAGATATATTTTGTTAATTGTTTTGCTAGAGGCCCGGTGCATGAAATTGGTTCACTTGGGGGGGGGGGTCCCCTCAGCCCAGCCTGTGCCTTCTCCAGGACTCCTAGGGGGATGTCCGCCTGCCAGCTTAGGCCTGCTGCCTGGGGAGAGTGGGCCTAAGCCAGCAGGGGGACATCCCTCTCGCAGTCTGAGGACCCCTCGCTCCTTACCACCCACCTGCTCGCTGCTCCTTAGCGCTGGCGCGGAGGGGGAAGAGGGTCTCACCATCGCCTCTGCGCTTCACCAGCTA
>NW_005871052.1:6178371-6221568 GCF_000147115.1 Myotis lucifugus | reverse complement strand
CCAGCTATGAGCCCAGCTTCTGGCTGAGCAGCGCTCCCCCTGTGGGAGTGTGCACTGACCACCAGGGGGCAGATCCTGCATTGAGCATCTGCCCCCTGATGGTCAGTGCGCATCATAGCGACTGGCTGTTCCGCCGTAATGGTCACTTAGGCTTTTATTATATAGATTACCTCTCTCATGATTAGAATTTCACTTCCATGAGAGCAGAGACTGTTTTATTTACTGTTGTATTGTCAGAATGTGTAACAGTACCTGGCTTAAAAGAAGTATTCAATAAGTATTTATTGAATCATTTTCTTAATTATAAATTTTAATTTTTTTAAAGACTGGCAAAAACGAAAAGCTAGTATCAGGTTTGTAACAAAAATTTGAAATGTTTTAAGTTTAATAATTTTTTGGTTAAACTCAAATGTAGTATCGTATATAAATCACATTCTGTATAATGCATATATTTTTTCTTAAATAGAAAAGTGTCTTAGGATCTGTAATGGGTGCAAAAAAGTTACTACAATTCTTCCCAAATTTTCTTTAATGGTTTCAAGATTTCTTCCAGTTATATAAAAGCTCTGTTTTGGTGTCCCTAAGACCATGCACATTTTGTGATTTGCTAGGACTCATAAAACACAGTACATAGTCTCACTAGTAAAGTTCATTACATTGAAAGGATGCATGGAAGGGTCAGCACTGGGAAAAGACAGGGAGAGTCTGGAGAAATCCATGAATGGGTTTCTGATGCTCTCTCCCTCCCATGAGGGGACATACCGAGTGTGTTCCTTTCTCCAGCAGTGAAAAATGCAGTAAATTGTGTGCAATGATTATGCCCAGAAAAGCCTGTTAGAGACTTGGCCCTCAAGATTTTTATTGGGAGCTGGTACCATAGGTACCCTCTGCCTAGCAACTATCGAAATTCCAGACTTCCTGGAGGGAAGCAGGTACCCAGCATAAATGGCCTTGTTTTTTGTAGACAGTCTAGGAATGGTGAATGCCTTTTGTCTGTTAAAGGACTGAGGGACCACTTTGAAAGCCAAGTTCTGGACACCAGCCAAGGATCAACCTTGCAAGCAGGTTTTTCAAAGATAGAAGCTTCAGGCCTGCTAGCTAAGTTCTGCTTTCTGCATAAGGGGCAAACAATGATGAGAATGTATAATCCTAGGTGGAGGGTGTAATTAACTTTGTAATTAACTTCTTCCCTTGAACATGTATCTGAGGACCATCAGTGAATTGTTGAAAGTACATTTGAAGGAATTTGGAAAAGGAAAGGGGCTTTATGTTTTATGAGGCCATGAAGGACATATTTCCCACTAATTTCTAGGCGTAACCTTATTCTACCTGCTGTCTCTTTCTGGTTGCAGAATCAAGGCTGCCATCCCAAGTATCAAATTCTGCTTGGACAATGGAGCCAAGTCAGTTGTTCTTATGAGCCACCTGGGTCGGCCCGATGGTGTCCCCATGCCTGACAAGTACTCTTTGGAGCCAGTTGCTGTAGAACTCAAATCTCTGCTGGGCAAGTAAGTGCCAGCTCTGGTGCTGGTGGACGTTGTGACAGGAGATGTCAAGCATATTGTTACTGGTTCTTAACTTTCAGACTGCTTAAGTCTCTCCATCTCATGCTCTCCCCAGGGATGTTTTGTTCTTGAAGGATTGCGTGGGCCCCGAAGTGGAGAAAGCTTGTGCTGCCCCAGCTGCTGGGTCTGTCATCCTGTTGGAGAACCTTCGCTTTCATGTGGAAGAAGAAGGGAAGGGAAAAGATGCTTCTGGGAACAAGGTAGGACCTGTGATTTTTAAAATTTATTTGTATATTTTTATTTATTTTAGAGAGGAAGGGAGAGGGAGAGATTGAAACATTAATGATGAGAGAGAATCATTGATCGGCTGCCTCCTGCTCGCCCCCTACTGGGGAGTGAGCCCCTAACCCAGGCATGTGCCCTTGACTGGAATTGAACCTGGGACCCTTCAGTCCATGGGCCAATGCTCTATCCACTGAGCCAAACCAGCTAGGGCCTGACATTTCTTAAGGTCACTTGAGTGCCTTCTTTCAAGCAGTTTCTTTTCTTAGCACCACAGGCCTTGGTCGTATTGCCTTATCGTGCCTTTGGCATGATCTTGCTAGTAGAAGTAAAATGCTGACCTAAAATTTGGTGCCCTTTTAGACAGAAACTCGAGCTGCCCAGACTCTAGGACTTAGACAGGGAAGGAGGCAACTGGGAAATTGAGGCAAAACCTTTTATTAAGGAAGTGAGGAACAAAAACAAAAAAGGAAGTGAGGAACTAACTACTCTAGTCAATGACTTTTTTCTTTAGTTGACTTTACATTTAGTGTCCAATAGCTTTCAATGCTTGAAATTTCAGGAGCCAGTCATGACTTTAAAATGGGTAAAAAACAAAGTGAGGCCATAAAATGTTTCCTTTATCCAGTGTCTCTGCATTGGTCTTTTAGGGGCATTCTCTTCCTTATAGTTATTGGCAGAAGAAAAATGAGAAGTGGGTTCTGATTATTATTGTTAATTTCTAAAGCACTTTTTCATGAAGAGCTTTCAATTTGCCATTTTGCCTCAAATAATTCTTGATAGAGAGGTTATTATGCCTTTTTAATATGGGAAGATTTCAGGGATAGAGAGCAACTTGCCAAAAGTTACACTGTGAATTCGTGTCAGAACTGGGCTTAGAACTCAGGTCTCCTGCCATCGAGGCATTGTTTTCATTACTATATGAATCATCTTCCAGTCACCAGTAGCTGATGATACTCCATTTTAGAGAGATTATGGGGGCTTTTCAGTCTTTAGTTTTAGCATTAGTATACCTGTATTCTTTTTTTTAAAATATATTTTACTGATTTTTCACAGAGAGGATGGGAGAGGGATAGAGAGTTAGAAACATCTATGAGAGAGAAACATCGATCAGCTGCCTCCTGCACACCTCCTTCTGGGGATGTGCCGCAACCAAGGTACATGCCCTTAGCCGGAATCGAACCCGGGACCTTTCAGTCTGCAGGCCGATGCTCTATCCACTGAGCCAAACTGGTCAGGGCAACCTGTATTCTTTGGGTCATTAGAAGAATGCTCATGTGGCAGCTGCATTCATCTTGATACGTAGGAGGATGGGAGTGGGCAGTGACTAAAATGAACATCTGCTTTGTGCTGTGCCATCTCTCCCTTCATCTGGCTTCCTGTGCATCTTCGCTTAGTCTCCTCCCAAAGACTTTTTGTTCATCCTGCCATTCTGCTTTCCGTCCCCTTTGCGGGCTGGTATCCCTGGATAATGAGCTGATATATCAGAGCTCTATATTTTACTTATACTTTTTGTTCCTCTCTTCTGTTTTGTAGAAGTGTATTTCTTGTTTTCTCAAATGCCTAACTTCAGGAAAGGCCATATAAAATACCTCCTTTTGGTCAGCATAATAAGTTTCTGAGGTCCTTTTCTCTTGTCATGTTTCTGTCTGCCTGCTCTGTCCCAGCCTGCCATTGTTGCTTTCATGAGGAATATGTGTGAGGACCTCTCCCTTTGCAGAAAGGCTTTTTCCTCTCTTTTATAAGGAGAATATGTTAAAAATGAGGAAATGAGTCAAAGAGATAGAAGAATAGTCAGAATCTTGTCCTAGAAGTAGGGGAGAGGCCAGTGAAAAATGAGATGTGGTTATTAGCCTTTGTGATTAAGCAGTTAAGCCACGGGTCAGGAATCTTAGGTTTGCAATTTGAGGGAAGGCAAAGGGGAGCAAAAACACGTAAAGTTGACCAAAAGACCTAGAATATTTGCAAGAAAGAGCAGACCCTGTTGCTAATTGTAAATATTGATGTCTCACCAACTCAAGGGTCTTTAGAGAATGTTCAAGAAGACTCTGTAGGAAATGCTTTTATAGTTGCCTTTGCAGCCATCAGCATTTACTGTTGTTGGTTTTCCTTTTTTTTCCCTCTGCAGGTTAAAGCGGAGCCAGCTAAAGTAGAAGCTTTCCGAGCTTCACTTTCCAAGCTAGGGGATGTCTATGTCAATGATGCTTTTGGCACTGCTCACCGAGCCCACAGGTAGTACGAGTCTTATTTGATGTTGAACTGGGAACAGTATTATTCTGTTTACTCAAGCAGCCCAATCTCTGGGTTGCTTTTAGAGACATCTGTATTATACTGTGATTCTGTTGGCTTCTATCTCTAATTGGAGCTACCACTTAGATTGTGGCTCTTGTTGAGTGCCTCTGATCCAAAGAGGAAATAAAAGTAAAAGTTGAGAATTGTGGAGCTTTTTTTGATCTTCTGTAAGCAGTTGCTCTTTCTCATTGTGGATATTTCATGTAAAGTTCACCCTCTGTGAACATTGTGGGATCAGAATCTTATGCTGTCAGTAGGAAGGAAATTTAGGAATCTTCTTTTGTCATCAACTGGCTGATTATTTATTGGAATTAAACCTAAGTGTTTTTGTTGCAGTTTAGGGATGAAAATCATGGTCTCCTGGAATCTTCAAAGTATTTCAGTGATAAGGAGATGGCCTCTAGAATTGGGAGAATTGGGAGGGACCGACTACAATTTGAATGGCTCTTGTCTTTTCTAGCTCTATGGTGGGAGTCAATCTGCCACAGAAAGCTGGAGGTTTTTTGATGAAGAAGGAGCTGAACTATTTTGCCAAGGCGTTGGAAAGCCCAGAGCGACCCTTCCTGGCCATCCTGGGCGGGTATGAAGAATTCTTCAAGATTATGCTTTCAGTAGTGTGTTTGCCTGGTAGGAGGCCATAACTTGGGTGTTTATTGTCAGAATAGGGTGTTTATTGTCTTTCAGCTCAGCCTGTACCCTCTCCAATCTGGGACCCCTCGGGGGATATCCGACTGCCGGTTTAGGCCTGATCCCACAAACCGGCAGTCGGACATCCCTCTCACATCCCAGGATTGCTGGCTCCCAACTGCTTGCCTGCCTGCCTGCCAGATTGCCCCTAACCACTTCTGCCTGCCAGCCTGATCACCCCCTAACCACTCCCCTGCCAGCCTGATCAACGCCTAACTTCTCTCCCCTGCCGGCCCGATTGCCCCTAACTGCCCTCCCCTGCAGGCCCAGTCGCCCCCAACTGTCCTCCCTGTTCGCCTGGTCGCCCCCAACTGCTCTCCCCTGCAGGCCTGGTCACCCCCAACTGCCCTCCCCTGCTGGCCCGGTCATCCCCTAACTGCCCCTCCCCCTGCAGGTCTGGTTGCCCCCAACTTCCCCTCCCCTGCTGGCCCGGTCACCCCCTAACTGTCCTCCCCTACAGGCCTGGTTGCCCCTAACTGCCCTCCCCTGCAGGCCTGGTCGCCCCTAACTGCCCTCCCCTGCTGGCCTGATTGCCCACAACTGCCCTTCCCCTGCCGGCCATCTTCTAGTGGCCATCTTGTGACCACATGGGGGTGGCCATCTTGTGCGAGGGTGTGATGGTGAATTTGCATATTACCTCTTTATTATATAAGATGGCACAATCAAACTGGGTAACAGAGGAGAATTTAATAAAGACTTTTTAATAGACTATCTACAAAGGTATGGGTAGCTTTCAGAGAAACTTAAAGGGGATAGTACAGTAATCTGGGCCTAGCAATAGCTATTACCATCCCTAGGCCTAAAGGGACAAAGAGGGAATGGTTACCAAAATCCAGAGAGGGTAGTTGTATGGAGAGGGCTCTTTGATAGGACAGGGGACATAGGGATAGATATCTGTCAGGGAGGGAGCAAGGGAAATAATATTCTGATGTCCCTTCAACCTCCTTCTGATGTACTCCTCTCACCCTCAGTTGGCTGCAACCCAACTAGAAGCCAGAGAGCAAGGGAGTCCTTTGAGGAAGACCATGCAGGTCAGCCTCTTGGGACAGAGAATAGGGCTGAGAAGGAATAAAAAATGGTTCTGGCCTTAACCGGTTTGGCTCAGTGGATAGAGCATCGGCCTGCGGACTGAAAGGTCCCAGGTTCGATTCCGGTCAAGGGCATGTACCTTAGTTGCGGGTACATCACCAGGAGGGGTGTGCAGGAGGCAGCTGATCGATGTTTCTCTCTCATCAATGTTTCTAACTCTCTATTCCTCTCCCTTCCTCTCTGTAAAAAAATCAATAAAATATATTAAAAAAATGGTTCTGGAGGAAAGAATTGGAAAGGTCCACCACATATGCTCATCTAACAATTTTAATTTTTGATGCATTTGAGCCTTTCATATCCATATAATCTGGCAAGGAATAACTAGGAGAATCTTCTCATTTGTGTTTAATATATCATTTAGAACTCATTTCTCCAGATCACATACCATTTTGTATTTTCTCCTATGGGTAAAGATACCATGTGAATAATTATATTGTGATAGCTTAGTTAAAAATAGAAATTTCAGAATTGTGGGTCAAGAGGCTAGCTGAGTAAATTTTACGTGATAGAGTAGGGACAGGGACCTGGTACTGCTTAGAAAAGATAACTTACTATCACTTGGCATGGCTAACTAGGTACCAGCCTCTTTATGACTGGAAGCCTCTGACCCTTCTATGAGCAGGCTTTAGTCCTCATGGGAATGAACACACTCAGCATTTCCCTATGAAAGCTGACTCTGGAGTTGAGTGTCAATTTCACATAGCATAATTGCTCTCTCTTTTGTGAGCCCAGTTTCAGGGTCCTAAAAATTATTCAGGAGGATACGGGTTATCTGTGTCTTGTGACCTTTTAAAGTTCAGACTGATTGTTGCTTCCCAGGAGATTAGGATTTGAACTGTCTGATTTTGTTTTCCAACCTTCTGTAGACATGGAATTTGGGAGTGAGTGCCACCTTGTGGTTATGATTAGGTTTTAAACTCAGCTTGAAATAGTTGTTTTGGGGAGGCTGATGTGGAGGTTGGTTGTTTTTTTGTTTTGTTTTGTTTTTTTGCTACCTTTCTTGCAGTGTAGTCTCCTTAGACCATTAATGATTTTGGGAAAATTTTTACATTTTTATTAAAAGACATTATTGTGGAAGCACTCAAACAGGCACAGACGTTGAGAGAATAGTATAATAAACCCCAGGTGCCTGTCACCCTGCTTCAAAAATTTTTTGACATTTTTGCCAATCTTGTTTCATCTACTGTCTAATAATACTTTTATTTATCAAGAGTATTTTAAAGCAAGCCTTAGCCCTGGCCGGGTGGCTCATCGCTCAGCACACCAAAAAGTTGTGGGTTCAATTCCGGGTCGGGGCACAAACCTAGGTTGTGGGTTTGATTTCCGGTCAGGGTGCATGTGGGAGGCAACCAATTGATGCTTCTCTCACATTATTTCTCTCTCTCTCTCTCTCTCTCTCTCTCTCTCTTTTCCTTTCTCTCTCTCTAAAATCAATAAACATATCCTTGGGTGAGGATAAAAAAATAAAGTAAGCCTTAGATATCGTATAATTTCACTTATAATACTTCTGCATGCATCTCATAACTGATAAGGATACTTTTTTTAAATAACTACCTAACAAAATTTAAGTTTCATCTATAGTACCTCATCTGTATTTAGAAGTTATCTATCATCTCAGAAATGTCTTTTTACAGTTTGTTTGAATAAGGATCCAAACGAAGTCCATGTATTACATTTGGTTGTTAGGTATCTTTTATTCTGTGATAATCCTGTTTTCTTTTTTTTTTTAAATATACTTTTATTGATTATGAGAGAGGAAGGGAGAGGGAGAGAGAGAAACGTCAATGATGAGAGAGAATCATTGATTGGCTGCCTCCTGCAAGCCCCCTACTGGGGATTGAGCCTGCAACTCAGGCATGTGCCCTTGACTGGACTCAAAACCAGGACCCTTCAGTCCTTTGGCTCTATCCACTGAGCCAAACCGGCTAGGGCAGTTCCCTCTTCTTTAGTATTTTTCATTGCATTGATTTATTGAAGTAGGAAATTTGAGTTATATCCCACATTCTTTAGAAGAGTTTGAGTCTCTTTACTTTTATTTTCTCCCCACCTCCCTTCCTCCCTCCTTCTCTCTCTCTCTCTCTCTCTCTCTCTCTCTCTCCATTAACAGTTAACTCCATTCTGACCCTTCATGATGACCAATCTTGAGAAGAGAGATAAAGTCTCTTGTCATCCATTTCCCCACATCACTATTGTTCTGAAACCCTATTTTACAAATCCTAGCATAGTGCCTCTCACAGGGTAGCCATCATCTTTTTTATTGAATGAAGAGGAAACAGGCTCAGGTGATTTGTTCATTTAAGTAGGATTTAGATATATAGGAATGTGAACGGAAGGCAAGCTATTATGTGAGGGACATTAAAGGTTGTGCTTCAAGTGAACTTGTTTTTCTTTAGAGCTTTTTCCTTTCATAGGGAGGTGAAAGGACATTTGTATTTATTGTCTTCTTTCCCTCTACTAGAATATAAGCACCAAAGAGGTAGGGGTCTTTGTTTTTGTCAAGTGATTTTTCTTGAGACCTAGAATAGTGCTTGGCACATAATAGGTACTCTATAAATATGTTGAATCAGGTGGTCCAAAAGAATAATGAATGCCATAAAGCAAATGTCCCAGGCACTGAGAATAGACTTACGAGTGTGAATATCTTTCTATTTTTGCTCAGTATGTATTAGTTTAGTATATAATCTCATCCTTGCTCTAGGGTTAAGATAGTTTTGAGTAGGCTTAGGGAAACCCACAATTAGCAGTCTTGCTCAGGCATAATTAGTAATCTTGACCTGATTTTTTGGGGGAAAAGAGACAAAATAGACTTATTTGGAACTCATGGTTCCTTTAGATAATAGTAGGTCTTCTTAGTCATTTTTAGTCTAGAGCCATACCATAAAAGGATTTCTTAAAAATGAATTGGCCTTTTGGGTTAAAGAAACATAGGCAAAGTTAGCCAATACTTTTTGTCACTTTGTGGGACATTTCTCTGTTTCTCTGCCTTGATATAAAAACTCAGGCTCTATGTATTATCACTTCTTTTGTTTGTCCATTATTCTTTTGGTGATGATTTTTGCTTTCCCTTCTAGAGCTAAAGTTGCAGACAAGATCCAACTGATTAATAATATGCTGGACAAAGTCAATGAGATGATTATTGGTGGTGGAATGGCTTTTACCTTCCTTAAGGTGCTCAACAACATGGAGGTAGGAAACCAATGACAAGTGGATATGAAATAGCTCTTGATGAGAAATAGAAAGAAAACCAGCTTTTGACATGAGCCCTAAAAACTCCCATTTTTATTTATTTTGGCAAGTTGTTTTTCTTTTGTCTTGGAATTGTTCTTTTATATTGTATTGTATCTTCTTCCTGTCTACTTTGTGAGGCAATCACATTCTTAGTATAGAGGTTGATCTTCATCATTTTGGTCCCTTGTGTAGATTGGCACTTCTCTGTTTGATGAAGAGGGAGCCAAGATTGTCAAAGACCTGATGTCCAAAGCTGAGAAGAATGGTGTGAAGATTACCTTGCCGGTTGACTTTGTCACTGCTGACAAGTTTGATGAGAATGCCAAGACTGGCCAAGCCACTGTGGCTTCTGGCATACCTGCTGGCTGGATGGTGAGTCACTTGGGTGGTTGATAGTGTGAGTGAACAAAAATATTTTGGTATCATTTATTCAACCAACCTACAAGCATTTTATTATTATTTTTTAAATATATATTTTATTGATTTTTTTACAGAGAGGAAGGGAGAGGGATAGAGAGTTAGAAACATCGATGAGAGGGAAACATCGATCAGCTGCCTCCTGCACACCCCCTACTGGGGATGTGCCCGCAGCCAAGGTACATGCCCTTGACCGGAATCGAACCTGGGACCCTTCAGTCCGCAGGCCAATGCTCTATCCACTGAGCCAAACCGGTTAGGGCAAGCATTTTATTATATTTATCTTTTATTTTTCAAAAATATATTTATTGATTTCAGACAGGAAGGGAGAGGGAGAGAGAGATAGAAACATCAATGATGAGAGAGAATCATTGAGTGGCCTGCCTCCTGCATGCCCCACACTGGGGATTGAGCCTGCAACCTGGGCATGTGCCCTGACCAGGAATTGAACCGTGACCTCCTAGCTCATAGGTCAATGCTCAACTGCTGAGCCACGCTGGCTGGGCCAATCAACAAGCATTTTAAAAGAATCTCCACAGGAGGTCTCTGTCAGAGAAGGCTCCAAATGTTGCATTGAGATCCTCCTTAGAGGAGAATCCATGGGGGAAAATCAATGGTATCAGATTGCTGTTGTCTTCATAAGTAATGTGGGGACAAAACCATTTTTGTTTTCTTCAAAGTGTGGTCCCAAGAACCATTAGTATTATTTTGGAATTTGTTAAAAAACAACAACTAGTTCTTGGGGCCCACCCCAGACCTACTGAATCATAAATTCTTGGGTGTGGGGGGGGGGGTAGAGCCCAGCAATTATACTCAGACAAGCCCTCCTGGTGATTCTTATGTATGCCAAAGTTTGAGAATCACTGATTTGTTCAGTGTTTTTCAACCTGGCACTACTGATATCTCAGGTAGTTTTTGTTTTGTTACAGAGGGCTGTTGTGGCATTAGAGGGTATTTACGGCATCTTTGACTATAGGTGCCAGTAGCACCCCCCACTCCCCAGTTGTGACAACCAGAAATGTCTCCAGACATTGCCACGTATCCCCTGGGAAGGGGCAGAACTGACCCTGATTGAAAACCACCAATCAGTTCTTCACAATAATACACAATGATAATAGCATGGCTAAGAAAGTTATTTTATCAAATAACCTTTGAGGTTTTCCCTTAGATTTGATCTTCCATATAGGGCATGAACAGGTTTATAATTTTAAAAGACTGAAGAGTATCTTGGTTCTAGAAGAAACTCTGATGTTCAGCCTTAAGTTCTGGTCTTGGTAAAGGTGGTATTTGTTTCTCTAAGTAGATTTTCTTGGTAGCTCATCCTGTCTATTAACTCTACCCATAGGGCTTGGACTGTGGTCCTGAGAGCAGCAAGAAGTATGCTGAGGCTGTCGCTAGGGCTAAGCAGATTGTGTGGAATGGACCTGTGGGCGTATTTGAATGGGAAGCTTTTGCCCGAGGGACCAAAGCCCTCATGGACGAGGTGGTGAAAGCCACTTCCAGGGGCTGCATCACCATCATAGGTAAGGGGTCATCTATGAAGCTACTACCAATGTGAGCTGGCAGAATTCTGATCAGAGGAAAGTAGACGGGAAATAGGTAAGTTTTCCTGGGTTTCTTGGCACAGTGATTCTTGAGAACTAAACAGTTATATAATTTATGGAGGAACCTCTTAATGAGATGGAGTTGGGGTTTCATCAGCTTCTGGTTTGGGCTTGCAAGTACATCACTCTGAAGTTTTGGTGCCAATTCTTTTTTTTTTCCTCCTTTCCCATTTTTACTTGGCTTCCATTCAACAGGTGGTGGAGACACTGCTACTTGCTGTGCCAAATGGAACACAGAGGATAAAGTCAGCCATGTGAGCACTGGGGGTGGTGCCAGTTTAGAGCTCCTGGAAGGTGAGGTTCTTCATTGGTTTTTTGGCTTCTTTGAGGGAAGGATGAGGGTTATGCAGTGAGAGGTGGGTAGAATGGAGTGGTGATAGTAGGTAGTGTTGTCATTAGCAGTCATTTTTAGCGGGGCAGTACAAATGGAGGAGCTTGAAATTAATCTCCTGCCATCTATTTGAGGTGGGGAGGGGCCTATAGGAAAACTTATTCTCAAAGCGGTTATGGTCTAGTAGACCTGGGACCCAAAATGTGAAAGATAGCCAACTTCTGGCTATCTATCGTAAAGAAGAGCTGACATATTATTGGGAAGATAGAAAGTGACAGATCTGCCTTACTGAATCCTATCGTAATACTGTCTCTTTGTGTATGCTCTCTCAATAACAGGTAAAGTCCTTCCTGGCGTGGATGCTCTCAGCAATGTTTAATACTTTTCCTGCCTTTTGGTTCCTGTGCACGTCCCCTTAGTGAACTTAGTGCTTTCCGCATCTCTACTTGATATTAGCTAAAATCTTCCCCCATGTCAAGATTCAGCTAATGGCCAAGAGATGCAGCCCAGGAACACTTAAACGGTTGCACAGCATCTCAGCTCATCTTTACTGCACCCTGGACTTGCTTCCATTCTTCAGGATCCCATTTGAATTTCTTAGTGACTAAACCATTATACATCCTACAGTGCATATATTTATATTTTGTCTGTTAAAAAAGTGAGCTGTTAGCTTAATTCTCTTCTTGGAGTAGCTTATTCTGATTAGCTTTGTCACTGTTTCACTACTCGCATGAAAACCAGGTGAAATTCCAGTTGTAGGGAGGGAGGGAGACAAAGTTGGTGATCTGTTAAATAAATAAAAAAATATTCATTGAAACTGGGATTCTTTTCTTGTCATATTTTGTTAATTAGAGTGAGAACAGACTTTTCAAAGGATCAAATCTACATTTCTGAATGGAAGAAATGGGGCATCAGTGGTGGGGAGGTGGGATTAGGTAAATGTCTACTCTTTTATGCCACACATTGTGATACTTTATTTTAAATTTTATTTTTATCTGTTACACATGAATGTAATTTTTTTAATATATAGATTTTTTTTTATTTCAGAGAGGAAGGAAGAGAGATAGAAACATCAATGATAAGAGAGAATCATTGATTGGCTGCCTCCTGCATGCCCCCCACCACAATTGAGCCCACAACCCCGGCGTGTGCCCTTGACCGTAATCAAACCCGGGACCCTTCAGTCCGCAGGCCGGCACTCTATCCACTGAGCCAAACCGGCTAGGGCTAATTTTTTTGAATATATGTTTTTATTGATTTTAGAGAGAAGAAGGGAGAGAGAGAGAAAGAGAAACATCAGTGTGAGAGAGAAATATCTATTGGTTGCAACCCACATGCACCCTGACCAGGGATTGAACCTGTAACCTGGTTATGTGCCCTGGGGTGCACAAGACAATGCTCAACCAACTGAGTCACACTGACCAGAGCCACATGAATATAATTTAAAGTCAAGGCTTATAACAAAAAAATAGGCCTCATTTCATTCCTCCCACTTGTGATTCCCACTCCCCAGAGGTGATTGCTTTCAACTCTTAGCTTTTTTATGGTATTTGCCTCCATATTTTAAGTAATATGCTTATTCTGTTAACTTCTAATTTTTTTAAAGAAAGGTGTCTATTAATTTTATACATGGGACAATTTAGCCCACTTATAGACTCTCCCACAATACTTCCTATTCTTCATTCTCCCAATATAGTTTTATCATAATTCTAGATTAAATTATATAATTGTAAGTATTCACAGCTGAGCTATGTCATATGCTATGATTACATTTACTTATGTAACTTTTATTATTTTTTTACAGGAAATATCTTTATTCATGAGTTCTGTTTTTATTTTTTATTAAATTTATTGGGGTGAGATTGGCTAGTAAGATATAGGTTTCAAGTGTACATTTCTCTAATACATGATCTGTATATTACATTGTATACCCACCAACCAAAATCAAATAATCTTCTGTCACAATATATATGGCCCCCTTTACCCTTTACCACCCCCTACTCTCTGGTAACCACCATATGTTGTCTGTGTCTATGAGTTTCAGTTTTATATCCCACATGAGTAAAATCATATGGTTCTTATTTTAGCTTCTTCTGACTGACTTATTTCACTTCCATAATATCCTCAAGGTCCATCCATGTTGTTGCAAATGGCACTATTTTATCTTTTCTTAAGGCTGAGTAGTATTCCATTATATATAGGTACCACATCTTCTTTATCCAATCCTCTATTGAGACATTTTGGCTGTTTCCATGTGTTGGCCACCAGGAATAATGGTTGCAGTGAACATAGTGAGTGGTACATATATCTTTGCAAATAAATGGTTTCAAAATTTGCATGTAGATACCCAGAAGAGGTAACTCTATTCTTAATTTTTTTTCAGGAACCACCATACCAGTCTTTTTTTTTTAAAGTATATTTTATTGATTTTTTTTACAGAGAGGAAGGGAGAGGGATAGAGAGCTAGAAACATCGATCAGCTGCCTCCTGCACACCCCCGACTAGGGATGTGCCCGCAACCAAGGTACATGCCCTTGACCGGAATCGAACCCAGGACCCTTCAGTCCGCAGGCCAACGCTCTATCCACTGAGCCAAACCGATCAGGGCACCATACCAGTCTTAATGTGGCTGCTGCTTCTTTTTTTTTTTTTATAACAGTTTTTATTTATCTTACTAGTGTCCTGGTGCACGAATTTGTGCACATTGAAAGGAAATTAATTAGAAGAAATATTTTAATATTGCTATTTGCTTCTTGCTAATGAAAATAGGATCCTACTGAGTCTCCTATCTACCTACTCCAGGACTAATGTGAGGATCAAATGAGATGAGGCACAGGAAAATGCTTCACAAACATTTGGTTAAACTGCAAAATGTTTGCACCTGGCTATAAAGCAAGTCAGGTTCCTGGGCTGAAGAAACTCCAAGGAGGCTAGTCACTAGGGAGAGGAAGCTGGGCATTGCTATGTGATTACCCGGTGCCCACAGTCACTGTTTCAGGCCTGGGCTGGGCTTTGGGCTGCATTTTGCGCTGTGGGGTCTTGGTAGCATTGGCTGTGATTTGTTGGGGTGTCGCTCTGAGGTGGTGGCAGGGCCTGTGTCCCACTTGAGGGAAGCTGAGTGTTGGTTTGTCGGCAGCAGGTCCAAGGTGCCATTTCTCTGTAAATGGCTAGTGTGTGTCATAGCAGCTCCTGTGTTGAGTGTCTGCCCCCTGGTGGTCAGTGCGCATCATAGCTACCAGTTGGACAGACAGACACTTAGCCTTTTATATGTATAGATCAGCGGTTCTCATACTATGGGTCGCGACCCTTTGGGGGTCGAATGACCCTTTCACAGGGGTTGCCTAAGACCATCGAAAAACACATATATAATAACATTGTTTTTGTGATTAATCACTATGCTTTAATTATGTTCAATTTGTAACAATGAAAATACAACCTGCATATCAGATATTTACATTACTATTCATAACAGTAGCAAAATTACAGTTATGAAGTAGCAACGAAAATAATTTTATGGTTGGGGGTCACCACAACATGAGGAACTGTATTAAAGGGTCACGGCATTAGGAAGGTTGAGAACCACTGGTATAGATAGAGAGGGGAAGGGAGAGGGAGAGGTAGAAACATTGATGAGAATCATCGATTGGCTGCCTCCTGCATGTCCCCAACCTGGGGAATCTAGCATGCAACCCAGGCGTGTGCTCTGACCAGGAATTGAACCAGTGACCTTTGTTGCACAGGACGATGCTCAACCAACTGAGCACACTGGCTGAGCAGTGTGGCTTCTTTAATTCTCTAGGTTTGGGACTTCTGTTGAGCCAGATTTCAGGCAGTTCTGAATGATGGATGTTCTATGGTTTAGTTGTAAATTTGATGTGGTTGTTGGAGGATGCGAGTGCCACATTTCCCTATGCCTCCATATTTTTTTTTCTTTCTTGATTAAGGTATTACATATGTGTCCTTATCCCCCCAATACCCCCCCCCCCCCCGCCACACACACACACACACACACACATACTCATTCCCTCACCCCCCTGGTGTCTGTGTCCACTGGTTAGGCTTATATGCATGCATACAAGTCCTTTGGTTGATCTCTCCCCCTTACCCCCACCCTCCCCTACCTTCCCTCTGAGGTTTGATGGTCTGATTGATGCTTCTCTGTCTCTGGATCTGTTTTTGTTCATCAGTTTGTTGTTCATTATATTCCACAAATAAGTGAGATCATGTGATATTTATCTTTCTCTGACTGGCTTATTTCGCTTAGCACAATTTACCATAGCTAAGATTTGGAAACAGCCTAAGTGCCCATCAGCAGATGTGTGGATTGAAAAACTGTGGTACATCTACACAATGGAATACTATGCTGCGGTAAAAAAGAAGGAATCCTTACCTATGCCTACATCTTGACTGGAAGTCTCTTTGATCCATTTTGAATTAAGTTGTATATGTGGGGACAAACCGTAATCTAGTTCTTTCTTTTGCATGTGGCTTTCCCATTTCCCCAGAACCATTTATTGAAGAGGCTTTCTTTCCTACATAGTGTGTTTTTGTCTCCTTTGTCAAGAATTATTTGCCCATATACATGTGGTTTTATTTCTGGTTTCTCAGTTCTGTTCTATTGGTCTGTGTGCCAATACCATGCTATTTTGATAATCTCAGCTCTGTAGTATAATTTGAAGTCAGGTAGTGTGATACCTTGGCTTCGTTCTTTTTTCTCAGGATTGCTTTGGCTGTTTGACATCTTTTGTGTTTCAATACAAATCTGATGATTGCATTTAATTTGTATATTGTTTTGAGTAACATGGCCATGTTAATTATGTTGTGTTTTTTTTAAAATATATTTTATTGATTTTTTTACAGAGAGGAAGGGAGAGAGATAGAGAGTTAGAAACATCGATCAGCTGCCTCCTGCACATCTCCCACTGGGGATGTGCCCGCAACCCAGGTACATGCCCTTGACTGGAATCGAACCTGGGACCTTTCAGTCTACAGGCCGACGCTCTATCCACTGAGCCAAACTGGTTTCGGCTATTATGTTGGTTTTTTTCAGTCCATGAACACAGGATATTTTCCATTTTGTTGTGTTTTTTAATCTCTTTTAATAATGCTTTGTAGTTTTCATTATATAGGTACTTCATATCTTTTGTTAAGTTTATCCCTAAGTATTTTATTCTTTTTGTTGCAGTTGTAGAAGGAATTTTTCGATTGCTTTTTCTGAATTTTCATTGTTAATATATAGGAAAGCAGGGGATTTTTGCACATTGATTATGTATCTGTAACTTTAATGTATTTGTTTATTTTTTCTAATATTGGTGTTTTTAGGGTTTTCTATGTACACAGTCATGTCATCTGCAAAAGTGACACTTTTTACTTCTTCATTCCCAATTTGGGTGCCTTTTATTTCTTTCTCTTGCCTGATTGCTCTGGCTAGGACTTCCAGAACTATGTTGAATAAGAGTGGTAGGAGTGGCATTCTTTTCTCTTTCCTGATTTTAGAGGAAAACCTTTCATTTTTTCACCATTGAGTATGATATTGGCTGAGGGTTTGTCATACATGGCTTTTATTATGTTGAGGTACTTTCCTTCTATTCCTATTTTATTGAGATTTTTAATCATACATGGATGTATCTTATCAAATGCTTTTTTTGCATCTATTAAGATCATGATTTTTATCCTTTGTTTAATGTGGTGTTTATGTATGTTGAAACATTCTTGTGCCCTTGGAATGAACCCACTTGATTATGATGTATTATTTTTAAAATGTACTATTGTATTTGATTTGCTTGTATTTTGTTTAGGATTTTTGCATCTGTATTCATCAGAGATATTATTGCCAGGTTTTGGTACCAGAGTTATAATGGCCTTAAAAAATGTGTTAGGAAGTATTGACTCTTCTTTAACTTCTTGGAAAGAGTTTGAGAAGAATAGATTTCAAATCTTCTTTGAATGTTTGGTAGAATTCACTCATGAAGCCATCTATCTGGTCTTGGACTTTTATTTTTGGGAGGTTTTTGATGGTTGTTTCATTTTCCTCACTTTATGGTTCAGTCTAGGGAGCTTATATTTTTCTAGGAACTTGCCCATTTCTTCTAGGTCAGTGGTTGGCAAACTGCGGCTCGCAAACCACATGCGGCTCTTTGGCCCCTTGAGTGTGGCTCTTCCACAAAATACCACGTGCGGGCGTGCATGTACAGTGCAATTGAAACTTCGTGGCCCATGCGCAGAAGTTGGTTTTCGGCTTGGGCGAGTCTATTTTGAAGAAGTGGCGTTAGAAGAAGTGGGGGTATGTTTGCTGAGGTCGACCCCTCAGATTGAGGACGTTTTTAGCAAAGGGAAGCTTAGGAGTACCCTAATTAAGTGAATAGCAATGTACCTACCTATATAGTTTAAGTTTAAAAAATTTGGCTCTCAGAAGAAATTTCAATCGTTGTACTGTTGATATTTGGCTCTGTTAACTAATGAGTTTGCCGACCACTGTTCTAGGTTATTGAATTTGGTGGCCTGTAGTCTTTCATAGTATTCTAGTATGATCCTTTGTATATCTGTGATGTCTGTGGTAACTTCTTTCATTTCTGATTTTGTTTATTTGAGTCATGTTTTTTTTTATCCTTAGTCTAGGCAGGATTTTGTCAATTTAATTTTTTTAAATTTCTTTATTGATTAAGGTATTACATGTGTCCTTATCGCCCTATTGCCCCCCACCCCCCACTCATGCCCTCACCCCCTGTTGTCTGTGTTCATTGGTTAGGCTTATATGCATACATACAAATCCTTTGGTTGATCTCTCCCCCTAATTTTATTAATCTTTTCAAAGAACCAGCTCTTTGTTGTATTAATTTTTTGTATAGTCTTTTTGTTCTCTATTTCATTCAATTCTTCTCTAATTTTTATTATTTCCTTTCTTTTGCTGACTTGGGGTTACTTGTATTCTTCTTTTTGTAGTTCTTTAAGATGTAATGCTGCCGAAAGCTGGTTTGGCTCAGTGGATAGAGCGTCGGCCTGCGGACTGAAGGGTCCCAGGTTCGATTCCGGTCAAGGGCATGTACCTGGGTTGCGGGCACATCCCCCAGTAGGAGATGTGCAGGAGGCAGCTGATCGATGTTTCTCTCTCATCGATGTTTCTAACTCTCTATCGCTCTCCCTTCCTCTCTGTGGAAAATCAATAAAATATATTTTTAAAAAAAAAAGATGTAATGCTAGGTTGTTTATTTGCAGTTTCTCTTATTTCTTGAGATAGTCCTGTAAAGATATAAACTTTCCTCTTTATTATTGCTTTCACTGCATCTCAGGTTTTTTAAAATATATTTTATTGATTTTTTTACAGAGAGGAAGGGAGAGGGATAGAGAGTTAGAAACATCGATGAGAGAGAAACATTGATCAGCTGCCTCCTTCACACTCCCTACTGGGGATCTGCCTGCAACCAAGGTACATGCCTTTGACCAGAATCAAACCTGGGACCCTTCAGTCTGCAGGCTGACGCTCTATCCACTGAGCCAAACCGGTTAGGGCAATCTCAGAAGTTTTGATATGCCATACTGTCATTCTCATATCTTTTGATCTCACCTTTTATGTATTTGTGTTTATTGAACAAAGTCTTATGTTTTTATTGTAACAAAAATCAACTAAGTCTTAAGATTTGTTTACATATTTAAAAAAGCAACCTAGATCCAGTTGCTTAAGTTTTCATGTATTTTCTATTTACTTTTTTAAATTAAAATAAATGTTCCCCTGAAAAAAACCATAACATAACACCTTATTAGAGATGGCCTTGTTGGAGGAGTTCTCTGTGCTCCTATTCCAGTTTGTCCTGGCTGCCCTTTCGGTAACGCTCTCGGGGATTCTTTTCACCTGCGTTGGATCTCCCCTTTCCTGTATTCCCTTTCTCCCCTCTTTCTTGGTTTACTCTTATGAAACACAAGACTCCAACTAGCTTCCTGAGAAAGAGTGCCTGGGAGGCAACATTTTGAAGACCTTATATATCAGAAAATATCTTTATTCAAACTTGCCTGTTTGACTATAGAATTTCAGCTTATATATCAGTTTCTCGGATTTGAAGACTTTGTTTCATTGTCATTGCTGAAAATCATTCTGCACTTGATCTTTCTTAGCCAAAAGATCAAGAGGCGATTCTAGTGACATTCTGATTATTGTTTAAGTAATTTTACCTTCCTTTTCCTTTCCTGTCATTTTAATGGGGTTTCTGGAGTGAGCAGAGGTAAACATGAAATTTTTTTCTTTTTTTTTTTTAATATATTTTATTGATTTTTTACAGAGAGGAAGGGAGAGAGATAGAGAGTTAGAAACATCGATGAGAGAGAAACATCGATCAGCTGCCTCCTGCACATCTCCTACTGGGGATGTGCCCGCAACCCAGGTACATGCCCTTGACCGGAATCGAACCTGGGACCTTTCAGTCCGCAAGCCGACGCTCTATCCACTGAGCCAAACCGGTTTTGGCATACATGAAATTTCAAAAGTCCATGTTTAACCAGAATTTCTCTGCTGGGCATTTTGCATACTAAATATCTATTTCACCTTTATGGATAGAGAAGTACTTGACCTTTTGGACAGGATCACAGAGCTAGTAAATAACAGCAGGTAGTCAGGTCCAGATTTGTCTAATGGCTGGTGCTTCTTATTGTGCCTCCCTGAAATAATGCTCCTAGACTAGCACTTTTTTGTTTAACTTTTGGAGAAAACAGCAAAAGAAAATTTTGGTGATTTTTTTTAAACAAAATAAAAATTTTATGGCTCAATTTTTTTCTTAAAAATACATTTGTATTTTAATTAATATTGTCCCTATAGTTGTAATTAATTTTAAAATGCACCATGTTTCTGCATAACTCTAATGGTATGCTGTACCTTGGATTGAAAAGCAGAAATTCTAGCCTAATCTTTTTGAAGATGAGACCCAGACATGCTATCCATAAATCCAGCAAATTAGTGTCACAGCTGGGCCAGAATTTTAGCATACTGATGACTCTGCGCCCCTCCCCCCACTCTGATTGCTTTTCCCCTAATATTTTATTATTTCAAATGTACATAGGAATTGAAAAAATTGTAAAAACCCATAAACCTAGCACTTAGACTCTATAACTGCCAATTTATCCATCCATCAACCTGACTGTACCTTTTAAGTACTTTCTAATAAACTCTGCTTCCAGGATTTCCCCCCATTTATTTGGGTCATTAACCCAGAGTGAATGAGGAAATGCAAATATTTGAGTACCTGCTTTATGCTTAGGACATAATGGAGGGAATGTAAGATAACATTTGTCCTGAAGGAGTTTACAACTCCTTGAGGACAATTTATGAGCATATAAACTGGAATAGTGCAAGGATGTGCTTCCTGATTTAATATAGAATTAGGTATTACTGATAAATCATGGCAAGTGTTTAGGCTCAAGTGTAGCATATTCACTTTCAAAGCCTAGACAATATATGCATGCCTGTATACAGATGAGATTATACTCTTCACGTCAAAAACTAATTCAATCCCTTTGGCTCAGTGTTTTCTGCTCCCCTTCTTTTCCTTTTTTATGACCAAACCTTCCCTATAGGACATAAAAAGAGGTACAGAATGAGACTCCTTTCTACCCAAGTTCCCTAGCTGCCAGTTTCCCTCCTTAGAAATAACCACTCTAAGACTGGTTTCCTTCAATGTGGAGCTATTTAATGCATATAAAAAGCATATCTATGTGTGCATATACATATAAATCTATTAAAATATATATGGTGGCATATTATACACATGACTTTGTACTTACTCTTCTGATTAGTGTTTTCTTCCTTACCTTTTGAGTACTTACTTCCCTGCACTCTGGACTTCTTAGACCACAGTGTGCGTTTTATCTTCCATTCTCCCACATGCTGGCTGTATTCCAATATTCATACTCCGATAAAAGACACTTGTTTCCTATTTGTGAAAGAATGAACTTGGGACATCAATGTCCTCACCCCAATTACCATCAGTACCTCTTAAAAAATCCACCTAGAAGCTGGAGGACAAGAGCTGCCTTAAGTTATTCTTGAAGCTAGATTTGGTGGAGGTAGTTAGGGAAGGATGATCTGCAAGATAAAGTGGTCGTCACCTCAAAGAGCAATCCACCCACTGGCTGACCTAGTAAGTGAATGAACATTCAATTACATGTATGAATTCCCACCAAAGACAGAGCATGTAATGTTTTTTAACAGATTTAAACCTCTATTCTTTCATTTTTATTTTGCTTCACTAGAGTCATATGCTGATTCTAAATAAAAGCAAACAGTTCCCTGATTTAGAATGAACTCATCCATTAAATCTTAATTGCTTTTTGAGCCTCAGAATTACTGGGCCTTGTTCATCTTCCTTGAGTCTTTTTTAAAAAATCCTCACCCAAGGGTATGCATTTATCCATTTTAGAGAGAAAGAGAAACGTTGATGTGAGAGAGAAACATCAACTGGTTGTCCCCTGACTTGCCCCGACCAGGGATAGAACCTGCAACCCGGGTATGTGCCCTGACCTGGAATCAAAACCTGCAATCTTTTGGTGTATAGGATGATGCTCTTAAATCAAAAAAGAAAGATAAATGATACATTTTTTTATTAATAATCTTGGAACAAATACATTAACAATTCATTAGTTATATAACATTTTACAATTTTGAAAGAACTTTCACATATATCAATTAACCCTCACAACATCCCTGTGAGGTAGGCAGGGTCGGTGTTATTTTCTTGTTAGTAGTGAAGAGAACATGGCTCAAAGGTAAAGTAAGGTCACACAGTTGGTAAAGGATGGAGCCAGTACTACAACTTAGGCCTTTTGACATGCTGCCTCCCTGAGAACATTCAAGTAATGATTTTCTATGCTATATATAGTGAACATTTCTCTCCTATGATGTTCATCAGATCTGTTTTTATAAGTTTGATACCACCTTTTCCTAACATCCAAAAACACTCAAAATAAGACATTTCTTCCCTGTTACTGGAGTAATTCTTTATCAAGTGGCATCCTAAGATAAAACTTTGTGTTTTAAATTTTGAAAATCCTCAAATATGAAAATTCATTACAGGAAATTCTGTAAAAGTAATCATATGTTGAATATGTCAAACTTACTTAAACAGAAACTGTACAAACCTGTTTATATTTTTGAAAACTTAGCAATCTTACCCAATAAGGTATTTAGATGTGTATAAAAAGGGAAAGGTGTTTAGTAACATTACTGGGAAAATCTAAGCAGAGTGTATCTAAGTGCAGTTCACATCACACTAATTTGTTATTGGCCTTCTACAGGAAGGAAAACCATTAGAAAACTTTCAAGTGTGATACCATCTTAAGTGTGACATCCTCAGCAACAAACTAGAAAAATGATCTGAATTATACCAATAGGAGGAAGGTTCAAGCAGTAGTGATCAAAGCATGTATGCATGTGGTAAAATACTTGCTCTTCAGTGGTTTTGCCTAGGTCCAGTGTAAATATACTTATCAACGCAGATTTTAAGCTATAGCATCTTCTATGTTAAATTTAGAAATGTGAAATATGGTGGAGTTATCAACTTGGAATATAAGACTGAAACTGAATGTAAACTACTTATCAAAAAGAGAGTAAAGCTCAATGGGCATAAAATGCAAGGGATAACAGATTGCTCTGGTATAGAGAGAAAAGCAAGTGGAAACATCCAGGTTAAAGTGAACTGTAGAACAGCAGGCATATAAAACAGGTTTTAAATATATGAAAATGATACTAAGGTGTATTATTAGGAATGATATTTTTAAAATTCCAGTTTTGGCCTTTTAAATTTAAGAGCAATAGGGAGAAACTTAAGCCTATGGGGAGAAGATGGTGCAGAAAAACAAATGGGATCTAGAAATGGGGTTGAGGAGGTAGGAGGTTAAGGAAAACCAAGAAACAAATACATTCAAAACTGGATTTAGAATCTTAAATACATCCTCTCCAAAGTATTTACTAAGTTGAGAGAATTCTTTATAAAAGTTGGTGACAATAAAAGTGACTTTTTTAACTTACAAAAGAAAGTAGTACTTGAATGTAGATTAGAAATTATGATGTAAAGATTAGTTCACACTGATCAGGCCGCAGAAACTGAAACTTAAGTGCTATTGTCAGTGATACATGGCAGAAAACTGCTTCCCAAAACAGAATTGTAGGACTCAACATTAATGAAACTATTAAATAATTGCTTAACTTTTTCTACTTGAAGCCTAATGAAAAAACATTGGCAGCCTTACTTAAATCTAACAGTTCACATAAATATGAAAAATATTGCAGCTGTCTTTGTTTTCCAAGATAAAACTTGAGAAGATCTAGAATGTTCTAGTTCAGTATATTGGGCTCAAAACCAACTATGCATCTGAAATGCATCTAGATTATTTCCTTACAGAGTATCACTGTCATCATCATCTTCATGTTTTCTCTTCAATGGGTTTGATTCATTGGCCGTGTTCTGTGATGAAACCATGTTGGCGGTAATAAGAATATTTTTTGGTCCAATCATTGAAGGATTAATCAGAACATTCTGAACTGCAGTTGTTGCAGGAACTGTAAACAGAGGAGAAAACATCCCCAAACTATGAATTACCCAGGATCAGAAACAAATGGTAAAAAGTATTCAACAGAGTTGAGTGTAATTCTAATAATTTCCATAGGATTAAGTGCAACTACATCATAGAAGAAACTCAGGTAATTATAATTATGCTGCATTAAAAGTTGAATTAAATTTGATTTATTTTAAATATATTTTTATTAATTTCAGAGAGGAAGGGAGAGAGAGAGAAACATTAATGATGAGAATCATTGATTGGCTGCCTTCTGTACGCCCCCTACTGAGGATCGAGCCCACAACCTGGGCATGTGCAATGCTCAACCACTGAGCCATACCGGCCAGGCTGAATTAAATTTTAAATACTTAAATTAGTATCTAGTATAAAGTTAAAGGTTTTATGTTAGTTTTTTTTTGAACTTTTAACTACCTAAAACTTTACTTAGTACTTAGTCATGGGAAGCAGTGCACTGGATTCATCATGGTACACACTCTATATGTTCAACGTAAGAATCTTGCTTCCCTCATAGGCTAATATTTTATATACATAGTTTATTGTGTGTGGTTAAGTTTAAGATGTGAATCTAAACATGTGCATTAACAAACTATAACAGAATTCTACTTATATTATTCCAATTTTATATGTCTCCTTCCATGAAGTGAGTAAAGGTACACTTTTCTTTTGATGTACATTCAGTTGTATAATTTTCTTGAGCTTGAACCCCAAGTGCTTTCTCCTGAAGCTGCCTTAGATTTGTGGGCCCTAACTTATTTTAGTTCGCATTGTTTTTTGAGAATCTGATGGTCACAGTGAATACTCTTCCTAACCCCAAAATGTTATATATACTTAAAATTTCATATATTGTAATTTTAGTGGGCTCATAGACCCCCTCTGAAGATTTGCAGCATTACTGCCACCTTCTTATGTTATTTAAACAATTTAACTCTTGCTATAGGAACACAAACTGTTCTATAGTCACAAATTATTCAGAAATTTTAAATTCAGAAAAAAATATTTTAAAAGAACCACTTACACCACCACCCCCCTTCCCCACCCATGACGTTACCTGGTTTGACAGGTGTGGACTGAGAAGGTGGAATCTGTACCGTAAATCTTTGGCTTGTCACTGATACTGGAGGTGCAACTTTATTTGTAACAGACACTGTTTGTGGGGTTGCTGTAGTTGTAATTAACAGACTATGTTAGTTAGATGACTTATAAAGGTTCATATTCTGCCCTCCTTACCTTACCAGAAACTACTTTCAAAGCATAGGGAAGTAATAAAAGGTGAGAAAAAAATCATTAGAAATTAGAGTGAAGTAACTTCAAAAGTGTTTACAAGCTCAATAGTTTACTAGTAGATGCTAAAACTTCAGGATAGTGCAGTGGTAAAAAATGTAGGTTCTGGAGCCTACCTGCTTGTGTTTGAATCCAGGCTTTTATCACCTATTAGCTGAGTATGCTTGGGCAAGTTATTTAATCTTTTTGTACCTTTCTTTTCTCATCCATCAAATGGGGACAACAGTACCTATTTAATAGGATTCTGTGAGAATTAAAACAAAATAATCCACATAAAGCTCTTCAAACAGCGACTGGCATGGAATTTTAGTGACAGGAAGTCATAAAATTGAGTGTTTAAATAAGCTAGCCGAATAATGACCCACGTTTTCTATTAATTACCCTACATGGCACTTTTAATTTTTGTCACTTGCTGAGAACTAGAAGATGTCTATTATGCCCATGAAGTTAAATCACACACATCTAACAAAAAGCTTATCAGCCCTAACCGGTTTGGCTCAGTGGATAGAGTGTCGGCCTGCGGACTGAAGGGTCCCAGGTTCGATTCCGATCAAGGGCATGTACCTTGGTTGCGGGCATATCCCCAATAGGGGGTGTGCAGGAAGCAGCTGATAGATGTTTCTCTCTCATTGATGTTTCTAACTCTCTATCCCTCTCCTTTCCTCTGTGTAAAAAATCAATAAAATAAATATATATTTTAAAAAGCCTATCAAATATACCCTTTGGGGTCCTCAGGTTGGCAAAAAATATATTTCTTTTTTATATTCAGATTTTTTTTAAGTAGAAAGAGATCTTGGGCCATACAAAATTATCAACTTAAAAATCAGCCTGTTGCCCTAACCGGTTTGGCTCAGTGGATAGAGCATCAGTCCATGGACTAAAGGGTCCCAGGTTAATTTCTGGTCAAGTGCATATACCTCACCATCCTGCAGGAGGCAACCAGTCGATGTGTGTCTCTCACATCCATGTTTTTTCCTCTCTCTGTCCCCTTCCACTCTTTCTAAAAATCAATGAAAAAATATCCTTGGGCAAGGATTAACAAACAAACAAACAAACAAATCAGCCTGCTGTATTTGGACAGACATTTAATTAACTCACTCCTAATGCCTTGGCAGGGCCACACCAAATGATTTCTTGGGCCTTATACGGCCCATGGGCTGGACATTCCCCACCCCTGGTATAGGACAATCAGTGCTACTTTTGAAGTGGTTAGTATTAAAACAGAATTTTTTCCCTTTGATATCCTTAAACTTTTTGTACATTTTAAAACTTTCTTTTGACTGCATTCTGTTGTCAATTTATTCAGAAATTTCTTTAATTTCTGATAATAAATTGGCTACTGCCATGAGTGTATTTGGCAACTTCATTTGTATAGGAGGCAGAAAGAACACAGCTTAAACTATTGGTATTATAGTTTATACTAACCACAAGGTTGGGTAATGTCCACATTTATACTCATTTGGGATCAGATATTCTTTATGGCTTTCTCATTTTGAAATCTGATAAAATATATGTCTATAGCTTTACTAGAGGATGAGTAAATGTAATGATGGTAACACACATATGGGAATTTCTGACTCACCTTTTGATTTGGATTATAGCTCAAAATCAAGTGCTGAGGCACTTCTTTACCACCTAGAAAAGGCATTTCCCTTCTCACTTACCTATAGTAGGAGTGGTAGGTCTGCTATTAACAGCACCAACACTTAACCGTGGAAGTAGTCTTCCTGGGTTAGGTCCCTAAGGGTTTAACAAATTAGTTTTAATGTTGTTCACATTTGACACTTAAACTTACCAGGAATGAAATTAGGATTGTTGATGTGAATTATTAATGGATAATCCATGGCAAGAATGTCTTGTTTTTGTTCTATTAGTGTTCTAAATTTAACATTAAAACTAGGGTTTTCATAAATGGATATGAGTATGTATATAAGTAAATATATAATTATATCGTATTTGGTTTAAGGTAGAGTCTTATTTGGGGATAACAGCTAACTTCCTTATAATTTTTAATCTTATCTTAACTAGTCAACATCTAAGCCTCCCAAAATAAACTCTTACTAGTATAGTGGAATTTCAGACATCAAAAGCAGCCCAATGTGAGGAGAACTTTTTCAGTGGTGGGAGAGCCTTAGGTCATATTTCAGAAAGCAAGTTCAATTCCTGATGGTGTATTATCAGGCTTCACTAAAAAACTATGGTAAAGTGGAACGATTGGGAATTATGAGACCTGAATATCAGTCCTAGCTTTGCTACTAACTACATAGGTAAGTTTAGGATCACTTTCCTGATGTGAAATATGAGTGTTGGGTTAGATGAACACTGAAGCTCCTTTTAGCTCTAAAAATCTTAGATGTTATATTTTGTTTTTTTAACATAGCAGGTAACTGTAGACATGGTATTTTCAAAGCGGCAAATTAAAAAACAATCCTAGTAAATTAAATTATCTTAGCTTTTAATCTACTGTACTAACTACTTGCTTTTTACAAATTCCCCTAATATATCTCAACTTTTTAAAAAGCTAAATTGACCAAAAGTTTTTACCTTTTTCATTAAGGACTTCAGCCTATAGTTTGGAGATATTAAGCAGTATCTGTCAGGTGGCAGTCTGGGTCCTGCATATGGCTTAATCAGAGGTAAAGGGGTTTGATTTTTCTGCCTTGCGATATCCAGTAAAAACTAAAAAAACAAAAACAAAACCAAAAAACCTTATTATAACTACAACGAAAAAATTGTAAGTCGAATTAACTTTAAATAAACGTTTGCTCACATCTCTTGGGGGAGGAGAGGTAAAAGATTGATCAGCACGACACTGGATTGCCAGTCTCACATCATCTGCATCAACATTAGGTTTCTTAGCATGGCTCGAATAAATTTTTGCATCGTCCAGAATTGTAGTTACATATCCTTTAAGAACAAAACATTATTTTCTTAAACATGAGACTAGCTTAATATTTATGGCCACTTTTCTTAATCGAAGATTCCATTGATTTCTGAATTAGTTTATGCATTTTGTTTTTAATATCTAATTGTTCTATCTCTATGATCAATTAAAAATATATCTCAGTATCAATACCATTTCCCCTTATCTTGAGCTCTCTTTACTGCTTTAAGCTGAATTCTATGATGTTAACTGTTAAAAGTAATTTAGTTGAAAATGTTCTTAAAATAAAACAATCTTTTCAAATTCACAAAGTATGCAAATTTTTGGTGTTTTATTAACTTACGGAAAGCAAATTCCAACATTTGGTTTATAACTCTTGGTTCGTACTCCGTAATTCCCATATCCTTCAGGATCTGTGCCATCACCTGTGGATTCAAATAAGAAACACCGGATGCATAATCTAGGTATTAGAAATCAAGACTGGACCCAAGGTAATATCTGTACTTATGATACAAGGTCCCTGTTCTCTGGGCTCCAAACTTGTACTCCTCCTTTTCTTCACAAGTGAGTGTCAGGAACACACCAAATGCTGTAGCACCCTCTTTGCAGAAAACTTTCATTTGGGCGGGGAGGTGGGGTGCAAAGAGAGAAGAAGGCCGGGTTTGGTTTTCCCAGCGGAGGCAGGGGTGGCTACAGCTGGTTGTCATTTTCGGATGTGGCGATGGGGGAGGCTAGCTAACACCAGAACTCTGGACGCCAGAGTACGAGCACATTACACTTGCAGCTGAGACGAAGAGGTGGCGAGGACCGAGGTCCCGGAGACAAAGCCCGGCTGCTGGCCTGCGCGCTCCGGCGGGGCCCCCGGATGGCGGGAGGACGCCCCGGAGCCAGAACCCCCATCCCATTCCTTCCGGGCCGCCCAAGTTGGGCTGAAGCCAGCACGCAAGACCATTCTCAGGCCTACGCCTGCGCCTGCCTCCCAGGTTCCTGGCTGTGCCGAGCTTTGCGCCCCGCCTCTCATCTCTCGCACTCACCAAGGCGTCTCTCGGAGCGTTCTTGCCAGGCGCCATCTTGCCCGACTCCATGTTTTCCCGCCGTTCGTCATCCGGGGAGAGAAGGCTGCTTGGGAGCTCCTCGCTCAGGCTCCACCCGCGGGGGGTGCGGAAGGCGGGGTTACCGCGACGCCCTGCAGGCCGCCTCCTCCCAGCAGCTCCCCATCCCCGAGGAGGAGGATGGGGAGCCTATTGGCTCGGAAGGTGCGGGCAAAACTTCCTCGGGAACCCCCCGGCCAACACTTGGAAGAGCTGAGAAGCTCCTCTTTCCAGTGTTGTTCTCCGCAGAAGTGCACCCAAAAGGCCGCTCTTGTCTTTTCTGGGGCCTCTCCTCACACCTCCCCTGCTGCCAGTTTGGCCCCTTCAGTTTCCCTGGAATCCCCGCAGGGGCCCTGCCTCCACTGGCCCTGTGATAGAGTTGTCAGGTCAAAAGCAGAACACGGGTTAAATTTGAATAGCAGATCAACAACTACATTTTTAGCATAAGTATATCTCAAATATCACCCAGACTATACTTCTACAAAATTACGTGTTACTGATGTGACATTCATGTTAGGTCTGATCAAAGAATTGAATCAATACCCCTCCCCTGGGAGCTGACCTTTGGTCCACTTCACAATGAACATTCCACTTGCTGAGACCACATTCCACTTGCTAAGACCATTATCTCTCCCCTCAGGAGTTTCCCAGAATCCAGACCTGCACAGAGTATTCTCTGGCCAGAAAAAGCCCACCTAGAGTCCTTTAAAAACCTGACTCCCCGTCTTTGGGGGCTGGCACCATTTTGGGGCTCAGCCCATCTGGTATCCAGATGACCCAATAAATTCATAATTCTTTACCCCTTTCGGCCTCATGTGGTCTCCAGGGAACCTAGCAATTCAAATTTAACAAGGCATTCTGTGTTTTTATGTGCTAAATCTAGCAATTCTGTTCTATACCTTGTTCTCCATACAACAGGCTCTTGGTCAGCTCTGGGCCCCGTCAAGATTGTCCATTTTATACTGATGAGAAGCTAAATCCCTTGACTGCCTGCAGGATTCCTCATTGGAGCCCCTTCAGCCTTGATCCTTGGCCCTGAATACTTTTCTTTCTGTGTCTGCTGAAGCCCACCCAGGGCCCTTGCTTGCCTCTCGGATGCCCTCCCCACCCCACTCTCCACGGAACAGTCTGAATGATTTAAGAAAAATGTGCATGGCTTAAACCGTCTGGAACAGTCTGAATGATTTAAGAAAAATGTGCATGGCTTAACCGTCTCTGGTTTAAAGTGTTCCAAAGAGAACTCTTTCTTACTCCTCCACAATCCACTAATGCCCTGGAGTTCTCCATCCCAGGAAAAGGCACTTTGACCCAGCAGTCAGCCATACTATGATCTTTCCCTCACAATTCACACTCAATCTAGTAGCAAGTCCTGTCAAGGTGACCTCGAAAAGTCTATCAGTGTCTCCATCCAGCCTTACCTTGCTAATAGTCTGAGCCAACAGCCTCCTCACCAAGACTACAGAAATATGTCCCCAAAATCGTGCCCCCCGCCCCCCATTCTCCACACAGCCAGAGGGATCTTAGTCATAAATCGAATAATTCTGTTCCTTTCCTTAAAACCCTCCAATGGCTTTCCTCACACAAAAATTCATACTGATTTTGGGGGATTAATGGGCCCTTCAGTTTTAAGCAGGAGTTTACTTCATCGGACTTGTCTGAATTGGTCATCCCCAGGCATCCATCTTGAACTTTGCATAGGTTCCCCAAGAACCTTATATTCTTAGCACATTGTTTCCAGTAGGAACCTTGATACCTATGCTCTGCTAGCACCTTTCCCAACTCACCGCAGGCAACCTCTATGTAAGAGTAATACTTTTCTCCCTTTTGAATAGGTAGTATATGTACAGGCTACACAATTTAAAAAATACATATTAAAAGACAAGAAAAAGAAAACCTATCTGGCTTGTTCTAGCTACTCATTTCTCTTTTCATAAAAGGCACCACTGTTTACCAGCTTCTTTTTTTCTTTTTTTATTGATTAAGGTATTACATATGTGTCCTTATTATTTACCAGCTTCTTGTCTACATAAATTACAAATATTATCTTTATATCGTGTTCTCCCACCCAAATGGTACTAAACCATTGGGATGACCAACCTCTAGAGCAGTGGTTCTCAACCTTGGCTGCACATTAGAATCACCTGGGAATCTTTTTAAAATCCTGATTTCTGGGCCTCATCCTCCGGAAATTCTGTTTCTTTGTTATGGGTGGGCCACACATTAGTAACAAAGGAACAGAATTTCCGGAGGAGGAGGTCCAGAAATCAGGATTTTAAAAAGAGTCCCAGGTGATCTAATGTGCAGCCAAGGTTGAGAACAACTGCTCTAGAGAGTAACCCAGGATACAGCTGTACTAGATGAAAGACCCATAATATATAATAAATAATTGTAAACAAGTATGTTATTGTTTTAATATAAAAATAGATATTCATTTAAAATTATTTTTCGGTTTTATTGAGTTTTATGTTACATACATGCTATTATTTAGGACTACTTAACAGTGGCAATTAGTTTATATTTAATTTTAATATATTTAATATTTAATTTTAGTACTAATTAAATATGTGTAAGAAAATATTTTTCCATATTTCTGTTCTGTGTCATAGCAATTTATTTTAACTCTCAGATATTTAAATTTTATAGCTCATGTGGTACATTAATATACATAAATGTAAGACTTTAAAAAAGTAGAATGTAAGTACAATAAGATAAACAGCTATAACCTATTGTACATATTTAATAAGAAAATCACAATGAAAGGTTTCTTTTGGCCCCATGATACAGTAGGATATTTTTATTCTTTCTGTTTTGTTTCCCATAATACTTCTCTGAACTGCCTGCAGCCTTTAGGACACCTACTAGTATATCAATACCTATAGAAATCCTCATTGCTATTTTAAAATAACTTTATATATAACTCATCCCCCCACAAAGAAACCCTACTTGGACAAAAAAAATTGACTCACTTATACTCCCTATGTAATCTGTGCTTCACTAAGATACTACTTCTTATGTAGCTGTCAGGCTTATCTGACTACTGCACACTAACGTATTCTGAGTATTTGGAGTAATAGAGATTTTCAGATATTTACAACTACCATCCTGACTTACAGTAATAATAATTTAAAAAACTAGTATAATTCATCATCTAGGTTTGTCATCGACAGTCATATAGCCCTTGGTTTCTTCTTGGCTAGCTAATGGAAAATTTGAACTATAGTAAAAAGTTCTTGTTATATCTATATAATTACTACAGGACGGGTAAAACTGTCTGTCACTAGCATAAAAGAAACAAAAGAAGCTAGGTCTAAAACAGACCCAGCTGAATTCTGGGACATGATTTAATTGCCTGGGTTTTAGAATTTTGGTTCATGGCTTTGAGATTGGTTTCAAGGACCAATAGTCATTTTGTTTCTAATAATTGCCTATTAGACTTTGTCTGGTGTATTCTATCCAGAGTCTTAAATGCTGCTGCACAACCATTATCATGTCAGATGGTTCAATAACTCACCTACAACAAAAGGAGAAGAAACAATTAACTCTTTTTCAACTATAGACTATGTTTAATTGATACTCTTCTGATCTTGATCAGCAAAATCGTGGTGAAAATCCAGTTATCATGGATTACCGTAAAGTTCTGTGGTCTGATGTCATCTGTCCTTGGACAAAAGGAACCAACAGCAACAACAATAACAGCAATTCTCTGACATCCAGTAACTGTTTTAATACAGTTAGGCCTCAGTATTGTTAGAAGCTTGCATGGTGCTCATAGCTAGGTGATTTTATTCTCCTGTTGACATAACCTCAAGGAACACCAATATCTGACAGTCACTCTGGGACCATGACAAAGTGAGACAAAGCAAAGCCAATTCATAACTTTGTCTAAGCACAGACAAAAACAAGGTCACTGTGACCCATAAAATACCAAATATCCCTTTTACTCAAGTACCATAAGTAACTACTACTTCTTTACCAATTACAGCTTTATCTTTGTTGTAAATCTGCCTTCCCTGTAGATGAGATTTATTGTGATACCCAATCACAGAGTTGCCCCTACTTTCTGACAGCACTCAATCTAAACATCTTCCTACTTAGATCCTCTAATATTTTCTTTTTCTAAAAAAATATTTTTGTTGATTTCAGAGAGAGGAAGGGAGAAGATATATATAGAAACATCAATGATGAGAGAGAATCACTGATTGGTTGCCCCTTGCATGCCCCCCACTGGGGATCAAGCCCACAACTGGGGCATGTGCCCCTGACTGGAATCGAACCCAGGACCCTTCAGTCCGCAGACCGACGATCTATCCATTGAGCCAAACCAGCTAGGGCTAATATTCTCTTACTATGAACACAGCTTGTTCAACTACAGGTGCATACCTGGTGCTCTTTAGTTTGGAAGGCATAGGCATTTGCTATCCATATATCCTCTTTGGTGAAGTATATCTTCTTCATCCCTTAATTCATTATTGAATTGGATAATTTGTTTTTTTTATTGTATAATTTTAAGAGTTCTTTATGTATTCTGGATATAAATCTTTTAACAGATTTGCAAATTTTATCTCTTGGTTCTATAGCTCATGTTTTCATTTTTCTTATGTTGTTTATTAAATTTCATTTAAAATTTTTTTGAGGAAGTCTAATTTATCAATTTTTAAATAGACTGTGCATTTGGTCCCTTGCTATCTTCCAGGAGTTTTTTTTATGTATTTGGGTGCACCTGCATTCTGTGCATATATGTTCACCAGGGTTATATCCTCTTGTTGTATCCATCCGTTTAGTATTATTAAGTGGCCTTCCTTATCTCCTGTTATGGCCTTCACTTTGAAGTCTATTTTGTCAGGTATAAGTATTGATACCCCAGCTTTTTTTTCATTTCCAATTGCCTGGAAGATGTTTTTCCATCCCTTCACTTTCAATATGTGTGAGTCCTTGTTCTGAGTAGGTCTCTTGTAGATTGCATATATATGGGTCATGTTTTCTTATCCATTCAGCCATTTGATGTCTTTTGATTAGAGCATTTAGTCTGTTTATGTTTAAAGTTATTATTGATAGGTACTTGTGTGTAGCCATTTTTATTTTTTTGTGCCTGTGTTCCTTCTTTCCTTTTTATCTTCTTTTTACAGCAGCCTCTTTAGCATTTCTTTCATTGCTGGCTTGGGGGTGATATATTCTCTTAGACTTCTTTTGTCTGTGAAGCTCCTTATTTCCCCTTCAATTTTGTATAATAGCCATGCTGGATAGAGTATTCTTGGATTTAGTCCCTTTCTTTGCATCACCTTGTAAACTTCCCTCCAATCCTTTCTGGTCTGATGTGTTTCTGTGTAGAAATCATTTGATAATCTAGTGGGAGATTCCTTGTATATAACTTTCTGTCTCTTGCAGCCTTTAAGATTCTCTATTTTTCCTGAATGTTTGCCATCGTAATTAAGATGTGTCTTGCTGTGGGTCTTTTCAGGTTCATCTTGTTTGGGACTCTCTGTGCTTGTATGACTTTTTCTTCCCCACACCAGGGAAGTTTTCTGACATTTCTTCAAATAGGTTTTCTAACCCTTGTTCCTTTTCCTGTCATTCTGGCACCCCTATTATTTGTATGTTCTTCGTTTCATGTTGTCCCAAAGCTGCCTTAGGCTCTCCTCCTATCTTTTAATTTTTTTCTCTCCAATTGCAGTTTAGTTTGGGTGTGTTTTGCTTCCCTGTCTTCTAATTTGCTAATTTGGTCCTCCGCTTCTCCTAATCTACTGTTGAAACTTTCCATAGGGTTTTTTATTGCAGCTATATCACTCTTAATTTTTTCTTGATTCTTACATCAGTTGTTGATTTTTTTTCAAACATCTGGTTTATGAATTGTATGACCCTTATTCTGAATTCTTTTTCTGGCATAATGCATGCCTCTGTGGGGGCTCCTCCTCAGGCAGCAGTGGCTCCTTGGGTGGTGGCTGCTCCTCGGGTAGTCATGATAGCGGCTGTTCCCAGTTGGTGTGGGTCCTCTGGTGGGTGCTTCTCATGCTGCTGCTCACAGCAATGGTGGCTCCTCTGGCTGGCAGGAGTAGGCTGCTTGTGCGGCCACTGCTTCTCAGATAGGGGCGGATTGCGCTTGAGGTTGCTGCTCCTTGGATGGGGGCAGGCTGTGTGCAGCTGCTGCTCCTCGGACAGGGGAAGGCAGCTTGTGTGGCTGATGCTACTTGGGCGGGGGAGGGCTGCACGCAGCTGCTGATCCTCGGATGGGGGCAGGCTGCTTGTGTGGCCAGTGTTCCTGGGACAAGGGAGGGTTGCTGGTGGGGCTTCTGTTCCTTGTAGGGGGCGGGCTACTCATGCAGCTGCTGCTTTTTGGATGGGGGCGAGTTGTGCGTGGCTGCTGCTCCTTGGACAGGGTTAGACTACTCACTCTGCTGCTGCTTCTTGGATGGGGGTGGGCTGTGTGGGGCTGCTGCTCCTCATATGGGGGCAGGCTTCTTGTGAGGCTGCTGCTCCTCAGACGGGGGCGCCTGCTTGTGTGGCTGCTGCTCCTCGGATGAGGATGGGCTGCTCCTGCATCTGCTGTTCCTCAGATGGGGCGGGCTGCTTGCAGGGCTGCTGCTCCTTGATGGGGGTGGACTGCTCGCACAGCTGCTGCTCTTCGAACCAGGGCAGGCTGCTCGCGCGTCTGCTGGTCACGTGGTTGCAGCAGCCTGGGCTAAAGTGTTAGGCCAGCCAGAGGGGAGTGTGCTTCAGAACTCACAGGAGCCCGTGGCTGGGGTGGCTGGAGTCTCGGTGACTGTGGGGCTGCAGCTGAGGCAGCAGGTGCCTAGCAGGGGTGGCTATAGAGTTCCGGGTATTGTCTGAGGGCACCCTGGATGGAGGTGAGGCTGGGCTCCCAGTCACAGCAGCTCTCCCCTTCAAGAAGGTGTGGCCTATGTGGTAGAGCCAGTCACCCTGGAACTGTTTGCCTTGGTAGCAGAGGCTGCCTGGCTAGGCTAGCCCGGTCTGCCTGCCCCTGATGGTCCTGTGGGATCTAACTGTCCCTCATTCATGTACACACACACACACACCCCACACATCCACACACTCCCCTTTTGCTCCCTCACTCACTCAAGCTCTCTCCTTCACTGCTGCCATCTTCCTGCCTCTGTAGGTGGGCCTGGAGTGTCATTGACCCATTTGTGGTGGAGTCTCCTCTCCTGGTGTCTGGTTATGTAGCTTGCTCTCTACCACATTGACCAAACAGGACAAAATGCAACTCGACAAGACATGACACAAAGGGAACAAAATACGAATGTTCTCATGACACTGATATACCCAATATACATGACCACCAGAGAAAAGAGAATTAGGGGAGAGGAAAGAGAGCACAAATGATATCAAGGAGAGAAAAAATGGTAAGAGAGAAAAGAAAAAGGAAAAAAATATATATGGGGAAAAAACACCACAGAACAAACAGATAAACCAAAAAATGCAGACCCCAAACACCCAGAAAAGAGGGTGGGGGTAGAATCTGTAGAGGCTGAGCTTAAAAACAGAAAGTAAGGTTAAGGAATTGGATGACTATGAGGAGGACCTCAGTTCAGTATAGAGGAAGTAGAAAGAGGATGAGTGGATAAGAAGAAAGAGAAAGTGAAAGAAGAAAAAAATAATTAAAAATAGGATAAAATTAAAAAAATAATATAAAAATAAAATGATGAAAAATAGTGTGAAAAGAAATAAAAAATAAAAAAAATGAAAAAGTAAAAGAAAAAAACAGAAAAAGATAACAAATTAATAATAAAATAAAATAAAAATGAAAAAGTGAAGTATCTTCCATTTCCACTGAGTTTTAATACCCCATGGGGGCTGGTTTAAGATCCCACTCTTCTGTACTGTCTGCCAATTCTCAGTTTCCTTTTATATTGTTAAAGTTCCAAGTGGTCCACTGCTCCTCTGTTTGTGTCTATCTCCACAGCTTTGACTGCCAGCTGGTGGGACCAATCTTTCCACTTAGCCTGTCTGTCCACTGTCAATCTTAATCTCTCAAGCAGCTGATTCTGACAGGGCTATAGTTGGGGAGGTTGCCATATAGCTTTATTGGACTGAACGGCCTCTCTTCAGGCCAGTCCCTGAGGGCTCTCAGGGACTATTCAGATTTTTTTTGTATCCCTTGTAACACTCAGGGTGTAGTATGGGTGTGGCTGTATTGGTTGCCTGGAGACTACAGGGAGGGGCTATCTCTTCAGGAGAAAATGGCTGCTTAGGTCCGGCATGTCATGTATGTCTCAGTGCCAGACTCCTGGCCATCTCTACCACACCTGCTCATCTCCCCAGCCTCTCCCCAGACTCCACAAGTCTGCACTTCCACCTGCACCTCAGCCACATGTAAGTGTTTGTATTTAAAAGGTCCTATGAACTGGGTTTAGTGAATAAAAGCAAAGACCAAAAAGAGAGAAAGAGCTGCACCACTGCAAGTTTCTCTCCCCCCAGCACCACATGGCTTGGGCAGTTGTTCAGGTTTCCCCCTCCAGGATCAGCCTCTCAAGGTTGTGGGCTTAGTCTAAAATCCCCTGCCGCCAGCAGCCCTGTGGACTGCCTTTCCACAGTCAGATGTTACGCCTGTCCCCAAGGGACGCAGCAGCCATATGGCTTACTTTTGACCCTCTGAGCTCTGAGGTATCACAACTCTCTCCAGCCCAGATCCCTGATTTTTACTGTTCTCCAGGCGTCATCTACCCTTCCCAGTTGTGAATTGTCTCACCAGCTGTGTCTCCTCCTTTATCCATTTTGAGTTTGTTTTTGTGTATGGTGTAAGTTGGTGGTTTAGTTTCAATTTTTTTTTTGCATGTATCTGTCCAATTTTCCCAACACCATTTATTGAAGAGACTGTCTTGGCTCCATTGTATGCTCCTGCTTCCTTTGTCAAATATTAATTGAGCATAATGGCTTGGGTTGATTTCTGGGTTCTCTGTTCTGTTCCATTGGTCTATATGTCTATTCTTGTGCCATTACCATGCAGTTTTGAGAACAGTGGCTTTGTAATATAGCTTGATATCTGGTATTGAGATCCCACCTACTTTGTTCTTCTTTCCCAGGATTGCTGGGGCTATTTGGGGTCTTTATTTATTGCATTTAACTTTTGGAGAGTTTGTTCTAGGTCTGTGAAATATGCCTTTGCTATTTTAATGGGGATTGCATTGAATCTATAGATTGCTTTGGTTAGTATGATCATTTTAATGATGTTGATTCTACCTTATTCATGAACACGGTATGTTCTTCCATTTTTTTTATGTCTTCCTCTATCTCTTTTTTCAATGTCCTGTAGTTTTTTGAGTATAGGTCTTTTACCTTCTTAGTTAAGTTTATTCTTAGGTATATTAATGTTTTTTGATGCAATGGTAAATGGGATTCTTTTTTTTGGTTTCTCTTTCTGTGAGTTCATTATCCTATCTAATAATAGACAAACATGGTAATTAACCGTAACTTCGCTACCCTTCCCATTGGCTAATCAGGGTGATATGCAAATTAACTGCCAACTAAGATGGCGGTTAACTGCCAACAAAGATGGCGGCAAATTTGCATACTGCAGGCAGGATGGGACAGCGCCATCCTGCTGCCCTGCCGCCATCCTGGCCTGCTATATGTGACCTGGATGGTGGCGACCCATGTGCGACCTGACCCAGGCTGGCGGGCATGACTGCAGCGATCCGCCACCAGCCAAGCCCCCAACTGGCCCTCCCGCAGAGATCAGGGCTGGTGGGGAGACCACAGCGGTCCACCAGCACTCACGCCCCCAACCAGCTCTCCCGCCGGGAGAATTGGGGCTGGTGGGGGCGACCACAGCGGTCCGCCAGCAGTCACGCCCCCAACCGGCCCTCCTCGCGGGAGCCCAAGGCGAGATCCTGCTCTGCTGTGTCTTGGGCAGGGTGGGTGGGGTGGGCCGGGGGAGCAGTGGCAGCATGTCTGAGCTGCTGTCCGCCCCCAGTGAGGGATCCGGGGCTGCCGTGTCTTGGCCGAGGTGGCTGGGGGCGAGCGGCAGCATGATCTGAGCTGCTGTCCACCCCAGCGCGGGATCTGGGCCTGCAGTGTCTTGGGCAGGGCGGGCTGCGCGAGTGGCAGCGTGATCCGTGAGAGGGCACAGGTTGGGCTGAGGGACCCCCTTCCCTGCCAGTGCACAAATTTTTGTGCACGGGCCTTCTAGTCTATATTATAAAAGGCTGGTGGCTGTAATGCCGTAATGCAGGAACGACCAAAGGATCGGTCACCAGGTGGTGCATGGAGCACTCTCGGTCCCTCCCCCCAGGCGGTGAGCTGCTTGTGGTGTGCAGCGGGGCTCTTGCAGTGAGGTGGGGCTTGTGGCTCTCGGGGCGGGGTGGGGCTTGTGGTTTGTGTGGCGAGGTGGAGCTTGTGGCTCCCATGGCACAATGGCTCGTGGCAGTGAGGTACTCGCATACAGTGGGTCTGGGGTCCTGCAGGCACAGTGGGTCTGGGGTCTCACACAATTTCACGCTCAGGGCCTCTAGTTGTTGTATAAAAAAGTCATAGTTTTATGGCTGTTAATTTGTATCCTCCTACATTGCTGAATTTATTAATTAAGTCTAGTTTTCTGATGGAGTCTTTAGGGTTTTCTATGTACAAGATCATGTCATCTGTGAATAATGACAGTTTTACTTCTTTTCCAATTTGGATACCTTTTATTTCTTCTTCTTGTTTGATTGTTATGGCTAGCACTGCCAGTACTATGTCAAACAAGCGTGGTGAAAGTGAGCATCCCTGTCCTGTTCCTGTTCTTAGGGGAAATGGTTTTAGTTTTTGCCCATTGAGTATGATGTTGGCTATAGGTTAGTAATATAAGGTTCTTATTATGTTGAGGTATGATACCTCTATTCCCCCTTTGTTGAGAGTTTTTATCAAGCAAGGGGCTTGAATTTTGTCAAATGCTTTTTTTTCACCAATTTATTTGATTATGCTACTTTTGTCTCTCAGTTTGTTTATGTGATGTATCATGTTTATTGATTTGCAGATATTGTTCCAGCCTTGCATCCCTGGAATAAATCCCACTTGGTCATGGTGTATGATATTTCTAAGGTAATGTTGGATCCAATTTGCTAGAATTTTGTTGACGATTTTAGTATCTATGTTCATCATGGATATCTGCCTATAATTCTCTTTCTTTGCAGTGTCTTTTCTGATTTTGGGATTAGGATAATCCTGGCTTTATAGAAAGAGTTTGGAAGTCTTCCTTCCTCTTGAATTTTTTGGAATAGTCTGAGGAGGATAGGTTTAATTTTTTCTTTGAATGTTTGGTAAAACTCCCCTGTGAAGCTGTCTGGTCCAGGGCTTTTGTTTGCTGGAAGTTTTTTTTTTATTACTGCTGCAATTTCATTGGTAATTATCAGCCTATTCAGCTTTTTATTCTTCCTGATTAAGTTTTGGAAGATTGTATTTTTCTAGGAATAAGTCCATTTTATCTAGGTTGTCCAGTTTGTTGGAGTAGAGCTATTTCTAGTATTTTTTTGCAATCCTTTGTATGTCTGTGAAGTCCGTATTTACTTCACCTCTTTCATTTCTGATTTTGTTTATTTGGGTCCTCTCTCTCTGTTTCTTCGTGAACCTGGCTAGAGGTTCATCAGTATATCTGGTCCGGGACAAAGCACCAACACGTCCGTCTAAGCCTCCGCCATTTTCTCCTCCGTTTTGTTTTGTTTCTATGTCATTTATTTCCACTCTGATCTTTATTATTTTCTTCCTTCACCTTATGCTGGGCTTTTTTTGTTGCTGTTTCTAATTCTTTCCATTGTAGGGTTAGATAATTTATTACCAGTTTGTTTTTTTGTTTTTTTAGTTAGTCCTGTAGAGCTATGAACTTCCCTCTCAAGACTGCTCTCACTGTGTCCCATAGATTTTGTATTGTTTTGTTTTCATTGTCATTTGTTTCCAAGATGCTTTTTATTTCTTCTTTGATCTCTTTGGTAACCCAATTATTGTTTAATTGCATGCTATTTAGCCTCCAAGTGCTTGCTTTTTCCCCCATTGTTTTTATTATAGTTGATTTCTAATTCTATGCCACTGTGATCTGAGAAAATGCTTGATATTATTTCTATCTTCCTGAATTTTAAGAGACTTTGCTTGTGTTCTAATATGTGGTCTATCTTTGAAAAAGTCCCATGTGCCCTTAAGAAAAATGTATATTCTGTAGCTTTGGGGTGAAATGTCCTGAAGATGTCAATTAGTCCCATCTGATCTAGTGAGTCATTTAGGATTGCTGTCTCTTTGCTGATTTTTTTTCAATGTCTGTGGACTTAATAAGTCATTTCACACCACAGAGAATATTTAATAAATCCAAAAAAGGAAAGAAGAATATAAGGACAGAAGAGCTTCTGTCTCAGTTCTCTGAAACTGAGTCCCCCATTGGAAACTGATCTCAAAGTTCTAGCCGGTTCACCAAAGAAACGTCATTTTGCTAATGTTTTTCATCCGTTTAGTGTTCAAAAGGTACAGAATGACTCCATGCTGTTGTCAGTTTTAAACAGTCACACCTCCATCTCCCACGGTAACAGTCTACTGCAGGTCCATAAAAACAGGGGAGG
Source organism: Myotis lucifugus (assembly GCF_000147115.1). NCBI lineage: Eukaryota > Metazoa > Chordata > Mammalia > Chiroptera > Vespertilionidae > Myotis > Myotis lucifugus. Next base: position 6,179,783 of record NW_005871052.1, on the reverse strand, counting down.
AAGGAGCGCTGGGGAGGGCCTGTCATTTTAGAGGGGACTCCATCTCTACCTTGGCGGGAAGAGAGGATCCACGCAGGGCCCCAGCACCTCGCTCCTGCAAACAAGCTCCCTGCACACGCAAAATTCAGTCCCACGTCAGTTCCTTAAACAGGCACATCTCTGAGTAACAGGTCAACTCCCAGAGGAAATGTGTCCACAGAAAAGACTAGAATGGCCATCTGGTCACTCTGCGATCCAACATAATTCCAGGAATCAGGAGCTGCTGGACTTGGAGTGGAATGGCTCAGACCACATCCGCCGCAGGTCACCCTTTAAGTAGGCCATCGTGAGGAGTGGCAATAAGTAAATGGCACCAAATAGAGAGGAGGGCAGGCTGCGCTGCTTGGCGAATGCGAGATGCCACAGTAGCAGTGAGCAGACCTACAAAGTATCCGATGAGGGTGCAGTGAAAGTAGGAGACCTTCTGCATGCATCCAGAGATGTTGGTGGGTCCAGAGGCGCCGCAGGAGTCACTGTTGGCTTGTTTTTTGTAGTTGTCATAACGAAGGACAAAGCACAACAAGAGTCCAGGCATCACAATGTTTCCAATGCCCAACATAGAGAAGTGACTGCCAGTGGAGCTCGGGAAAACCAGTTTCCCAGGCAGGGACAGGTGAGGAACATCGATCCCAACATGGGCCCCAAGTGCAGCTTCCGGGAAAGCAATTGGGATTGTCAGCCGGCTAGGTGGACGCCTTCACCATGACGTTGCTATTGAAGATGTAGGCAGAGGAAAACACCCCAAAGACACCCATCAATTAGGAGCCCTGAGGGAAGCAGGTAGGAGACCTTGAGGCTGGGCAGGCGGACGAAGGCGATCATAGGCGACAGAGAGACCCATGGCCAGGGCGTCCATGAGAAACCCAGTGAGAACCCAGATGAGGACAAAGCATGACAGACAGAGAGAATGATAGTAGCTCAGCAGCAGTGAAATGTCCACAGCAACTAAAGGAAATCTTGTTCTGAGGTGAACAGGGTCTTGTTAAATACTGGCACATCGGGAGAAGAAGAAAAACAAAAGCTATCATTGCAAGAACTACTGTACATATTGTAAAAACTACTTAAACTGAGTAAAGAAGAAGAACATAGCTAGGAGAGAGACAGATACTTCAATTGGAAGGAACAGGGCCTGGGTAGAGTCAATAGTTTGGATACTATTATTGCTGCTGTTGCCACCGAAAGACACCAAAGGAATGTTACTGTCTTTCTCTTTCTCTTGATTTTCAAAGTCCATATTAAGGGACCTGAAACTACCGTAGACTATCAGGAGAATGGAAATAAGAAATGTAGACACTTGACTGGAATCCACTAGGGAATAGGCCCACCAGTAGGTCTGCTCCGTCATGGCTCTGACTCTCAGGGGCTCCACTGCA
>NW_005871052.1:6154576-6177882 GCF_000147115.1 Myotis lucifugus | reverse complement strand
GCAGAGGAGAGGAGAGGAGGGCGGGGGCCACTCTTTGCTGATTTTTTGGCTAGAGGATTTATCCAGTGATGTCAATGTGGTATTAAAGTCCCCTACTATGATTGTATTGCTTTTGATCTCTCTCTTGATATCTTCCAGGAGTTTTTTTTTTATGTATTTGGGTGCCCCTGCATTGGGTGCATATATGTTTACCCGGGTTATATCATCTTGTTGTATCGATCCCTTTAGTATTATGAAGTGGCCTTCCTTATCTCTTGTTATGGCCTTCACTTTGAGGTCTATTTTGTCCGACATAAGTATTGCTACCCTAGCTTCTTTTTCATTTCCATTTGCCTGAAAGATATTTTTCCATCCCTTCACTATCAGTCTGTGTGAGTTCCTTTTTATGAGGTGGGTCTCTTGTAGACAGCAAATATATGGGTCAGGTTTTCTAATCCATTCAGCTACCCTATGTCTTTTGATTGGAGCATTTAATCCATTTATGTTCAAGGTTGTTATTGATAGGTACTTGTTTGTTGCCATTTTCATTCTTTATGCCTGTGTTCCTTATTCACTTTCTGTTTCTTCCTTTTTACAACATTCCCTTTAGCATTTCTTGCATTGCTGGCTTAATGGTTATAAATTCCCTTAGCCTTTTTTTCTGTGAAGCTCCTGATTTCCCTTTCAATTTTAAATATTAGTCTTGCTGGGTATAGTTTTCTTGGATTCAATCCCTTGCTTTTCATCACTTTATAAATTTCATTCCATTCCCTTCTGGTCTGATGTGTTTCTATTGAGAAAATAGTTGATAATCTAATGGGTGATCCCTTATGTAACTTTCTCTCTTTCTCTCTGGCAGCCTTTAATATTCTTTCTTTGTCCTTGATGTTTGCCAAATTAATTATGATGTGTTTTGGTGTCAGTCTTTTTGGGTTAATCTCTTTTGGGACTCTGTGTGCTTCTTGGACTTGTGTGACCTTTTTCTTCCCCAAATCAGGGAAGTTTTCTGTAATTATTTCTTCTAATAGGTTTTCTATTCCTTGCTCAGCTTCCTCTCCTTCTGGCACCCTTATTATGTAGATGTTGTATCGTTTCATGTTGTCCCAGAGCTCCCTTAGGCTTTCCTTCTGCTTTTTAAGTCCCACCCACCCCCAGTTGCTGCACTGCTTGGGTGTTTTTTCTGCCTTGTCTTCTAACTCACTGATTAGGTCCTCAACTTTTTCTATTCTACTGTTGAAATTTCCTTTGCATTCTTTATTGCAGCTATGTCATTCTTCATTTCCTCTTGATACTTACATGTTTTTAAATTTGGCTTCCATCCTTTTCAGCAGCCTTATAACCATTGCTCTGAACTCTTCCTTTGACAAATTGCTTGCCTCCATTTCGTTTATTTCCTTTTCTGGTGATTCCTCCTTTCTTTAGTATAGGGGTTGTTTCTTTGTCTCCCCATTTTTGCTCTTCCTTTGTGATTGTTTCTATGTATTATATCAAACTGCTATGCCACCCAGATTCTTTGAGTTTGGCTTATATAGTAGATGTTTTGTCAGACCCAGTGGTGCAATCTCTCATGTCTTCTGGGCTGAGTATTCTAGGGATACCCCCTACTTGGGATATTTGGGTTCTCTTAGTGTAGTTGGATCTTGAGTGTTATTGTCCCATTCATAGATGGAGTCTCCTCTCAGGGTGTCTGGTTATGTGGCTAGCTCTCTACCACGTTGAATGAACAGCACAAAATACAACTCCACACAACTCGACACAAAGAGAACAAAACACAAATGTACTCATGACACTTATAACCCCAATAAAAATGACCACCAGAGAAAATAGGATTAGGAGAGAGGAAAGAGAGCAAAAATGATATAGAGGAAAGAAAAAAGGTAAGAGAGAATAAAAAAGGGGGGGAAAAGTAGGGGAAAAATATATATAGGGAAAAAACACTACAAAAAACCCCCAAAAACAAATAAAGCAAAAAAAAGCAAACAACAACCACCCAGAAAAAGGGGGTGACAGAATCTGTAGAGGCAGAGCTTATATACAGAGGCAAAGTTAAGAAATTAAATGAAAAGTGGAAGGACCATGGATCAGAATAGAGAAGTTAGGAAGAGAATGAGTGGATAGGAAGAAAAGAAAAATCCTATATAATAAAGAGGGAATATGCAGATTAACCATCGCTCTGCCATAAAGATGGCAGCACCCACAGCAGAGGCTGGGGTTTATGTAACACAAAATGGTTGCGCCCACAGCGGAGGCCAAGTTCCCGTAACGAGCCTTAACGAGCAATCAGCAGGGACCTGAGGCTGTGCCCCCAGCCCCCATGGGGCTTGCTTGACAGGGGACATCAGGCCATGACCCCTACCTGGTGGGGCTTGATGGGGGACCTCAGGTCACACCCCTTGCCCAGCAGAGCTTGACAGGGGACCTAAGGCTGCACCCCCTGCCCAGTGCGGCTTGACGGGGGATCTCAGGCCACACTGCCTGCCCAGCAGGGCTTGACAGGGGATCTCAGGCCACCGGGGGCTTGATGGGGGACCTCAAGGTGCGCCCTCCTCGCCAGCCCTGGCTGGGGGATCTCAGGCTATGTCCCCCACCGTGACACTGGGCCAGGGGACCTGAGTCTGTGCCCCCTACCCAGCAGGACTTGACAAGGGTGGGACCGGCTAGGTCTGGATCTAGTCCAGTTGGGGGTGGGGGGTGGCCGGGTCTGGGTCTTGCATGATTTTGAGGTGCATGTGGGTGGGCAGGGACTTTACTCTGGGTCCCATGGTGCACCCCAGACTCTGACAGGAGGAAGATTTTCATATACATTTTACTAATTTTCTTTCATCTCTGACACTTCTATTATAGAGAAAGGGCAAATAGCAATATTAAAATATTTCCTCTAATTAATCCCCTTTTAATGTGCCTGAATTTCATGCACCAGGCCACTAGTCTACACTAATAAAAGACAAAGATGCTAATTGATCATACCTTTGCTATGCCTGAAGCCACTCCCACCAGCCAATCAGAGTGACTATATGCAAATTAACCCAACCAAGCTGGCGGCCAGCAGCCACAGAGCTGGAGCAAGCAGGAGGCGTGGTTGCCCAAGCGATGGAGGAAGCCAAGTTTCCCACCTGCCCTGAGCTGGCTGTGGCCTCTGCTCAAGGCAACAGAGTTTCAATTATAGAAGATAAATAAATCCCAGATACCTGCTTCCAGCCAGCCTCCACTGGAAGCTTGGGTGGCTGGGGGCCACGGCCAGCCTGCAAACAGCCATCAGCCCCTCACCCAGGCTGGCCACATCCTCATGGGGTGAGGGTCCCCACTGGGGGGCTTAGCCAGCCTGAAAATGGCCTTCAGCCCCTCACCCAGACTGGCCAGGCACCCCAGCAGGACCCCACCCTTAAGGGGGCTGTGGCCAGCCTGCAAACAGCCCTCAGCCCCTCACCCAGGATGGCCAAGCACCCCAGTGGGGACCCCCACACTGCAGGGGCTGTGGCCAGACTGCAAACAGCCATCAGCCACTCACCCAGGCTGGCCACACCCTCATGGGGTGAGGGCCCCCGCTGGGGGGCTTGGCCAGACTGCAAACAGCCATCAGCCCCTCACCCAGGCTGGCCAGGCACTCCTATATAATAAAAGGGTAATATGCAAATTGACCCTAACAACAGAACGACTGGAATGACTGGTCACTATGACACACACTGACCACCAGGGGGCAGATGCTCCATGCAGGAGCTGTCCCCTGGTGGTCAGTGCGCTCCCACAGGGGGAGCTCTGCTCAGCCACACAAAACAGAGGCAAAACAACCACACAACTGTGAATTTCTCTCCTGGCACCACACGGCTGGGGCAGCTCTTCAGGTGCCTTTCTGGGTGCAGCCTCTCATGGCTGTGGACTTAGATCTAGATTCCTCAGCTGCCAGCAGCCCTGTGGACTTCCTTTCTACACTTGGATGTTATGCCTGTCTCCAAGGGACGTGGACTTGGTGCAGTGTAGCTTCCTTCTGACCCTCTTGGCCCATTGGTGCCCAGATTCCTGCTCCTACCATTCTCCAGGTGTCCTCTGCCCTTCCTGGCTATGAATTGTCTCACCAGCTGCGTCTAATTTGCCAATTGCCAATTCTGGGTGGATGTTATTCGATTTAGTTGCTCCTTCTATCTGTTCTGGAACAAGGTGCAGGACATGTCTGCTTATTCAGCTTCCATTTTTCCTCCCCCATGTTATATATTTTTATTGCAACAATAAATGGGGTTGTTTTTTAGTTTCTTGTTCTGAGAATTCATTACTGGTGTATAAAAATGCCATCAGTTTCTGATTGTTGATTTTGTATCTTGCTGCATTGCCGAATTCAGTTATTAAATTGTCTTTTGGTGCAGTCTTTAGTGTTTTAGATGGACAATATAATGTAATCTGTGAATAATGAATTTTACCTTCTTTCTGATTTGGATGCCTTTTATGTTTTCTTTTAATCTGATCACTGTGGTTAAGATTTCCAGTACTGTGTTGAATAAGAGTGGTGAAAGCCATCCTTATTCAACAGGACATCCCTGTCTTGTTCCTGTTCTTAGGGGAAATGGTTTTAGAGTTTCCCTTTGACTATGATGTTGGCTGTAGGTTTGTCATATATGGCCTTCATTATGTTGAGGTATGATCCCTCTATTCCCACTTTGCTGAGAGATTTTATAAAAAATGGGTGTTGGATTTTGTCAAATGCTTTTTTGTGTTTACTGATGTGATCCTGTGATTTTTGTCATTAAATTTGTTTATGTGATGTATCACATTTAGTGATTTGTGAATGTTGTATCAGCCTTGCATTCCTGGAATAAATCCCATTTGGTCTTTTTAATATATTTCTGGATCCGATTTGCTAATATTTTCTTGAGGATTTTAACATGTATGTTCATCATGGATATTGGCCTATAAAGCTCTTTCTTTACAGTGTCTATCTCTTTTTGAAATGAGGATAATGCCAACCTCATAAAAAGAGCTTGGAAGTGCTTCCTTCTCTTGGATTTTTTGGAATAGTTTGTGTAGAATAGATATTAGTTCTTTGACTATTTAGTAAAACTCCCCTGTGGAGCTGTCCAGACTCCTTTCATGATATCCCATAGATTTGGGGTTGTTGTTTGTTCATTTTCCTTGTTTCTGGCATGTTTTTTAAAAATTTTATTTATTTATTTATTTATTTATTTTTAATATATATCTTTTAGGGTAGAGGGATAGAGTTAGAAACATCAATGAGAGAGAAACATCGATCAGCAGCCTCCTGCACACTCCCTACTGGGGATGTGCCCGCAACCAAGGTATATACCCTTGACCGGAATCAAACCTGGGACCCTTCAGTCTACAGGCTGACGCTCTATCCACTGAGCCAAACCAGTTAGGGCAATGTTTTTAATTTTTATTTTTTCCTTGATCTCATTGTTAATTGCTTCATTGTTTAATAACATGCTTTTTAGCCTCCATGTGTTTGAATGTTTTTGGGCATTTTTATTGTTGTCAATTTCTAGTTTAATGCTTTGTGATCTGAGAAAATTCTTTTTTAAAAAAATATATTTTATTGATTTTTTTTTTACAGAGAGGAAGGGAGAGGGATAGAGAGTTAGAAACATCGATGAGAGAGAAACATTGATCAGCTGCCTCTGCACACCTCCTACTGAGGATGTGCCCACAACCAAGGTACATGCCCTTGACCGGAATCGAACCTGGGACCTTTCAGTCCACAGGCTAATGCTCTATCCACTGAGCCAAACCAGTTAGGGCATGAGAAAATTTTTGATATTATTTCAATCTTCTTGAATTTGTAGAGACTTAGTTTGTGTCCTAACATTTGGTCTATCATTGCACTCGTAAAGAATGTATATTCTACAGCTTTGGAGTGAAATGTTCTGTAAATGTTAATTAAATCCATTTGATCTGGTATTTTGTCTAGGGCCATTTTTTCCTTGTTAATTTCTTTCCCCTAGAAGATCTACACAGTGATGCCAGGGAGAGTTAAAGTCCCCTACTATGATTTTATTGTTGCCTATTTCTCCCTTAAAGTCCTCCAGAATATTTTTTATATATTTAGATGCTTCTATATGGGGTGCATATGTTAAACAGGGTTATATCCTCTTATTGTTTTGATCTCTTTAGTATTATGAAGTGGCCTTCATTGTCTCTTGTTATGGCATTCAGTCTGAAGTCTATTTTGTCACATATGAGTGTTGCTACCCAAGCTATTGTTTTCATTTTTATTGGCATGGAAAATATTTTTCCATTTCTTCACTTTTTTCCTGTGTGAGTCTTTTGTTCTGAGGTTCATCTCTTGTAGACAACATATATATGGGTCATGTTTTCTATACATTCAGCTACCCTATGTCCGTGGTTGACAAACCGCGTCACTTGCCACATGCGGCCCTTTGGCCCCTTGAGTGTGGCTCTTCCACAAAATACCACGTGCGGGTGCGCATGTACAGGGAGATTGAAACTTCGGGGCCCATGCGCAGAAGTTGGTATTTTGTGGAAGAGCCAGTATTTTGTGGAAGAGCCACACTCAAGGGGCCAAAGAGACGCATGTGGCTCGCGAGCCGCGGTTTGCTGAGCCGCAGTTTGCCGACCACTGCCCTATGTCTTTCGATTGGAGTATTTATGCTATTTACATTGAAGGTTATTATTGATAGGCACTTATTTTTTGCCATTTTATTCTTCATGCCTGCATTCTTCTATCTCTCTATTTCTTCTTTTTATAACATTTTCTTTAGCATTTTTTGGAGTGCTGGTTTGGGGATAATAAACTCCTTTAGCCCCCCCCCCCCTTTTTTTAAAAATCTTTGAAGCTATTTATCTTACCTTCAATTTTAAATGATAGCCTTGCTGAATAGAATAAGCTTGGATTCAGTACCTTTTCATTACTCTGTCTATTTCATGCTACTCTCTTCTGGTCTGAAGTGTTTCTATTGAGAAATCAGCTGGCAGTCTCTTGGGGGCTTCCTTGTAGGTAACTTTCAATCTCTCTCTTATAGCCTTTAAGATTCTTTCTTTGTCTTTAAGGTTTCCCATTATAATTATAATGTGTCTTGGTCTTGGTCTTTTTGGGTTCATCCTTATTGGGACTCTCTGTGTTTCCTGGACTTGTGTACCTTTTTTCTTCACCAGGTCAGATTCCTTGCTCAATTCTTCTCTTTTGGGTTCCCTATGATGTGGATGTTGTTATTTTTCATGTTATCCCAAAGCTCCCTTAACCTCTATTCTGCTCCTCCCCCCCCAGTTTTTGCTCTGAATGGTTATTTTTTTCTACCTTGTATTCTAATTCACTGGTTAGGCCCTCAGCTTCTTCTAGTCTACTGATGATTCCTTCCAGGGTATTCTTTGTTTCAGCTCTGTAATTCTTCATTTCTGATTGACTCTTCTTCATGGTTTCTACCTTTTTTTTCATGCTGGTGTAATTCTCATTAAGTTCCTTATAGTTTTCTTTAAGTTGCTTGTAGTTCTCACTCAGCTGTTTGAGTACCCTTTAACTATTACTTTGAATTCTTTATATGACAAATTGCTCGCCTCCATTTCATTAGTTCCTTCTCTGGTGATACCTCATTTTCTTTCATTTGGGGATTGTTAATTTGTCTCCCCATTTTGGAGGTCCAGTACTCTGGGGCACTGGGTGAGGCAGGTAAGGTCACGGAGGCCAGTCTGTGCATCCGAGGGTGATAGGTTGTGCCAGGTGGCAGCATTATGTCCATTCTTCTGTTGGCACAGGGTTAGGTGTGCCAGGTCACAATGGCAGGTACATTTGTCTAGGGATGTCGGGTCGTAGCAGGGTCTAGTCTTTCATGGGCTCCGGGTCAGTCATACCTGGTCACAGAGGCAGGTTTGTGTGTCTGGGGATGTCATGTCACTGCTATGGGGCTGGTTGTCCAGGGGCACCAGATCAGGCTTGCTGGGATGGGGCAGCAGGTCCATGTATCTGTGCAGGCAATGTGTCAATATGTTGGGGCAGCCATGTGCATCGCTCCTCAAGGCATCAAGGTAGGCTGGGGGCTCCACTCCTCAAGGAGGTGGGGCAGGCCGAGTGTGCTGCTCTTCAAGGCATTTGTCCAGTCATGCGCACTGCACGTCAAGGCCAGGAAAGACAATATTTTGAAAAGATAATAAGTGAGACATTTCCAGAATTTTTTGAGATATGATTTCACACATTCAGAAGTTACAAAAAATCCTTCTTATCTGTATACATCAAACCTCACTTCTCACACCTCTGCCATCTTGAACAATCTAGTTCTCGACCAAGTTGTTCATGAAAAATGTCTCAGTTGTTGAACAAAACTTTCGTTCTTGACCCAACAGCACTTTCATGCTGATACCTGTATTATGCTCTCTCAGCAGCCCTGGATTTTTGGTTTTTGTAACAGCTTTATTAGTTGAAATCAAGACATTACATATTCTAGCCCATCATGATGCAACATTTGGCTCTTTTTTGTGTAACTGAAACACAGTAATTTGTTTCATTCCATTCTTAAGACAATGTCATAGAGTCCAATCCCTCCTGGGTGGTCATATGTTCTGTTAGAGACTTGTTGTTATTGATTTCATAGTCCTATTTTTGATAATGGTAACAGGCTCAGCAGGATGTCCTCATAATCAGCATACTTATTGTTGTTGATCTTATTGCTGCAGGGCCAGACAAGTTAATGGCTTGCCCTGTATGCCTCCCGATCAAACTTTTCTTTAGAACTCGGACCACTAACTTCTTCAAAGATCCATTCTACCTCACATACTTTGTCTTCCAACTCACACTCATCTGAAATGTTCAAGGTAGCAATTTTGTTGTTCGAGGTAGCAATTTTGTTCTTTCCTTTTAAGAATACAATCCTGCCTTTGTTTAATTTTCTATTCCTGGACATTTTCCTCAATGCTGTTGTGAAGTCTGGTTATGAGTCTTCATTTACCAAGGGCACTTGCTCAGGGGAGCTCTCCAGCTCTGAATACTCCAACCAACTCATATCACAATGGATGGCTTCATTGACTTTGTTAGATTGGGCCAACTGGGCAGCAGAGGGCATGTACCCCTGGGGGCAGCTGTCCCTCTTTCTAGCTTCTTCTTCACACATTTTATCCAGGGAGGTGTCTTCACCTTTACGAGGGTTATAGAGCACTCCCCTACTTTCACAGGAACTATGTGAAATCCCATTATGCCACAACTGCTGAAGTTCAGTGAGTTCCCTTTGTTCACATCCCCTGCCTCCCATAGACACCATAGTGCCAGAAATTAGGTCTTCCATTAGGTGTAGTGGGCAAAGGGGTCTGGAGTACTAGGAAGCCCAGATACTTTCTGGGTACCAGTGACCATGAAATATACAGATTTCCATTTCTGAATCCCGCCCTAGGAACAGAGAGTGGATTATAGATATAATTCTGGCCCCAGCACCTTCAGCGAGTCTGCTGAGCCAGGCTATTCAGGTAATTAAAGGTATGGGGCTGTTTTCTTCAGAAGGTGTGTTTTTTTCTGAAGAGTTCATCTTCTAGGCCAGTGATGGTGAACCTTTTGAGCTCGGCGTGTCAGCATTTTGAAAAACCCTAACTTAACTCTGGTGCCGTGTCACATATAGAAATTTTTTGATATTTGCAACCATAGTAAAACAAAGACTTATATTTTCAATATTTATTTTATATATTTAAATGCCATTTAACAAAGAAAAATCAACCAAAAAAATGAGTTCTCGTGTCACCTCTAACATGCGTGTCATAGGTTCGCCATCACTGGATCTAGGCTGTTCTATTTCTAAGTCTGTGACACCAATCTCCTTCTGACCAAACCAGGAGCATCTATGTCAGCCCTGAATTTTTAAAGTTTATTTTTCTCAGTGTTCTCTGGGCTTTCTAGATCTATCATTTGGTATCTGTCATTAATTTTGGAAAAGTCTCAGCTCTTACTTCTTCAAATATTTTCTCTGTTCAGTTCTCTTTTTTCTCCTTGTGTTATTACCATTGTGCATATGCTATACCTTTGTAATTGTCCCACATTTCTTGGATAGTGTCTGTGTTTTTCATTTGTTTCTTTGTGGTTTTAAGTTTGGAAAATTCCTATGAACATATTTCCAAGATCACTAATTCTCTTCTCAAACATTTCCAGTCTACTGATAAGCCCATGAAAAACAATTTTCATTTCTCTTATAGCCATATCTTAGTTTGGTTCCATTGATTGCTCTGTATTTTCAGACTGTTTGTTTCATGTCTTTTAGCATGCCTTGTATTTTTTTGATGAGAGCCTGATATGATATATCTGATAAAATGATAGGCCTTTATTGTGAGGTTTTATATTTATTTTGCTAGAGTACCAGGCAATTCCTCTTAAAGGGCAGGGCATGGACTTACTCTGGCACTCCCTCTGAGCTCCAGCACTAGGGGAGAAGCTTTGAAGGCACTAGGGACAAACGGGGAGGAACTGAATTGTCCAGCACCAGGACAAGGGCTAGGATCAGCTTTCTGCCAGACAAAAGTGCTGGCAGAGGCCATTGTTCCTTTGATGAGCCCCACCTACACAGAGACTGCAGGCAGGTGCCATATATGAGTTTCTATCATCCTGCCTCTCACTGTTTGCCATGCCCAGGTAATTCCCTGAGAGCTCACCCTACCCACTCGTGGGATCACCTAAGCATTTTCCAGTGGCTTCCCCATAAAATGGGTAATACTTCAGACTGTCCTAAAATCTCTCAAACAAGCATAATCTGGCCTCAGCATGCCCCATACCTCTCACTAAGTGGCCCCAGGCCTGGCACTAGCAGCAGCCAGCCTTGGTTCACAGCTTGGTCTGTCCTGAGCACATCCAAGCCCAGCACAAGTAGCAGTCATCTGTATATTGCTTGCACCTCCTGGGGAGGATCTAGGGCAGGGGTGGGCAAACTTTTTGACTCGAGGGCCGTAATGGGTTCTTAAACTGGACCGGAGGGCCGGAACAAAAGCATGGATGGAGTGTTTGTGTGAACTAATATAAATTCAAAGTAAACATCATTACATAAAAGGGTACGGTCTTTTTTTTTTTTAGTTTTATTCATTTCAAATGGGCCGGATCCGGCCCGCGGGCCGTAGTTTGCCCACGGCTGCTCTAGGGTCAGCGCACCTGGTAGAAAGCTTCAGACCACGTCCAAGCACCACCCAATCACCTCCATGTGACACACTCAAGGGACAGACTCAGTGGGCACCAGAGCTCCTCTAAAGTAAGTCCTTCTCTGTAGGGCAGGCCCTGGCACAGCTGATCCTCCACAGTGGTTGGTGATCACAGACAGTCCTTGCAGCTGATTGGCCTGGGAGTAAATCCCTCCCACTGATGCACCAACAGCAATCAAGGCTCAACTAAAACAGAAGGGTGTACACAGCCCACACAGGAAGGGGTGCACTTGGAGTGCCCAGCTTGGATAATCAGGGAGGCTGTGCCAATGGACCTTACAGGACACCTACTACATTAGGACCCTCTACCAAGCCCGGAAGATGTAGCAGCCCTATCTAATAAATAGAAACAAACACAGGGAGGCTGCCAAAATAAGGATACAAAGAAACACATCCAAATAGAAAGAACAGAGAAAAACTCCAGAAAAAGAATTAAAGAAAATAGAGATAAGAAATCTACTAGATGCAGATTCAAAACTCTGGGCATAATGATGCCCATGAATTTAGGGGAAGATTAGTTGAAAGAGAGAGATTCAATGGCATCAATAAGGACTGAGAAACCATTAAACAGATATGGAAATCATAAAAATGAACTAGTGAGAAATGAAGGATACACTAACTAAAATGAAGAATAATTCATAGGGAATCCATGGTGGCATAGATGAAGTTGATAATCAAATCAGTTATTTGGAATAAAAAGAAGCAAAACACATCTGATAAGAATAGCAAAGAGAAAAAAAGCATCCAAAAATATAGTGTAAGGAGCCTCTGGAATAATGTCAAGCATACCAACATTCACATCATGGGGGTGTTGGAATGAGAAAAGGGAGGGCAAGAAATTGAAAATCCATTTGAAAAAATAGTGACAGAAAACTCCCCTAATCTGGTGAAGGAAATAGGCATACAAGTCCAGGAAGCACAGAGGGTTCCAAACAAGATGAACCTAAAGAGGCCCACACCAAGACACATCATAATTAAAATAAAATTATTTTTGTGATACAGAAACCATATTGGCTGAACAAAATAAAAAGCTAAGTGTATAATGAAAGAATATTTGGATAGTTGATAAAATTTTAAAGGACTGTTAGAGACCAGGGGACTCTATGTGAAGACTGTGACATGTTAATGCCCTCAGGGTATTATATAGCCACTAGAGGCCCGGTGCACGAAAATTCGTGTACTAGGGGATGGGGAGGGGTCTCTCAACCCGGCCTGCATACTCTCACCATCTGGGACCCCTTAGGTAGGGTCCCTAGGCCTGGCCTAGGGCCTATCAGGGTTTTCCTTCCCCCGGCTGCAGGCAACTGGCCCCACCCCCGCTGCTGCCACTGCTTGCCATTTGTGCACCCCTGCCCCCCCCCCCCCCGCCCCAACCACCAGTGGCTTCCCTCTGCAGGCAACAGGCTTGGGTGTGATGGCTTGGCTAGCCTGGGCCTCCCTCTTTCTTTGCTGGATGGCGGGGCCAGCCCTGAGGGGGCCGTCAGTCTACCTGATCCCCCCTAACCACTTGCCTGCCTACCTGATTACCCCTAACTGCTTGCTGGGGGGCGGAGCCAGCCCTGCGAGGGGCCGTCTGCCTACCTGATTGCCTCTAACCACTGACCTGCCTACCTGATTGCCCCTAACCACTCTGGCTGCCTGCCTGATTGCCCCTAACTGCTTGCTTAGGGGCGGAGCCAGCCCACGAGGCCATGGTGGTCTGGTCTCTGGTCCTTTTGGTCATGATGCCTCTGGCTTTTTATTATATAGGATTAGAAATTATAAACATGAAGGTCCTTGTAATGTCAATGTTCTAGGATAGTATACAATATTCTTAAGATGTTCATCCAAATAAAATCATAGGCTTTAAGTCATGGTTAGTGTTCATGTAATTTAAAATTTTAAACATGTGGTGAACATTTAAGTAATTTATGGAATAAAAATAAATAGAATAGCCCATGAAGAAATCAAGACAAGAAAAAACATCCTCAGAATGAAAAAAAGAAATGAATATGCTTAAAAATAAAAAAATTAAGAATCTAGTTGAAAGGAAAAGATTAAAAAAATAGTCCCAGTTGTTGGAGACCCAGGTAGTCTTAGATATTTACACATGTAAATTTATCCTCACAACAATCTGTAATATGGAAGACTTCATCCTTATGGTAAAGCACATAGAAAAGAGGCTTGGAAAGTCTATGTAGCTTGAAGAAGGTGCTCTATGATGAGTGACAACCAGGAATCGCCTTAACTCTCCAAATCCAGAACCAATGTTCTTCACATTCCTCCATCTTGATTTATCAGGCTGTTGCTATATAGTCGGACAGTGAAAGACAAATACTGTTATGATCTCACTTATATGTTGAAAGGAAAAAAAATAAAATTTTAAACATGTGGTTTAAATAACCCCGATTGAACAAATTATGCCACCCTCCCCCACCTCCTGCTTCTACTCCTTATATTTTGAAGGTATAAAAATGGTCCAGAAGTAGAGTCTAAAAATTAAGAAATTGAGTTCTGGAGTCAAACTGCCTAGATTTGAACCCTGGTTCTGCCATTGGGCAAATTACTTAATTTCTCGTAATTCAGTTTTTAATCAGTGAAACAGGGATAATAACGTTACCTACTTCACCGGGCAGTTGTAAGCATTAAATGAATTGATACAGGTGGGTAAAATATAGGACAAAAGATTTGACTTTGGGTGGTGATATATATATATATATATATATATTTAAATATATTTTTATTAGTTTCAGAGAGGAAGGGAGAGGGAGAGAGAGATAGAAACATCAATGATGAGAGAGAATCATTGATTGGTTGCCTCCTGCACGCCCCATACTGGGGATTGATCCCTCAACCCAGGTATGTGCCCTTGGCCGGAGTCAAACCTGGAACCCTTCAGTCCGCAGGCTGACGCTCTATCCACTGAGCCAAACCAGCTAGGGCTATCACACTGTATATTTTTAAGGTAAAACTTTAACATATATATGTTAACATATAAATGTATGTTATGATCACATTTGAACTTCAAAATGCCCTGTAAGGAAGACAGAAGAAGTATTATTATTCCCATTTTACAAATGAAGAAGCTGATGATCAGAGTTTATGTCCCTTGTTTAAAGTTCTGCCACTAGTAAATAATAGAGACTAAATTAGTATCCAAGTCTTCTAGCTTCCAATGTATGCTCTTCAAGCACACTATACTTACTGAATAGCAGGAAGCTTAGTAAATGAGAAATGAGGACTGACTTTTATGATAAATATTACATTTGATCTTTGTCTCAAGCAAGGAAAAAGTGGTATAGAGTGAAAGTATAGGTACTGCCAAATCTCAGGTGTGCCAAATAAAAACAAATGGTCACCGTGAATAATGTTGCAATGGATATAGGGGTTACTATACCTTTGTGCATAAATGTTTTCAAATTTTTTTGGGTGGATACCCAGAAGAGGGACTGCTGGATCATATGGTAACTCTGTTGTTAATTTTTTGAGGAACTTCATACTGTTTTCCATAGTGGCTGTATCAGGTTACATCCCCACCATCAGTGAATGAGGATTCCTTTTTCTCCAACACTTTTTATTATTTGTCTTGTTGATAATAGCCATTCTAACAAGTGTGAGAGGTAGTATCTAATTGTAGTTTTGATTTGCATTTCCCTAATAGCTAGCGAATATGATGTGGCCAAGACATGGAAACAACCAAAGTAGCCTTTGATAGATGATTGGATAAAGTTGTGAGATCGATCTATCTATCATCTATCTATCATCTATCTATCTATCTATCTATCTATCTATCTATCTATCTATCATCTATCTAAAAGGCCTGTTGCACAAAAAGATTTGTGCAATAGACCTTCCCTTCCCCTGGCTGCCGGCAGCAGTTTTCCTCCAGCACCCGGGACCCAGGCCTTCGCTCCATCCGGAGCCACCTTCAGTCTTCGCTCTGCCGCTTCATGCCGTATGCAAATTAACCGCCATCTTTGTTGGTGGTTAATTTGCATATCACACTGATTAGCCAATGGGAGGCGTAGAAAAGGTATGGTCAATTACCCTGTTTGTCTATTATTAGATAGGATATATATATCTCTCACAGAATACTACTTAGCCATAAGAAAAGATGAATTACTGCATTTGTGACATGAGAATATCATGCTAAGTGAAATAAGCCAGCCAGAACAAGTTAAGAACCATATGATTTCATTCATATGTGTGATCTAAAACTGAAAACAACAAATGAAAAAACAAAAAAAAAACAAAAAAATTCATAGACACAGACAAAAATATGGTGGTTTCTAGAGGGAAAGAGGGAGAGTAGGTAGTGAAAGGTAAAGGGTGTCAAATGTATGTTTATGAAAAATGATTTGAGATTGGGTGATGGGCACACAATGCAATATACAGATTATGTATCATAGAATTATACACTTGAAATTTATATAGTCTTATTAACCAATATTGCCCCTAAAATTTTAGTAAAAAATGGACATCAACTACTACTATGCCTTTTAGATCTTCTCTTTTTTATGTTTTGAGTTTTATTCCCTATGTGTTTGTGACATTAGATGTGAACTAGAAATAACATATACATTTAGAAAGAACTTCTCCTTTCATAATTTTACTTTTTCTTCACCATTATCATTTATTTCCTTTGGGGTAATGTGCCTTTTGAAACACAAAATTAAGGAACAGACCACACTATGAGAAAAGCTTGTCTATGAATATTATATTTCAGCCACAATCAAGTTGTTTTTGCTGTTTGAAGAACAAAGTTTCCACTGTAATATAAAAACCACTGTAAACATATTCTTGATATTTTTGTTAACATGTCAATAAAAAAGTAAAAAGTATGAAACAATAATAAAGCTTATAACTAACTTCCACCCATAAATGTATATAACAGAGCAAAATCTCTTACAGTTATACATACACATATGCATAAATATAAGTATTCCTTAAAACAATTTGTAGTATAAACACTTAAATTTTTACTTAAAACCCATTTTAGTTAAATTTGATCCCAGTAATAAGCATGTAGAAAAGTAGACCCCTTTTATCTTCTTTTTAAAAAAAATATATTTTATTGATTTTTTTAGAGAGAGGAAGGGAGAGGGATAGAGAGTTAGAAACATCGATGAGAAACATCGATCAGCTGCTTCCTGCACACCTCCCACTGGGGATGTGCCCGCAACCAAGGTACATGCCCTTGACCAGAATCAAACCTGGGACCCCTCAGTCCGCAGGCCGACGCTCTATCCACTGAGCCAAACCGGTCAGGGCTCCTTTTATCTTCTTTAGATAGATTTTTAATTACTTCTGTTCAAATATAGGAATGCCAGTTGTCTGGTTTTTAAGAAACCAGAAGGTCTGTGTGTCATGTAGGGAAAAAATTCCCTATAAGAACCTCAAAAAATAACAAAAACTCCATCATTCTCTTTTGATGGCCTGAGTAAGCAGCCAAAGAACATTGGTCACAAACTGGCCTTTGGCCATGTTTATCTTCTTCAGTTTCCAGACTGTACATTGCATGGAGCCTTTAGGAGCCTTTGGCTGACTACTAGGTTGTTCTAGCACTCGCACATTCTCTTTTATGGAATAAATAGTCCTACTTTGCCTACCCAGTCAATACTACAAAGGAAGAAGGTGGTAGTACATTTTATTTAGCTGATGGGTCATTTTAGTTCTCATTTGATGGCATACATGCAAAGAGATATGTTAGTATGATTGAGAACAATTTGTTAACTTTATATCTTAAAAGGTTAGTTCTTATCCTTTGTAAAGCTTTTAATTGAGGCAGAAAACCTTGATCTTGGACCCATTTTTTGAGTGCCAATACAAAAATATTTTTCACCTTTTGGCAAATGATCAAATACATAATTTAGTTAATAGTTGTGGACTATAACTTTAACACTTAAATACTTTTTGGACCTCTAATAATGTGGATGCATAAATGAGAGAGATTTATAGGCACATATTTAATTACTTGTAAATTATTAACGGAAATTGTTATTTTTATTGTAAATTGTTTGAGAAAATACTTGTTTGAGAAACTCTTTTTCATTGATTTGCATTGGAAATGGGTTTACACTATTCTTAACATATTTCATCTCCTTTTTCTGGCAATGAGACCTTCTTCTTGGGTATGTAAGTCATGCTGGACAAAGAATGCTTTCTAAATGTAGACAGCCTTCTCCTAAAGTTCCCCCCTGAAAAGAAATACAGGAGAGGGTCAAAACAACAATTTGATGCAGCCAGAGACAAGGTTATGACCACTGACTTTTGCATTCTAAGGACAGAATCACAAGGCTTAGTTTCACTGTGTAAAAAGTGAAGGTGGATGGTACGTTGAATATGATATGGCATGAAGCAGATCAAAAAGGCAGCTGTTACAATTATAATCATTCCTATAGCCTTTTTACGACTTGGTAGATTTTTCTTCATTGAATTTTTTAGTAAGGTCAAAATGATCATTGTGTAACAGACGATTATGATAATAAAAGGAATTATAAATCCCAAAAACAGTGACACATAATGCAAGACCAAAACATGATTTTTAGCTTGATCATCCTGTGGAGGCTCAAAGCACTTGGTATTGTTTTTCGCATCTTTTAAAGGCTTGGATAGTAAAAATGGAGAACTGGTCAAAATCACAAAAATCCAAATGCTAACACATACAAATCTGGCTTTTTTCTGTGTAACCAAATTAATGTTTTGGACTGGGAAAACAATTGCAATGCACCGGAAAAAGCTCATGGCTGTCATAAAGAAGATGCTACAGTAGAGGTTGACATACAAGGCATAGGTGCTGAGGCGGCACAAAAAGTCACCAAAGAACCAAATGCCTTTGTGAACATAATAGACCACACGGAGAGGCAGTGTACACACACACAATAGATCTGATACTGCTAAATTAATCATGTATATTTGGAAGGCTGACTTCTCATGATATGTTTTTATGAGGACACAGAGCACAAAGCCATTGCCAAAGAAGCCCACAACGGAGATCATAGAATACAAGGTGGAATACACTTGATTGCGGAAGTCATCAATAGTGTCATTGCAAATAATATTACTGGCAGAAGATACTGTCAGATTTCCAGCTCCATCCATGTTTCTCTAGGAATGTCTGCTTGTTGCCTACAATATATATATAAAAAATCTTGTCAATTTTTATCAGACCATAAAAAACAGGAGGTAGTAAGCTTTCACTTTATAGTGTCACTATGTATGCATTTTGACCATGGCAGGAAGCAAGGCTAGTAGGACAATGAGGAGGAATTCAACTGCACCTAGTACCCAGGAGAAGCACTCTTTCTTACCTCCTTTTCCACCTGTGTTTGCCTGATGAACTTCCTCTTAATCTTCAAGAACTATCTAAAACAGCTCCGCTTTATTTTGTCTTATTACTCTAGTACTATTCTGTAAATCTTCCTTTAAAGTGAGCTTGTTTTTCAATTAGAGAAAAGCTCTAAAGAGAGTGTTATCATAAACATGAATCTATTTATCTAGTTATCTATCAATTTATTTATCATTTATCATATATTTACTGGAAAAGCACTGAATTCTCTTGGAGAATAAAATGTGGGTGAAAATTCGTGGTTCCCCTAAGAAGAGGGCTTCCTAGGTAACATCTGCTGGGTGATGCTTCAACCTAGGGAAAATAATTGGATTTTCTATTAATGTAACTAATTCCCCCGAGGAATAATCTTATTCTAGAATATGGTTGACTCTATTTAGAACCACAGAACACCAAGGCTAGAGACATTTTAGAAGCCATCTAATTATTTTAATGAGGAAAATACAATGAGGTGAAATGCATTTCTAAAATCTGTACCATAAGTTTGGGTTCTGAGGAAAGACTAGCTCATTGGAATATACTTTCTGGCTGAATACGTTGTACCTGTTCATCCTCGTTCTCTTCCTAGACTCACACTCACAGCCTTAACTGTTGAAAAATACATGTTCATTTCTTTCATAACAAGAAGTTGTTACTTGGTCAACTTAGGTCGACTATATCAGGGCAGTTAATCAGGGCAAACTAATCAGATAAAAATGGGGATAAGGTAGTGATTTCTTTAATGTTCCTCTACATTATTTTCCTTTATTCTTTATAAGACAGTGGGAGCAATTCATCAATAAGTAATGGTAGATAACTTTTGATTGAAGTCTAATTTGTTGGCCTTTTACACAGCTCTTGCTCAATGGTAAGAGAGGAGTTGGGGTTTGTAAGGTGAGAGGACTGCTTGAGCATGAAATAACTGCCAGCAATAGAAGAAACTGATCTCGCCTCTGCATAGGGACACAGAAACATACAGCTCTTATAGTGGTTGTAGGTGGGATATAACTCCCCATGCTTACTACTGCTAGCAATTATATCTGCTGCAAAGATATACGTCATCCATCCATCCAAGTTCTATTTTTTCCTTTCATTAAAAATGTCATTTTTTTAACCAAGAACTGTTGGTATATGATAAAAAAAATTGCTGAATCTGAGGCTGTATATCTTAAAATGATAGAGAAAAATTAGTTCACTGTTACTAACCTCTGCATTATTTCTCAGTTTGCTTTCCAAGTACCTGTCTCTTTCACCATTTGTCCTCTGAACTCAGGTGTAATTGTGGAAGAAAGGGAAATTGCCTAAACCTAATCTAGTGGTTTGTTTGTTAGCCTTGTATTGAGTTTTCCCCAAATAGAGCAGCGTTATATTGTGAATCACTAGATGGTGCTGTTGAAAATTTTTTATATAGCTTTTGTTTTAAGAAGTATACTTGAAGGGTATTATGTAATTACCATCTGTCCTTCCACTATCGACCCTCACTATACCCTGCCACAAACTCTTTCTGGAATAATTTTTCATACATGATAGCTTCCAATTATGTTATGTTCTTGCTCTAAAACCTTCAATGGCTCCTGAGAACCTTCCGAGTAAAATCCAGATTCCTTGGCCAGATTAAAGCTTCCTATAGTTTGGTTGCAATGAAACTTTCCTAGCTTCTTTCTTTTTTTTGCTTTCATTCTGAGTTTATTTAACATTTCATCCAGCTGAACTGAAACAGTACATTGATCCCCACATTGGCAAGACACTGCGCTAACACTGAACAGCCGCCGCCCGCAGCACACGCACAGCCACTCCCGCCTGCGGGTCCGGAGCCTTTCCCAGCCATTGCACTTCCTGGGAGCGGTCCTCCAGGTCGCTGGGAGGTGGCCAAGGGCATCCTGTCCGTTTGTTCCTTTTTATAAACCACAGTTACGCTGACAGGAGATAAAAGCGCCAGGAGCCGGAGCTCCTACGATAATGTTAAGTAGACACAGCTCCACAGTTGCTAGCCCTTTTATAATGGCGCCTAAAAATGGCAGTTTATCCACCTTCTGCCCAGCCATTGCTTTTTCAGCAAAGGTGAGGATGCTGGGGGGGTGGGGGGGGGCTCCCAGTGAGGGGGTGAGCATTCTGGGGTAGCCGGGCGTGGGAGGGCCTCCCGGGCTGGGCTCTCGGTAGGAGCACCCTGGAAGCACCTCAGGGAGACTGCCTTGAATTTCAGGCTTTGACCACTTCTTCAAGAGCAGCATCTATGGCAACAAAACACACGCAAGGCCGGCAGGTGTTGTGGGAACCTCTTTTGCTTCAAAGGGTTTAAGACGGAAAAATGGAGAACATTTTGGAGGCATAAAGGACCTAGCTTCTTTCTTACTTCTCCCCTTTGCAGATCCTAAAATTCAATGGAAAAACTATTTAGCTATATACCAGGAATATTTTTCACATGTTTTCCTACCTGCCTATCTTTTTTCATGAATTTCTTCTTCTTGAAATGCTCTTTCCTCCATCCATGTGCAAAAACTACTCATCCTTCAGCACAAATTACATCTTAACCAAACCTTTTCTCAACCTCTATCCAAAGTAATTTCTATATTTTTCTATGCTGGGGTACTTTTAATCTATCTTGCAGATCAATGATTTGCATGCATGTGTTATCTTTCCTCAGAGACTTTCTGGATGATATATAAGAAGGCACCACACACAGGGCTAACACATATGTACCTTGCCCATAAGTGCTCAGTAAATGCTAATTGAGTGAATGAGTAAATTAATGATGGAACAAGTTCGTCATTTGAAAGGATTATTTATCATCCAGATTCACTTAGTGTTACATTTTCATTCTAGTAATTAAAAATCTTTCCAGCCTCAGAGTCTAAAGTGGCTCTGTTAAGTAAAGTTGCTTCCTAAATTATTAAGGAAGGCACTAAATCATAAAGCTAACTGTAAGATTAAAAAACACCCATATCTTGATACAGAGTAATTATTTATTTGTCTGTTAAATAGTATAAATACATTTGAAACTCCCATATCTTTGAATAAAATATGCCAAGTAAATCTGATAAAGAAATTAATAGAAACAGACAAAGAAACAGATGATCTTTATTTCCTTTAAGAAACTTTCCAGTCCTTACAGACCAAAATAAGCTTTCCTAGTAATTTCTATATTTAGGTTCAATTGTTTATTTTTAATTAATCAAGTCAACTGACTTAAAGTAGGCCACTAAAAAAAAAGACTGTAAAATTCTCAAACTAATAATAAATCCTAAAGGGGTAGGGATCATTTAGTCCAAGCCACTCTTTATACAAGAAGGCTTTGCTTGCCTTCAACAACATTTAATTCATATTTATAGAATTACTGTGATTCCCCATTAATGAGACCCATGCTATGTGGATACTGAGATGCCTAATATTCCATTTCTGCCTTCAAGAAGCTCATAGTATTGTGGGGGAAAGGAGTGATGGCTCAGAGTGTAGAGAGATTACAATGCAGTATGAAAGAGTTATCATAGCACAAAACAAATGGTTATTAATTGATTAATATAAGCAAGCAATAAACATAAATGAACTTAATTTTAGTGCAAATGATGAAGGAAGTTACTTTATGAAGATACTTTGCAAGTTAAAGAAACAGGAATCATTTAGAAAATGGAACCATACCTCTTTGCAGCACTGCAGTATTCTTCAAAAATGTTCCTGGTTTGTGATCAGTGCCTCTTATGATATAGTATCAGATGAAGTCTAAACTGAAATCATAACACTGAAAGGGAAGTTAAAAACATTAGAAGCAGTCCAGAAGGGTCATGGGAGCTGAGCAGCCTTAAACACAGTTCCAGGGTGTGTGATGGGACATCAAAACTCTACTGACAGATTTAGGACGTGTTATTGAATTCCATGCCTCATTCTTTTCTCTCCATTCATTTTTATATCCCCAGGGGCAAAACTTGGAATAGAAACCAGGGCTGATTATTGATGTTTGCTTCTGTGTACACTTAACTTCTGTATCTAAAGATGAACAGAGTATTATAAATACTCTTTTTGCTATGAAGCCATGGTATTTACCATATTTTCTCTTCTAAACAGTTTGTTATAAAGTTCAAAGGGGAAATAATTTAGGAGTTCATATCCAAGGATCTAGTTTTTTAGGAATAAGAGTTAGAACAAAAAAAAAATCAAGTATATCTGTCTGGGATGTCCAAGGGACAATTTTCCCTAAAGGAAAGATGGCTTGGACTTTGGACTGTTTTCCCTAAAAACTCATAATAGCAGTTATTGTTTATATCATTAATTTGGCACATATTATATACCTTTGGAGATAAAATGTTTTATAATTTGTATAGTTAACTTTTAATGAGTGTATGTCTCTTCTCTTCAATTAAACTATATCATAAAATCTAACAGTATAACAAAACTTAAGAAATGAGCAAATAAGGGTTTTCTTGGAACAGCAGCAACTCGAACACTTTTATTTTAAACTAGAGGCCTGGTGCACAAACTTCATGCATCAGGGGGGGTCCCCTCAGCCCAGCCTGCACCCTCTCAAATCGGGGACTCCTTGGGGGATGTCCGACTGCCGGTTTAGCCTGATCCTGGGGATTGGGCCTAAACTGGCAGTCGGACATCCCTCTCGCAATCTGGGACCACTGGCTCTTAACTGCTCACTTGCCTGCCTGCCTGATCACCCCTAATTGCCCTGCCTATCAGCCTGATCACCCCAAACTGCCTCTGCCTGCCGGTCTGATCACCCCTAACTGCCCCCCCCCCAGCCTGGTCACCCCTTACTGCCCACCCTACTGGCTTGGTTTCCCCCAACTCTCCCCCCCTACGAGCCTGGGCACCCCATGTGGCCTGCTGTTGCACAGGCTTGTTCATCCCCCCTCTAAAACCCCTCTGGGGGGGTGGATACCCCACTGCTGCCCCCCCC
>NW_005871052.1:6146067-6154383 GCF_000147115.1 Myotis lucifugus | reverse complement strand
TGGCCTGGTTCCCCCAAACTCCCCCTCTCCTCCCACCAGCCTTGGTCACCCCACACAGCCCTGCTGTTCAGTCATTTGGTTGTCCCTCACTAACCCCCCTGAAGGCTTTGTCACCCCATGCAGCCTGCTGTTCAGTTGTTACTGTGATGGCAACCTCTACAATTTGCATATTCCTCTATTATTAGTATAGATTTGTGTTACCCGAAGGCAACTTTCATCCTTGTTTGCAAGGACCCCAGAGACTTGGCACTTTTCATTTATCTGTGGTTTAAGTGACAACAAAATAAACATCTTCCTCCAGTTTATTCTTTGCAAGTATAAATAGGTTGGAACTTTCCAAAGGAACTCTACTGAAAAAAATAGGAAATCAAGAGGAAAATAAAGGAAATGCAAAAATATAAAACAGATAAGTTATAAAACTAGGGACCTGGATCTACTGCTACAATATTGCTGTTTGAGTCTACTCTGTCCTTCAATAATCATTGTTAAGATCTTCTTCAATTTCTTTTCCCTCTCTGAATTAACATAGATAACCAATAGCTAGCAGTCTGGGTGAAGTATAAGTTACAGGTGGGAAATAAAGTTGGCTTTAATATTTTGTTATTCAGTCAGTAATATATATATTTTGTTTAACTTGTCCTAGGTCTCTGTAATCAATACAGATATACTAACTGAATGTTGAATGAAAAAAATCCTTTCTAGTCATGAAATTATGTGATTCCACTCATTTTATATATGGGGAAAATTAACTTTTGACATTTTCACAATTTTGTGTTTAGACAAAACTTTTACTTCTCCCTAGTGTGGAAAGAGAAAGAGG
Organism: Myotis lucifugus; assembly: GCF_000147115.1. NCBI lineage: Eukaryota > Metazoa > Chordata > Mammalia > Chiroptera > Vespertilionidae > Myotis > Myotis lucifugus. Next base: position 6,153,563 of record NW_005871052.1, on the reverse strand, counting down.
ACCCTATGAAAAGTTTAATATTACCAGGCTAATATACTAGTTAACAATTTCCATGGTAGCTGTGCAATTACAATTTGGCACACTCACTACGTGCACATGAGCAAATGTGGCATTGTCTGGGTAACAGTGTAATGTTTCCTCAGGTTTGGGATCCTGATGTGTCTTCTATGCTTCCTTTAGTAATTTTGAGTTTTGCACCTAGCAAGCACTTAATACTTTACCTACTTTCCTCCTTTCCCTTTTCAGTTTCCTTGAGGACTCTTGTCTCTGACAACAGTTTTAGCACAATTTGATTTCAATTATTTAATTCAGGAGTTGTTCAGATATTTTATTTGGTTTTTACCCTGTCTTTTTGTTGCTCAAGAGTTAACAAATGCCACTCTAAGTCATTTATATGCAAATATGTATGCACCCCTATGTTAACTGCAGCATTATTCCAAGTGGCCAAAACTTGGAAACAGCCAAAGTGCCCTGTGATAGAGGACTGGATAAAGAAGATGTAGTACATATACACAATGGAATACTACTCAGCCATAAGAAAGGATGAAATGTCATTTACCACAACATGGGTGGACCTTGAGAACATTATGCTAAGTGAAATAAGTCAGACAGAAAAAGCTAAGAAAGATATGATTTCATTCATATATGTATATGTAAAAGCCTAAGCGACCATTATGACTGGATGACCGGACAACCAGCCAGTAGCTATGATGCGCACTGGCCACCAGAGAGCAAATGCTCAACATAGGAACTGCCCCGTGGTGGTCACTGCACTCCCACAGCCAACCTCCCGTGGCTGGCCAACCTCCTGTGGTCCCTCCCCCTGGCCGGCTGGCCCTGATCAGCCCTGATCGCAGGCCAGGCGGAGGGACCCCACATGTACACAAATTTGTGCACCAGGCCTCTAGTGTGGAATATAAAACTGAAACTTATGAACACAAGCAGCAGTGTGGTGGTTGCCAGAGGGAGGGGGGAGGGGGGAGAGAAGGGTCCTAATATGAAGTGACAGGAGAAGATTTGACTTTGGGTGGTGGGCACATGGTTCTATATACAGATTTTGTAACTTAGTAATCCACACATGAAACCTATATGTTCATGTTGACTAATGTCACCCCACTAAGATTTAATATAAAAATAATAAAAAAATAAAGAGCTTGGGGAAAAAAGAGTTAACAAATGCCTATAATCAAGTCCCAACTCTATATTTCAAGCAACCTTCTCCACAAACTAGCCCTAGCCTCCTATCCAACCTTCTGTTTCACAGAGAAAAGTGTTAATGGAAGAGGCCAAATAAGTTTTGCTACTTGGAGAAAGAAGAAATCCACTAGTAAGTACTAAAGAGAGTTTAGGGCTCTCAGAAAGAGAGCTTTGAAACAATGTGTGGCATCTTTTTGGATGTGCAGTTATTTCTAAGATATGCTGTAGAATGAAAGTGAGAGCTTAATTATTGGAATAGTGACTCTTAGGAAAACTTGGTTTAGGGACATGGTTACCCTGATATTCTAGTTTAGAATTCTGATAGTCTTGACATGCATATCCCTTGAGTGAAATATAGTGACTCCCTAAAGTTGGCTAATATATTTGCTCTTAAAGTCTTATAGTACCAAAGTTTAACTTTTTATTTCATTCTGTCATCATTTAAAGGTATGCATGGTTTCCACCCAATATATCCCCGACCTTGGGCCCACTTCCAGCCTTGCCCCATTTGAATCATCTTTTGAATAATGAAACATCTATTTTGACCTTGTTTGTCCAATCTAAACAAATCATAAACATTTTGTTCCTTTAAAAGTAAGATCTTGGGAAGTAGTCAAGTATACTTGATGTATCCAATAACCTTAATCAGGGGAGATGCCAGGACCAAGTTTGATCAGCAGAGTGAGAGATGGGAATTTGTTTGCTTTTTAACATTTGAACCCTAAAATGATCTTAGGAGATGACCTTAATTTTGGAAGTTGGTTCCCAGAAGACTGTGATAAAATTTCTGAAAGTGGACAAATAAGAACAGCTGTATTAGTCTAAATTTGGGGACTTTACCTTACTGATTGCACTTTGTTGGAGTAAAACAAATTATAAATACTTGGGGAAAATGACTCACTTATGTGGGTTATTAAAGGTACAAGAAACCAAAGTATTCTACCTTAAAGGAGAATACTTTCTCTAAGGGTCAAGAAGATAAGTGAAAATTTACACTGAGCCTACTTTGTTCTCTAAAATATAAGAAGATTATGGAAAAATTTAAAATTAGAAAAAAAGCATGTTGTTTTTGTTTTTTTTCTTCTTTTTTGTTTTTATTTATTTTTCTTTTCTTTAAAGCATTTTTTAAAGGCCAGTTTGTTGGTTTTACAAAATGTAACTTTTTGAAAGGTAGACATAGTGCTGAGGGGGTGGCAGGAAATCTCTTCTGTTCACATTATGGGAAAGCAAGAGGGCTAAAGATGTTTAAAACACACAAAATTTCACAGTGAGATCATAAACTTAAAAAATATTTTTAAACTACAGTTTACATTCAGTGTTATTTTCTATTAGTTTCAGGTGTATACATAGTGGTTAGACAATCATGTACTTCACAAAGATTTCCCCTGATATTTCCAGTACCCACCTGGCACCTTACATCATTGCAATATAATTGACTATACTAGTGGCCTGGTGTATGGATTCATGCACATTGAAAGGAAATTAATTAGAAGAAAGATTTGTGTGGTAATTACGTTACTGCAAAAAATTACATGTCAAAATAGTATATATAATATTCTATCTAATAAAGAGGTAATATGTAAATTGACCATCACTCCAAGACACAAGATGGCCGCCCCCATGTGGTCAAAGATGGCTGCTCCCATGTGGACACAAGAAGGCCGCCACAAGATGGCCGGCAGGGGAGGGCAGTTGGGAGGGACCAGGCCTGAAAGGGAGGGTAGTTGGGGGTGATCAGGCCTGCAGGGGAGGGCAGCTGGGGGGAACCAGGCCTTCAGGGGAGGGCAGTGGGGGGTGACCAGGCCTGCAGGTGAGGGCAGTTGGGGGTGACCAGGCTGGCAGGGAAGGGCAGTTAGTGGCGAACAGGCTGGCAGGGGAGGGCAGTTAGGGGCAACCAGGCCTGCAGGGGAGGGCAGTTAGGGGCAACCAGGATGGCAGGGGAGCAGTTAGGGGTCAACCAAGCTGGCAGGGGAGTGGTTAGGGAGTGATCAGGCTGGCAGGGAGAAGCAGTTAGGGGCAATCAGGCAGGCAGGCAGGCAAGCAGTTGGGAGCCAGCAGTCCTGGATTGTGAGAGGGATGTCGGTGGGATCTGGCCTAAATGGGCAGTTGGACATTCCTCGAGGGGTCCTAGATTGGAGAAGGTGCAGGCTGGGCTGAGGGACAACCTCCCCCCCCATGCACGAATTTTGTGCACTGAGCCTCTAGTAGTATTATAAAGTTAAAACACACGTGTGAATGGCACCAGCAAGAGCTTTATATGTATCATGCATGCATGAGTCAAAGTTAATTTTTAAATTGCCAGTGTGCATCATATATACCGGCTGGTCAATCGGTTGGGTGGTTGGACGGACATACGGTCAGTAATGTAGACTTTTATTTGTATAGATTCTCTATGCTGTACTTTATATCCCTGGAACTGTTTTGCTAACTACCAATTGTATTTCTTAATCTCCTCACCTTTTCATCCAGTCCCCTAAGCTCCTTTCCCTCTGGTAATCACCAGTCTGCTCCCTGTATCTGTGACTCTGTTTTAATTTTGTTTGTTCATTCCTTTTGTTCTTTAGATTCCACTTGTAAGTAAAATCCTATGGTATTTTTCTTTCCCTGACTGACTTATTTCACTTAGCATAGTACCCTCCAAGTCCATCCATGCGGTTGCAAATTGTAAGATTTCATTCTTTTTCATGGCTGAGTAATATTCCATTGCATAGATGTACCTCAGTGTTTTTATTCACTTGTCTATTGATGGCCACTTGGGTTACTTCCATATCTTGGCTACTGTAATGCAATGAACATAGGAGTGCATATATCATTTAGCATTAGTGTTTTGGGTTTCTTCAGGTATAGTCCCAGAAGCAGAATTGCTGAGTTATAAGGCAGGTCCATTTTTAATTTTTTTTGAGGAAACTTCATACTGTTTTCCACAGTGGCTGCACAAGTCTGCATTCCTACCAAGGGTGCACAAGGGTTTCCTTTTCTCCACATCCTCGCCAGCACTTGTTTGTGGATTTATTGATGAGAGCCATTCTGGCAGGTGTGAAGTGATACCACACTGTGGTTTTAATTTGCATTTCTCTGATGGTTACTGACTATGAGCATTTTTTCATGTCTATTGGCCATCTGTATGTTCTCTTTGGAGAAGTGTCTATTCATGTCTTGTGGCTGAGATGATAAACTTTTGTTATTTTAAAGTTTAGCAATTGAAAAAATGTCCAAATAGAAAATCCTTAATTTAAGCTTTTTAAAAAAAATTCCCATCTAAGGATATTTTTCCATTAATTTTTAGGGAGAGTGGAAGACAGAGGGAAAGACAGAGAGAAACATCAATGTGAGAGAAACACATTTATTGGTTGCCTCCTGCATGAGTCCTAACCAGGGCCCGAACCAGGGTGAAGCCTGCAACCAAGGTACGAATCATTGACTGGAATTGAACCTGGGACCCTTTGGTCTGCAGACTGATGTTTTATTTACTGAGCCAAACTGGGTAGGGCCTTAGTTTACATTTTTAAAATAGGAATGAGACCCACATAAGTTGCAAAGGAAATCTATACTAATAAAAGGGTAATATGCAAATTAACCGCCACTCTGCAACAAAGATGGTGGTACCCATAGCCACAAAGATGGTGATGCTGGCCTGAGCCATGGAGCCGGTAGAGTGGGTGGGAGGCTTGGCTTGGGCGCTGGCCATGGAGCCGGATGGAGCGGGTCGGAGACTTGGCTTCCTTCGTTGTCCCGGGTGGGTGAGAGGCTCTGGGGCGACGAAGGAAGCTAAGCCTCCTGCCCTCTCTACCTGGCTCCATGGCTACTGCCCAAGCCAAGCCTCCCCGGGGCAATGAAGGAAGCCAAGCCTCCTGCCTGCCTGGGTCGACGAAGGAAGCCAAGCCGCCCCCATGCCCGGGCCGGCTGCCGAGGGAGACATGCGGGGAGTGCAGTGGGAAGACATGTGGCGAGTGAGTGAGATTCCCTGTCTGGGGGGTTCCAAATCCGCCATTGGTTCCTTTCACCACTGACTAGAGATATACAGGGTGTCCTCTCAAAATGTGTACACACTTTGAATATCTACTAATTCCAATGGGTTTAAGCATGAAAAGAAAGAAACAACAATGGAGCTGTCATCTGTTAAAAGTGTGGGCACAAACTTGCAGTCGGACATTCCCTGAGGTGTCCCAGATTGGAGAGGGTGCAGGCCAGACTGAGGGGCCCCCCTCCCCCCTCCCCTCAGGCACGAATTTTGTGCACTGGGCCTCTAGTATTGTATTTTAGGTCAAATTGCTTCTGTAATAGTTTCAAAGAGACAGAGCTTGTCTCTTGCCCTGTTTATTCACTAGTGATTTGTAATTGCCTGTGTCCTTCCCTTGCTCATAATTTTTGCAAAGTACTGAAATTTTATTTTTAACATATTTGTTAAAAATAAATTGTTTTAAAAAATAAAAATTAATTTCAGAGAGTAAGGGAGAGTGAGAGGGATATAGAAACATCAATGATGAGAGAGAATCATTGATCAGCTGCCTCTTACACACTCCCATTTGGGGATTGAGGCCGCAACCCAGGCATGTGCCCTGACCAGAATCAAACCTTGATATCCTGGTTCATAGGTTGACACTCAACCACTGAGCCATGCCGGCTAAGCACTACTGAAATTTTTAATCTGAGATATCTATGTAGACAGGTATTGGCAAGTAGACAACACTGACATTTTGATTATACTAAACCACTCCTCCTTCAATAAAGGGAAAAAACTCTGCTTAATTTTCTACTGAGAGAATGTCAATGTGGACATGGCAGCAAAAACCCAATAGACTTTAATCTCCACTTACTAGCTGTTTGATATTGGGTGTTACTTAACCTTGCTGATACTTAGTTTTCTTATCTGTAAAATGAAGATAATAAAGGGTAAGAGACAGGAAAATAATACCAAAGAGAGACAAGAAGAAAACAAAAAATGTTTAGTATTGTACAAGTCAAAAGAACACTTTTGAGAAGGAATATGGTCACTGATTTCAAAATTTTCCAAAAGACCAAAGAGAATGAAGTTTAAAAAATGACAATTTGATTTAGTAATTAGGAAGCCAGTGGTGACCTTGGAGAAAATATTTTCAATAAAGTATTGAGTTTAAAACAAAAATACAAGGGTTAAAACTTTTAATCAGACTTTTTGGACTCCATTAAACAGTTACATAAACAAGAAGAGAAAAAGGATGAATGAAGGTATATTTTCTACTATAGTGTAACAAATTATCACAAACTTAAAATAGCACCCTCTTATTTTTTTTTAACAGTTTCCATGGGTCAGGAATTCAGGTACAAGTTAGCTGAGTCCTGTGTTTAGGGTCTCACAGGGCTGCAATCAAGTTATTCAGAACTGTGGCCACATTTGAGGCTAGGGATCCTCTTCCAAGATCACTGGTTGTTAGCAGAATTCATTCCTTGTTTTTGTATGATGAGGTCCTATTTTCTTTTTTTTAAAGTTTTATGTTATTGTTAAAGTATTACAAATAGTAGTACATATGTCTCCTTTTTTTCCCCATTGACCTTCCCCCGGCCTCCTCTACCCTCCGGCACATTCCCTCACCCCAAACCCCCAGTGTCTTGTGTCCATTGGTTGTGCTTATATATATGCATATGAGTCCTTCGGTTGATCTCTTACCTTCCCCACAACCCTGCCTAACCTTCCCGCTATACTTTGACAGACTGTTGGATGCTTCTCTGCCTCTGTATCTATTTTTCTTCATCAATTTATAATGTTTTTTATTATCCATAAATGAGTGAGATCATGTGGTATGTTTCTTTCACTGCCTGGCTTATTTAATTTAGCATAGTGCTTTCCAGTTCCATCCATGCTGCTGCAAATGGTAAGAATTCTTTCTTTTTTATAGCAGCATAGTATTCCATTGTGTAGATGTACCACAGTTTTTTAATCCACTCATCTGCTGATGGGCACTTAGGCTGTTTCTAGATCTTAGCTATGGTGAATTGTGCTGCTATGAACATAGGGGTGCATATATCCTTTCTGATTGGTGTTTCTCTTTTCTTGGGATATATTCCTAGAAGTGGTATTACTGGGTCAAATGGTAGTTCCATTTGTAAATTTTTGAGGAAACGCCATACTGTTTTCCACAATGGCTGCAGCAGTCTGCATTCCCACCAGCAGTGAAGGAGGGTTCCTTTTTCTCTGCATCCTCTCTAACACTTGTCATTTGTTGATTTGTTGATGATAGCCATTCTGACAGGTGTGAAGTGGTACCTTGTTGTTTTGATTTGCGTCTCTTGGATGATTAGTGACTTTAAAAAAATATATA
>NW_005871052.1:6098961-6145967 GCF_000147115.1 Myotis lucifugus | reverse complement strand
GAGGGAGAGGGATAGAGAGTTAGAAATATCGATGAAAGAGAAACATTGATCAGCTGCCTCCTGCACACCCCCTACTGGGGATGTGCCCACAACCAAGGCACATGCCCTTGACTGGAATCGAACCTGGGACCCTTCAGTCCGCAGGCCGACGCTCTGTCCACTGAGTCAAACCAGTTAGGGCTGATTAGTGACTTTGAGCATGTTTTCATGTGTCTCTTGGCTTTCTGAATGTCCTCTTTCAAAAAGTGTCTATTTAGGTCCTTTGCCCATTTTTTGATTGGATTTTTATCTTCTTTTTGTTAAGTTGTATGAGTTCCCTGTACATTTTGGAGATTAAACCCTTATTGGAGATAACATTGGCAAATATGTTCTCCCATGCAGTGGGCTTTCTTGTTGTTTTGTTGATGGTTCTTTTTGCTGTGCAGAAGCTTTTTATTTTGATGTAGTCCCAGTTGTTTATTTTCTCCTTAGTCTCTCTTGCTCTAGGATTTGTGTCTGTAAAGATATTACTACGACATATGTCTGCAATTTTGCTTCTTATGGAGTCTTGTAGGATTTTATGGTTTCCTATCTTACATTCAAGTCCTTTAGCCATTTTGAGTTTGTTTTTGTGTATGGTGTAAATTGGTGATCTAGTTCCATTTTTTGCATGTATCTGACCAAATTTCCCAGCACCACTTATTAAAGAGGCTGTTTTGACTCCATTGTATGCTGTTGCCTCCTTTGTCAAATATTAATTGAGTATAATGGCTTGGGTCAATTTCTGGGTCCTCCATTTGGTTCCATTGGTCTATATGTCTGTTCTTGTGCCAGTACCAGGCAGTTTTGAGAACTGTGGCTGGGTAATATAGTTTGATGGCTGGTATTGTGATCCCTCCAACTTTGTTCTTCTTTCTCAGGACAGCTGTGGCTATTTGTTTTTGATTTTTTATTATTCCAGATGATTTTTTAGAGAGTTTGTTCTAGATCTTTGAAATATGCCATTGGTATTTTAGTAGGTATCGCATTGAATGTATAGATTGTTTTTGGTAGTATGGACATTTTAATGATGTTGATTCTACCAATCCATGAACATGGTATGTTCTTACATTTGTTTATGTCTTCCTCTATCTCTTTTTTCAATGTCCTGTAGTTTTCCGACTACAGGTCTTTTACATCCTTGGTTAAGTTTATTCCTAGGTATCTTAATTTTTTTGGTGCAGTGGTAAATGGGATTGTTTTTTTTTTTCATTTCTCTTTCTGTGAGTTCATTATTGGTGTATAAAAAGGCCATAGATTTCTGGGTGTTAATTTTGTATCTGCTACATTGCCAAATTCACTTATTAGGTCTAGTAGTTTTTTGATGGAGTCTTTGTAGTTTTCTATGTACACTATCATGTCATCTGTGAATAAGGACAGTTTTACTTCTTTTCCAATTTGGATGTCTTTTATTTCTTCTTCTTGTCTGATGGGAATGGCTAGTACTTCTAGTAATATGTTGAACAGGAGTGGTGAAAATGGGCATCCTTGTCTTGCTCCTGTTCTTAGGGGAAATGGGTTTAGTTTTTGCCCATTGAGTATGATGTTGGCTGTAGGTTTGTCATATAAGGCTTTTATTATGTTGAGGTATTATCCCTCTATTCCCACTTTGCTGAGAGTTTTTATTAAGAAAGGGTGTTAGATTTTGTCAAATGCTTTTTCTGCATCGATTGATATGATTATGTGATTTTTGTCTCTCAGTTTGTTTATGTGATGTATCACATGTATTGATTTGCAGATACTGTACCATCCTTGCATCCCTGGAATAAATCCCATTTGGTCATGGTGTATGATCTTTCTAATGTATTGCTGAATTCGATTTGCTAGAATTTTGTTGAGGATTTTAGCATCTATGTTCATCAAGGATATTGGCCTGTAGTTCTCTTTTTTTGTGGTGTCTTATCTGGTTTGGGTATTAGGGTAATGCTGGCTTCATAGAAAGAGCTTGGAAGTGTGCCTTCCTCTTGAATTTTTTGGAATAGTGTGAGGAGACTAGGTTTTAGTTCTTCTTTGAATGCTTGGTAGAACTCCCCTGTAAAGTCATTGGGACCAGGGCTTTTGTTTGTTGGAAGATTTTTGATTGCTGTTTCAATTTCTTCGGTAGTTATCAGCCTATTCAGGTTTTTTGATTCTTCTTGTTTGAGTCTTGGGAGCTTGTATTTTTCTAAGAATATGTCCATTTAGTCTAGGTTGTCCTCTTTTTTGGAATAGAGTTGTTCATACTATTTTTTCATAATCATTTGTATTTCTGTGGGATTGGTTGTTATTTCACCTCTTTCATTTCTGATTTTGTTTATCTGGGTCTTCTCTCTTTGCTTCTTGGCGAGCCTGGCTAGAGGCTCATTAATCTTGTTTATCTTTTCAAAGAACCAGCTCTTGGTTTTGTTGATCTTTTGTATTTTTTTTTGTCTCTATTTTGTTTATCTCCTCTCTGATCTTTATTATTTCCTTCTGCTTACGCCAGGATTTTCTTGTTGCTCTCTTTCTATTTCTTTGAGTTGTAGGGTTAGGTAATTTATTACCATTGTTTTTTTTCTTTTCTTTTTTTTTTTTTGGTAGGCTTGTAGAGCTATGAACTTCCCTTTCAAGACTGCTTTCACTCTGTCCCATAGATTTTAGATTGTTGTGTTCTCATTGTTGTTTGTTACCATGGTGCTTTTTATTTCTTCTTTGACCTCTCTGGTAACCCAGTCATTGTCTAATAGCATGCTATTTACCTCCAGGTGTTGGATTTTTTAAATTGTTTTTATTGTAGTTGATTTCTAGTTTTATGCTATTGTGACCTGAGAAGATGCTTGATATGATTTCTATCTTCTTGAATTTGAAGAGACATTGCCTGTAACCCAATATATGGTCTATCTTTGAAAATGACCCATGTGCACTTGAGAAGAATGTATATTCTGTGGCTTTGGGGTGAAATTTTCTGAAGATGTCAATTAATTCCATCTGACCTAGTGAGTCATTTAGGATTGATGTTTCTTTGCTGAGTTTTGTTTAGAGGATTTGTCCAATGGTGATAGTGGGTATTAAAGTTCCCTACTATTACTGTATTACAGTCAATCTCTCCCTTGATATCCTCCTGAAGATTTTTTAAAAAATGTATTTGGGTGCTCCTGTATTGGATGCGACGTTATGACCATTTCACTGAATTCTTTCTCTGACATATCGCTTGCCTCCATTTCATTTACTTCCTTTTCTGACGATGCCTCCTTTTCTTTCATATGCGGGCTTTTTCTTTGTCTCCCTATGATCTCTCTTCTCCGGGTGTGTGGTTATGTAGGTCTCTCTCTCCTTTCCCTAGGTGAAATCTGACCTTTCCGTGAGAAGGTGCAGAGCTCATCCGATTCCTTGTGTTCACGTTTCTTGAGATCCAGTGTTCTTGGGTTTGCAGCTGGTCCCTGGGTGTTGTGGTTGTACAGTCCTAGGATGTATAGGCTTGAGGTCCTAATTTCTTAATGACTGCTGGCCAGTAACCACTCTTAGTAACTAGAGGTCACCTTCAGCCCTTGACACATTTTCCCCTTCTCTCTCAACATGGTTGTTTCCTTTCTTCCAGGACACAAGGAGGAAGATTTTTCTCTTCAAATATTTTTGACTTATAAACCTTATTTTAAAGGGCTCACCCTATTCAATAGTCTCACCCAGGATAATCTCCTTTTAAGTTAACTGAAAACCAACTTATTCATACACAAGAATGAAATCCCCTTATATTCATAGGCCCAACCCTACACTCCAGGGGAGGAGATTATACAGATCTGTACATAAAGGGGTAGGAATCCTGAAAGCCATCTTTGAATTCCATCTGCCAAAGAAGAAATGTCTAGAAGGGATTTTCTAGGGAGGAAATGTGGTCCAAAGCCAAGCTAGAAAAATCTGCAAAAATGTGGTAGCCATGGAAGTATGGACTTATAAATAGAAAAGTAAGGATAATTGATTAAGATGCTTCAGGTGGATGTTCATTTCATCTGAGACACCTTTTTTTTTTCCTGGCAAGGTAGGAGTGAAACACTATATTCTCCACATAAATGCTCCAATAAAAGAGGATTGTCAGAAATCTTTGCCTTGAGTCCTGATGAGATTGCTTTGATAAATTATAGCAAAGGTTGGGAATACAGCTGAAGATTTCCAGATAAAGGCAGAGTTTTGCAATGTTGAAAGAAGCTCTTAAAATAGGCACATATGCCACTAAAGAAAGCCCCTGTGAGAAAACAGAAGACCATCCAATTGTCCTTTAGTGTGGAGGAGCATATTGTACCTTATTTCCTTGAGTTTTTCAGAAAATATTAATGTAGTGACATTCTTCTCAGGAATACATACAGTTTTGAGACATTGAGAAGAACCTCTTCAGGTATCTATTCTTAGTAAATGTAGTGAATTGGGAGTAGTCTTTGACAATGCATGTAAATCGCACATTAAAAGTTAATTTAAACCTGGCCGGCGTGGCTCAGTGGTTGAGCATCAATCTATGAACCAGGAGGTCATGATTTGGGGTTGTGGGCTCGATCCCCATTCTGGGGCATGCAGGAGGCAGTCCATCAATGATTCTCTCTCATCATTGATGTTTCTATCTCTCTCTTCCTCTTCCTTCTTCTCTGAAATAAAATGATATATATATATATATATATATATATATGAAAAATTAATTTAATTGAACAAATCTCTTCTGGTTTTATTACACAATTAATGGCTTATTATTTTGTCATAAATAGAATAAAATTAAATGTCTGTTGTCTTGTCTAAATTACCTCAATGTATTAAATGATGAGCTAAACTTTATGAGGTTAAAACTGATAATTTTAAAGGATAAGGCTGAAAAACCAAATTGCTAAGTTTAACTTCTATATCTAGAAAGATATTGGTAAAATTTCAATATCAGTTTATATTAAATACTAAGAATTATAAGAAGAAATTAAGTTAGTTTTGTAAAGAGAAGAGCCCATCAGCCTTATTTAAAACTTTAAATTCTATATTTCATAACATACTCAATAATAAAGCAAAAAAGATGGTATAACTATAGAACTTAATACTTTATGCCTAATATTATATTATAATAATTCATTAAAAATATTTTATAAGCCTCTATTATTTCTATTTATCTACTGGGCTTAACTCTTCTTATCTGAAGCTCCTTAACACAGGCAGCTTGTCTCACTAATTTTTGTGTTCTCAGCAAGCTTATCTAGGAGCCTGAGACATGGTAAGCCCTCAAAGGTGTTACTGACTGACATTGAATTGGATAAGCTTATACTTGAGAATGACAACTGATCTGTGTTGGTCTTCTACTGATATAGCTGTATTTCACTGGGTTGGCCAGGGCCTACCACTCTTATTAATGTCATTGATAATAGGTAAGAAAACAGAATCATTTTATGCACATGTCACCAAATCAGGTGGGTGGGGGTTACAATTCTCAATAACTTTGAGAAATTTAATGAATTGGGAGATATAACTAAGATGAACGCTCAGCAAGTTTGTTAAAATACCAGTCAGGAAATGTTCTCTTTTGTTGAAGTAGAGCTAAAGAGAAAGGAAAAAAGATTGTGAGACAGAGAGAGAGACAGAGAGATAGAGAGGCAAAGGCAGACAGGAAGGAAATAAAGAACAAATAAATTAGGTCTAAGCATGGAAACAAGCTTCAGCTTGTTTATAAATGAGCAGCGAGGAGGTAGACCTGACTGAACACTGCCTTGATCATACCTTCTACCTCAGAATCTCCAGATTGCCTGTAGGAGAAAATGTAAATTTCATCACACTAGACTGTACTAAATTACTTCTTTGAGTTCCTTCTATTACTGTAAATCTATTGGCATAATATCAAACTTGATTCTCTGAGGGATATTCAATTTGACAAATTATACCAGTGATAATCTGGGAACTCTTTACAACACAAATTGGTAGGACAAAAAGTAATTTAGCAGTGTCCTGGTATTCAGGTTTTCATGAGAATTTGAGACCAGATATGATCACTGAGTGAGTCATATGAGAAGGGAGTGAGTTATGTTCCGAAGAAATTGTTAGGTGAACAAGTCATTAAAAAGGAAGTATGTGTCAGGATACTGAAAACAGTTCTTAAATAGTGGTACTCTGTTGAAGGAAGCTTTCAGAAGTGGCTGTAAAATCTCTGTTTTGGATTGAATGACTTAGTTTTATAGAATGTTAGAGCCAGAAGAGCACTTAGAAAACATCAAATACAACCACATTCCCTTCATGACCCAGAAAGATAAAAACAGAATTAGTGACAGAGTCAGGATGCCTGACTCACAGTCCAGTGCTATTTTCATTACACTACACTAGTAAGTTTCAGATTCTACAAGACCTGTCACTAAACACTGACATAAGACAGACTCATATACTGGGACAAATCATGGGATTTGAACAAACTGTTATGTAAAGGACTACACAATAAGCCAAGGACTGGTGCATTACTTTGTTCTTTCTTTGGTTATAATATGGGGGTACTGTTTATTGACTATTAGAAATTACAGATGTCTTTTAAAAAATTTTTATCTTCACCCAAAGATATGTTTTTATTGATGAGAGAGAGAGAGAGAGAGAGAGAGAGGAAGAAAGAGAGAGAGAGAAATATCAAGCAGTTGCCTCCTGTATGTGCCCCAACTGGGGATTGAACCCACTATCCTTTGGTTCATGGCACTATGTTCCAACCAATTGAGCCACACAGGAGAGGGCACAGCTTTCTTTTTAATTTTATTGTTTCTAATCTGTTGAGTCCTTATAATTTATGCCAAACTATTAATGTTAAAGCACAGTTGTGATCCTATCACTTTCCTTTCAAAGGACTTCAGTGACCTAATAAGTTGAACTCAAAGCATCATTCAAGACTACAATAATATTTTATCATAACCTTACAGAGTGACTTTCTAAGGTTTATGATTTATTAAAATAGTGTTCAGCAGCCTGGGTGTAAAAGAGAAAAAATGCAAATGCTTAAATTGATGTAATATTAGAGGGGTCCTAGAACAAATGTTATGGAAGAAAAATGGGGTAAAGGAAGTTAAGAATGCTACCTAAAGAATGGTTAAAAGTAAAACCATGAAGAAGTTTAGTAGATTGGGAGAAAATGGATGGACCAGGATACTGGAAAAGAGTCATTGAGGTTTAATAACTGGTGTAGTAGCAATAAGGAATGAAACAACTGAAAATCTAGGAGATTATAGTCAGAGAATGTACACTGGAGTTTAATATTTCAGTTGTGTGCTGATAAATAAGGCCCTAAGTATGATCATGGAATGAGTAACCAAGGTGGAATGTGAATGAATGTTTTTCCAAAAAAGATGATCAAGAAAATTTGAATTCAATTTGTTGGATTGATTGTTTACATGGGAGATGGAGTTACCAGGATTTAGGGTAGAAAGGAAGATTGCAAGCCAAATACCAAAATATTCAGTGAATTATAGAAAAAGAAGTCTGAGGTCAATAGATGATGACATTAATAAAGAGAATTAGAGGGTAGCATAGATGAATGGCTTGTACACTGTATGGGAATGCTGGAGTCCCAGGCATTCCTCATAAAGGGCCCAAGCATTCCTCATAAAGGGCCTGAACATGGACTTATTTGGACTCATTCTCTCTGAGTTTCAGCTGCTGGGACAGCAGCTTGAAAGGAACTGGAGACATACAGGGGAGAACTGTATTGTCTAGCATCAGGGTGAGTGCTTGGGTGGGGGAAGATTTCTGCCAAATAAAAGTGCTGGCAGAGGCCATTGTTCCTTTTCTGAGACCTGCACAACCACCACCACCACCACCACCACAGAGCCAGCAGGCATGTGCCATATCTGATTCTCCATACTGTTTGCCCTACCTTGGTGATTCCCGGAAACCCAACCCCACAACTTGCAGGCCCACCCAAGCCATTTCCAGTGGCTTTTCCATAAAAATGGCCTCTCTTGCCTCATGCTTTGGACTTTTCTATTAAGCAAGCAGCATCTGGCCACTGCATTTGCATACCTCTTGCTAAGTGGCCCCAGGCACTATTGGCAGTTGGCCTTGATTCACGCTTGGGCACCTTTAGGCTCAACACAAGTAGCAGCAATCTGCAGATTGCTCTGTAACTCATGCCAGGTGGCCCCAGGCAGGGCACAAACATTGGCTGTACCTGAACCTTCTGTGAGGCCCCAGAGCCAGTGTACCTGGTGGACAGCTTCAGACCGTGCCAGATTGCAACCCTACCATCTTCATGAGCAACACAGTCAAGGGGTGAACTTGGTGAGCACCAAAGCCCCACTGAAGGAAGTTCTGTTCCATAGGTTTGGCTCCTGCACAGTAGCTCCTCCACTGTAGTCACAGCTGGTCCTAGCAACTGATTGACCTAGGGGTCAATCCCTCTCAGTGATACCCACAGCAATCAGGGGTGCACCTGGAGCACTCAGTTCATGTGACTGGGAAGGCTGTGCCACTGGACCCTACAGGACACCTACTACACAAGGCTACTCTATCAAGTCTGGGAGACATAGCAGCTCTACTAAATACATACAAACATACATAAGGAAGCAGCGAAAATGTGGAGACAAAGAAAGAGGTAACAAATAAATGAGAGGAGAAATCATCAGAAAAAACTAAATGAAACAGAGGCAAGCATACTACCAGATACAGAGTTCAAAACAGTAGTTATAAGGATGCTCCAGGAACTTAGTGTAAACTTCAACAGCATGAAAAAAGGACCTAGAAATCATAAAAAAAGAAACATTCAGAAATGAAGGATTCACTAACTGAAATGCAGAATACATTAGGGGAAATTAACCGTAGGATAAATGAAGCAGAGAATCAAATCAGTGATTTGGAATATAAGGAAGCAGAAAACACCCAATCAGAACAGCAAATATAAAAAATAATCCAAGAAAATAAACATAGTGTAAGGAGCCTCTGGGAAAACTTCAAGTATACCGGCATTTGTATCATGGAGGTGCCGGAAGAAGAGAGAGAGTAAGAAATTGAAAACCTATCTGAAAAAATAATGACAGAAAATTTTCTTAACTTGGTGAATGAAATAGACATAAAACTCCAGGAAGTGCAGAGAGTCCCAAACAAGATAAACCAAAAGAGGCCCACATCAAGAAACATCATAATTAAAATGGCAAAGGTTAAAGACAAAGAGGGAATCTTAAAAGTGGAAGAGAAAAGCAGTCAGTTAGCTACAAGGGAGCACCCATATGACTGTCAGCTGATTTCTCAATAGAAACTTTGCAGACCAGAAGGGATTGGCAAGAAATATTCAAAGTGATGAAAAGCAAGGACCTACAACCAAGATTACTCTATCCAGAAAAGCTATCATTTAGAATCAAAGAACATATAAAAAGCTTCCAAGATAAGAAAAAGCTAGAGTTCATTATCACTAAATTGGTATTACATGAAATGTTAATGGGTCTTCTTTAAGAAGAAGAAAAAAAGGAAATAAAAAATATGAACAATAAAATGGCAATAAGTACATATCTATCAACAAATAAATCTAAAAGCAAAATAGATGAACAAGCAGAACAGAAACAGACTCATAGATACAGAGAACATTTTGATGGTTGCTAGATAGGAGGAGATTTGGGGACATAGGTGAAAAAGGTGAAGAAATTATGAAGTACAAATTGGTTGTTACAGAATAGGTACTGGGCCAGGCGACCTCAGGCTGTACCCCCCACCCCGCCACTGGGGGATCTGAGGCTGTGCCCCCCACCAGGCAGGGCTTGACAGGGGTCCTGAGGCTGCTCCCCCTCCCAGCACCAGCTGGGGGACCTGAGGCTGCTCCACCCACCCAGCAGGGCTTGATGGGGGACCTGAGGCTGCACACCCCCTGGCACCAGGCCAGGGGACCTGAGGTCGTGCCCCCTACCTGGTGGGGCTTGATGGGGGACCTCAGGCTTCTCCCCTTACACTGGGCCGGGCCAGGGGACCTGAGGCCGTGCCTCCTGCCCCGGTGCTGGGCTGGGGGACCTGAGGCCGCCCCCCCCCTGCCTGGCATGGCTTGAAAGGGGACCTCAGGCGGCTCTCCTGCCTCAGGCCAGGAAACCTCAGGCTGTGCCCCCCACCAGGTGAGACTTGACGGGGGCTCTGAGGCTGTGCCCCCCTCCCAGCGCCAGGCTGGGGACCTGAGGCTGTGCCCCCCACCCAGCGGGGCTTGAGCGGGACCTGAGGCCACACCCCCTGCCTGGTGGGGCTTAACAGGGGACCTCAGGCCGCACCCCCCACCCAGCAGGGCTTGATGGGGGACCTCAATGTGCGTCCCTGACCCCAGCCTGGGCTGGGGGACTTCAGGCCACCCCCCACCCCAGAACTGGGTTGGGGGACCTCAGGCTGCACCCCCCACCCTGGCACCAGGCCAGGGGACCTCAGGCCATGCCCCCCGCTTGGCAGGGCTTGACAGTGGACCTGAGGCAGCGCCTCCGGTGGTGCACCCCAGACTCTGACAGGAGGAAGATTTTCATATACATTTTACTAATTTTCTTTCATCTCTGACACTTCTATTATAGAGAAAGGGCAAATAGCAATATTAAAATGTTTCCTCTAATTAATCCCCTTTTAATGTGCACAAATTTCATGCACTGTGCCACTAGTATGGTCTATAATGTTCTAATAACTAAGTATGGTGTCAGATGGGTGTGAGATTTATCAGGATGATCACTTAGTAAATTATATAATGCTTAATCACTGAGGTTTATGCCTGAAACTAATATGATATTGTATGCCAACTGTAATTGAAAAATAAAAAATGAAAAATAACAAATTAAATAAAGTGGCACCAGGGAGCCAGGAGATATACAATGGATGCTCTAGCTCTCATAGTACATGCAATATATAAAAATAAGCAGCTTACTATTTTGGCTGTGTTAGCAAACATTTTTTTTCAGTTACAATTGACATTCAATATTACATTAGTTTCAGGTGCACAGCATAGTGGTTAGACATTTATATAACTTATGAAGTAATCTTCCAAAAAATCTAGAACCCCTTTGACATCATATGTATTTATTACAGTATTATTGTCTATATTTCCTTTGCTGTACTTTATGTTCCTGTGACTACTTTTTAAAAACTACTTTTTAAAAAATGTTTTAATTGATTTTTTTAGAGAGAGAGAAAGGGAGAGGGAGAGAAATAAACATTGATGTGAGAGAGAAACATCAATCAGTTGCCTCCCATATTCACCTGGACCAGGGACTGAATCTCCAACATGGGCATTTGCCCTGACCAGAAATCGAATCACTCTACTTTAGGTGCATGGGACCATGCTCAACCCACTAAGTCACACTGGCCAGGGCTGTGAATTTTGTAACTGCCAATTTGTACTTCTTAATCCCTCACCTTTTTTTTACTAACCCCAATACCCCTCCCACCTGGCAACCATCAGTTTGTTGTAAACAGTCTACTTTTGATGGTGAGGACAAAGTTTCTCTTGGGGTAGGGATAATTATTTGAAGAGATTTAGGATGTAGGAGCACTTATAATGCTGAGAGTGTTCCAGAGGGCAAAGTGGGAAAAGGATTAGTAGAAATGTTATATGTGGAAGGAAGAATTAGGAGGGAGGAAGTACAGGTTATTCTCAGGATGTTAGAACCTTAGAAAGCAGTTGACCACAGAAGTCGATGGTTCAACTACAGGATTCATTTTTCTGTTTCTAGTTACTTCGTGTTTCTACTTCTTTTTACTTTTTGTTAGACTCATTTCTTTATTTGTCTAATCTCTACTACTAAATTATAGACTTTTTTAGAACAAAAACTGGGTATAATGAATATGAATACTTTCTATAGAATCTATCAAGGAGCATTACATTTGGTGCCCAATAAATATGTTAAATCAGACTAACTTATTTCAAAATTGCTTTATTGAGGTACATTGGATCTATAGTTCATTCATTATAGTAATTTTTTATTTTTTCTTTGGTGTAAGTTTTAAAAAAATACATTTTTATTGATTTCAGAGAGAGAGAGGGGAAAAGAGCTAGAAACATCAATAATGATGAGATGCCACCTCCTGCATGCCCGCCACTGGGGATCAAACCCCCAACCTGGCATATGCCCTGACCGGAAACCGAACTGTGACCTCCTGGTTCATAGGTCACACTCAAACACTGAGTCATGCCAGTTAGGCCCTTTGGTGTAACTTTTAAAACAGTAATGTTTCCCCCCCCCCCCCAGAACATCTTACCAAAGCAAAAAAGTACAACGTTGCATGAGAGCGAAATTTCTAAATTTAAGCTGCTTGTTCCTCATTCAACTAAAGTGACATGCAAGTCTGACAGCAGAATTATGATTTACTGTGGGTCAGATAAAAGTGGGTTCAGTAGGTTCAACTATATTGCAAGTTCCTTGAGTGGTTATATCTTTATGTTTTCGTTTTCCTATTTTACTTCCCCTTATACTTCTCCATGTTTCTTCTAGAGTGGTTAGCATAGTGCTTTCACTAGCAGGAACATAATGGACAGCTAGTGAAATTCTATGCTATTCTCTTTTAATAAAATATTATTGAACCATGTCTGTAAAATATGCTTCTTCTTATTCCAAGAATAGGTGTCAGTTTGAGCCAGAAGTAGTCTTTCTGATCCTGTTCCAATGAATTTTTACATGTGAAAAGCTGAATCCTGAGGATGATAGTAGAATGGTCATGACTTGCTCAAGAGCACATAGCTAGTAACAAGGCAGCAAGTAGAATCCAGGCTTTACAGTCATCAGTCTGCTGCCCCAATACCAGCTCTTCCTTTTGATTTCCCTTCATCAATAACAGATTTCCTAGATAGTCAATTGAGGTTGTCAGAGTGCAACCAAAATCTGTGACATGCAAGTGTATGGTGTTTAGTTTTTGCTTCTCTCTTTCCCTTCAAGAATTTATCAATTTCCATGGCATAATATGATTGCTTTCATGTGGATAACTCAAAATCTTCCACCCTGGCCAGTGTGTCTTAGTTGGTTGGGTGTCGTCCTGTACATCAAAAGGTATCTGGTTTGATTACTGGTCAGGGCACATGCCTGGGTTGTGGTCTCAATCCCCAGTAGGGGGCATGCAGGAGGCACCCACCTGATGTTTCACTCTCACAGCAATCTCTCTTTCTCTCTCTCAAAATCAATAAAAAATCTTTTAAAAATATCTCCATCTCAGCTACAAAATACTCACTTTAACACTAGTCTCTCATTTTCAACTGCCTATTAGATTGCTTTTCTTGGATCACATGCCTTGTTCTTTTCAAATGTTTATAGACAAATATATGTTTTTCCCTCCAAAATCAACTTCTCCCACTAATTTTTCTTTTCTTTTTCATGGACATGAATAGTCTTCCAGTCACTGAGGCACAGAACCTGGTAATTATATTTGATGCCACTCCAACCTGATCTCATCCCTTTCATGCAAATTCCAAGTTCAGTTCATTCTTTTATTGTAGTATCTACTGATTCTCGCTCTTCCACCAAATCAGTTCAGGTTTCTTATTACATGACTAGAGGACCGGTGCACAAAAATTTGTGCACTTGGGGGTCCCTCAGCCTGGCCTATGCTCTCTTGCAGTGTGGGACCCCTCGAAGGATGTCCACCCCAGTGGGGACCCTCACCCCATGGAGGTTTGGCCAGCCTGGATGAGGGACTGATGGCTGTTTTCAGGCTGGCCACATCCCCTTTAGGGTGGGGGATCCCCACTGGGGTTCCTGGCCAGTCTGGGTGAGGGGCTGAGGGCCGTTTTCAGGCTGGCCAAGCACCCTGGCGACTTAAGCTCCCAGCCTCTCCTTTTTTTCTTTTCTTTTCTTTTTATTCTGGAATTTATTTACCTTCTATAATTGAAACTTTGTTGCCTTTAGCGGAGGCCTGTGGAAAGCTTGGCTTCCTCCATTGCCAGGGGCAACCCACTCCTGCTCGCTCCAGCTCCATGGCCACAGCTGGCTGAAAGCAGGTATCTGGGGTTTATTTACCTTCTATAATTGAAACTTTGTTGCTTTCAGTGGAGCTCAGAGCCGGGCCGCGGCAGGCGGGGAACCTTGGCTTCCTCCATCACTGGAGCAAGCAAGCCTCCTGCTGGCTCCAGCTGTGTGGCTGCTGGCCGCCATCTTGGTTGGGTTAATTTGCATATAGTCACTCTGATTGGCTGGTGGGCATGGCTTAAGGCGTAGCAAAAGTACGGTCACTTTGCATGTTTTTTTATTAGTATAGGATTCCTTGGCTAGGTGAAGATACTTGAACTATGCATCCTTTTTCACCATTACATGTAAGGTCAAAGAGGTGAACTTGGCAATTTCCTACTTATAATTCAAGATTCAAGTTGAAGTTATCATTCTCTACAAATGCTCCATTGTTCATGGTTCTATTATCTTTACAGTGCTGTAATTACTCATTTTGCTTACAAATCTGTCATACCCATTTAGATGGTGAGCTCATTAATGATAGTGAGTCTGCTTTATTAATTTTTGCTCTCTTCCTCTCTTAATTGAGCAACTTTGAAAAAGTAACTCCCTGGTATTAGGTGCTTTTTGAGTAATAGAGTATTTAACTCCCCATGGTGAGTGAGGTCTATGAGGTCTAGGGAGAAGTATGTTTTTGTGTGTGGAAATGTAGATGCTATTGTGCAAGGATCTAGATAATAGTGTAAAGTGGAAGTGAAATGTGGACACCTCTAAGAGGGTAGAGTCTATCTAAAAAACCCTGTAAAATCTAAAAGAGTATAAGGGACCATGACTTGTGAATAGACACTTTATAAATCACTGGAGAAGAAAGGAATGGGGGTAGGCAGATGAATCCACACATTTAGAAAGAAATAGAAGGCAAGGAGCTTAAAACAAAGAAAGGCAAAAGTGTTCTGGTGGGGCTGAAGGAGAGTTCAAAAGTGGTCTGAGCCAGAGATTTATGAGAATCTGAAGACCGTGACAATAAGTTCTGGGTAAAACTAATTATGGGTGTTTTTAATTCAGTCAACAGGAGAGACTGAAAGATTAAATCAGTATTCAGATGTATTTTTATGACTCTGTTAAATTGAATGACTCCCCAAGACTTCCTTTACCTTTCTAGTAAATGTTAGCATGCACCGGATGGTCTGTATGTATTGGAGTACTGCCAACAGAAGGGGGGTGATGAGGGCAGCGCCAAAGCAGAAGAGGAAGTGGGGGAGGTTGCAACTCAAGGCTCAGCTTTCTAAGGCAGATACTTCTTCCACTTTTGCTGAGCAGTGGCCAGATGCAGGAAACTTGGTTATCATGAGGGTGCAGCTCATGGGGCCCTACTTTTATTTGGTCAACTCCCCAATACCCCTTTTTCTTAATCTCCATGTATCCTATTATTGTCAAATGAAAAAAGTTAGTTGTGCTCTTCAGCCCAAAAGGCTGAGCTCAGGAAGGTGAGGGACAATGCCCCCCACCCCCAGCTTTATTGAGGTATAATTGATGAATAAAATTGTAAGATATTTAAAGTGTACAATGTGATGATTTGACAGATATCTACATTATGAAGGGGTTATATCCAAGTTAATTAACTGGGACAATGTTTTATTAATTTTTTAAAATATATTTTATTGATTTTTTACAGAGAGGAAGGGAAGGGGACAGAGAGTTAGAAACATGGATGAGAGAGAAACATCCATCAGCTGTCCCCTGCACAACCCCCACTGGGGATGTGCCTGCAACCAAGGCACATGCCCCTGACCGGAATCGAACCTGGGACCTTTCAGTCCGCAGGCCGACACTCTATCCACTGAGCCAAACCGGTTACAGCTTTATTAATTTTTTGATACGCAGGTATTTGTTGGATGGATACATGAATGGAGAATCACCAAAGAAGAGTATTTTGAAAACAAAGCACTATAAAAATGCAAATTGTTATGTTTCTCTTTCCTGCTCATACTGGGCTGAGCTCAGGTTCCACTTCCAGACACCAATTTTGATCACCCCATTCTACATTTGTATTTCTATTTTTGAACTTGTATTGTGTTTATAGCTTGTACCAATAATATGGCATTCAGCATTCTAATACCTTGTATTATATCTTTTTAAAAATATATTTTATTGATTTTTTACAGAGAGGAAGGGAGAGGGATAGAGAGTTAGAAACATCGATGAGAGAGAAACATCGATCAGCTGCCTCCTGCACACCCGCTACTGGGTATGTGCCCGCAACCAAGGTACATGCCCTTGACCGGAATTGAACCTGGGACCCTTGAGTCCACAGGCCAACACTCTATCCACTGAGCCAAACCGGTTAGGGCTTGTATTATATCTTTTAATGCGTAGGAATCTTGTCTCCCTAAGTAGATTGTGAACTACCCTAGGACAAAAAGAAAAAGTCCAGCCTTTTTCTTTCTTTAACTCTGTGCATCCAAAGCCTAGCCTATTACAATGTTTCACACATAGAAAAATGTGCAATAAATGTTAATTGAGTGATTGGTTATTGATTGACTGCAGCAAAGCTATACATCTTCCATGGGGTTTTAATCTATAAACAACCAGGCTTCTACTAATGATCTCAGTGGCTTTCCTCCATGTAATAAAAGATTGAGGGAAAAGGAGTAGAAAGACCCTCCTGTCATCACTGTAGCCTTATTATCACAATAAGTAGCTTTTTCACTTGGCTTTTTCAAGGATATGCTTAGCAGCATCTTCACTGGTACTAGAAACTACAGGGGAGTTGGTAGTGTACTGCTGACAGTTCTAAGATGTTTCCTCTCTAGTAGTTTATTCATTCTTAAGGGGAGAACATCACACTCATCAAATTGGGCCACTCTGTTGTCAGTTGGATTCCAAACACAGGACAATGCCAAGTCCAAAAAGGACTTGGACTATGACATTCAGAGCTAATAACACAGTGTGCCCAATGTATAGTACTGTGACAAATATTTATTCTGTATCATCAGAATTAAGTGATGCATAAGAAGAAACTTGAAGGGAAATGCAAATCACAAAATAGCAATAGATACCTTGAGGAGTGTATGAGTGTGGGTGGGAATGCACAGTGGAAGAAAAGGTCTATCCTTAGTCCGAGTGATATAAATATGTTATAGACATATAGCTTATATACATCTGCAATTATGGTAAAGCACTAACTAGAGGGCCTACCTTCTTCCAGGGATACATGAATAAGTTTCTAGTTAATTACCAGAAACTTGGAATCCTTGTAAGTTCTGAGGCCATTGCTCATAGCTGACTCTGAGGCCTGCCCCTAACTTCTTGGTATTTAGATGCCTGGATCTTGGAAGCAAAATAATTATTCTCTAGGAGATTGCTTTTATTGAAGGCCTTTGTCTTAAACAAGAATTAAAATTTAGTTTAAACATAAAGGGCAACAAATTTTGAATGAAAAAAAAAAGCTTTTGATATCTTCTGAGGCCTGAACTTCATAGGAATTTCGGAATAAGTACCTCAGATGTGTCAGAGATGTTTGTGTGCTGTTTCTGTTAACTTTATTCCATGTATCATGTTGAATCCATGACAGTAGAAAGACAACACTATATAAAAAAAGAAGCTGTTAATATGAAATAGATGAGAAATCTTAAGTTGTATATGTTAGACATCTCAAAATGTGATTCCAAACTGGATTTTTTTCCTTTTTAGGGAAAAGTGGTTGATAGAAAATTAAAGAAAGCCTGACTATGCCAAGTTTAGATCTCAGCTCCTTTTTCCTTTTCCATCAGCCACATTTCAGTAGGCGCTCAAATGTCTGGGATATATTGACTCAATAAACAAGCTAAATAAATAAGATAATTACATTTTATTCATCAAAAGGAAAACAAACTCTGTTTAAGTGCTCAAGGGTCTATGTTTATTTTTCTGCTTTGTCTCTTTCTCCCTATTTTATAGCAGGGCCCCGCCTTAACTTCTTCTAAATATTTATTGATTTTTCTTTCTCTTTTCTCTCTTATGAATTTCCCTCTAAATGCAGAAGCAAAACTGGTGGGGCACAAAGAATGGAGAGGTCATGATAAGATGAGATGAAATGAGGAAGCAGGGTGAAGAGTTTTGTGATGCATGACTTATGTTTAAACAGTGGTCTTCTCTACCTACCTATAAAGAGTTCTCAATTGAAGGCAAAAATAATTGTCAGTTGATGGTGTTTTAGTACCAGTATTGTAACATGAATTACAGGACTTAAGATGTCTGGATTTATAATCTGGTTAAATGACTTCCTTTGTTGTCTTTTCTGTAAGAATAATGATGTACCACTATCTGCTATGAGTCTATCAACAATCAACAATCAATACAAATCAACAAATTGGTATTCTGATTCATGAATCACTTTTGTAGGGTTGGTTAGCATGAATCTGTCTCCTGGACGTTTGCTCATCCTATTGAACTGGAAAATGTTTCTCACTGGCTTTCAAATTATACCTTGTAGACATCTATGTAGCCTGAAACCCAAATAACATTGGTTTGAGGGATAAAAATGACTTTAGGTCTTTGTATTTTATGGAGAGACACATGCACTTTACTTACCTATATATTCTGGGAACCTGATTTGTATTATAAACAAATTGGTGGTTGGACAAGTGGCTTTAGGACAGAGCAGTGAAAGATTGTGTTACATTCAGAACCTGATGTAAAAATTGTTTTGAACCTTACGATGTAATCCTGAGAACAATGGACATAATGGAAGTAATAGCTAATGAATAAATATGGATAGTGTTTTCACAGAAATACTTCTTAAATACTACTCTTAAATATTTTATTCCTCTCTCTCTAAAATCAATAAAACATTAAAAATAAATAAATAATAGGTAACTAAAATTCAGGTATTGTAAAGTTAGTGGTTACCAGAGGGCTGGCTCCTACTGACATGTCCAAGGAGTTGGATGGCATTGCTGATACTTAGAGTGAGGCTCCTGGTATAGAGCTATAGTGTTGTAAGCAGAAAGTAACTGGCCCCACTCCCTCCATATGCTATCAAATTTGTTGTGTATTTTATTAACTTGGAATGGACTTTAAACAAAACCCTTTAGTAAGGTGGTTTATATTTTCAAGTTGCTTTCATATTTGTATTTATTATTTTAATCATCTAAAATATTCCTATAAGCTCATTACTACATTTGGTACATGAGGAAACCAAGAAAAACTGATGCTTAGTAATTTGCTAAAGACCACATAGCTGATAAAAGTAGAATGAACTCCCAGCTATCCAGGCTGTTTACTTTCCACTGAAACCTGAGCAGCAAGGTAGTTTAGAGCAGCCACTGTTAAGTTGCAGCGTTTATGATAGAGTTCAAACTAGAAGATTGCTTGAAGCAAAAATTCTCCATGTTTGCTTATGTTAGAGTAACTTAATATTTATTGATTGTTCATGGTGTTGATAAAGCATGATGCTAGTTATTGTTGGGAAGGGGAAATTTAAAAGAATAAATAACTTGATACCTTTTCTCAAGACGCTTGGTATCTTTTGAGAATTGTATTTCTGTACCAGAATAGTGAGAAACTAGGAAAATTCCTAAGTAAGTGGATGGAATAGGAAACGGAGACAAGGAAATTAAACAAGCTAAACTATTTGGACAGCTGCAGTTGGCTTGTAAATAACGTCATTATCTTCCCGAAACCATGGACACTGAAGGCAAATGGTTAAAGCCTCCTCAATTAGAGAATACAGGAAAGGAGGGGCTAAGGGGAAAGGAAAAAGGGCAGTTTTATTTTATTTCCTAAAGAGAAAAGCCAGCAGTCTCAGGGCTTGGCAAGATAAAGTTGCCAAGTACTTCTCATGAATTCTGGGAAGGCCACAGCAAAGTAAAATGGCACCTTGAGAATTAATCTGTACCAAAATATCCGGCAAAGGAATTTTAAAACCTATAAACAAAAAGGAATAAAATATTAAAGCTCTACCAGGTGGGGACTTCCCGAATTAGTTGGGAAGTCAATCTGCACCTTATAGGGCAGGTATATTTTGATAAATTTGCTTGCTTTGCTTCTTTAATAAATTTGCTTTGTTATAAAGAAATCATTTGCTATCACTTGTTTGAAGTCTTTAATGCAAGACTGACAAGAACCAAGAAGGGCACAGCCCTCCCCCTCCAACTCACAGGGGCTGTCAGATAACACCTTTTCTGGTGTTTTGGGGTGCCTATAACATTTCTGTGGTTCTTATTTCTGAAGACCCTCTTCTTCCTCTGGCCTGAAAATGTAGAAACTGCACAAATTTCAGTCCTTGGTCATCTCTTAGATTTACTTTCTCTAAGTTGAGCCATTTTTATGGCATTGGCTATCAATCATACTCCCCAGATTTAACTTTGGCCTGTACCTCTTACCCATTACTTACCCATTACTTACATTCAGGGCCATTATTTCCAACCATCCATAAGACATTGTTTCTTGGAATTTTTGCCATCTCCTCAAACTCAATAGGTCAAAACAGAACTAAGCATGTTCTACACTCCCCATTTATATCCCCAACTTACCTGATTCTAGGAATAGCAGTAGCATCACAGATATCAAAGGTTCAAAATTTCAGAGATATTGCTGACTTATTACTTTCTTATGCTGCCTTATCTAATCATTCACCTACTTCCATCTATTATTCCTTTTAAATGTTTCTTGAGTTCTTATAAAGTCAATTTCCACTGCTATCAATCTAGCCTAGAGCTTCATTAAATTTTACTCCCATCTCCATTTTTCTCAAGGTGTAGTCAGAACTATGAAACTCTGTCAGATTCATATTCTCAAAATGTTTTCATCACTTATTCAAAGTTTGCTAATAAGATTTCCCATTAAAAAGTGCCTGGAATTCAATGTCTAATAATCTTGTCTTAAATTTCTATCCAAATTCATTTCCTGTTATTCTTCAACTCAATCCCTTTATGTAACAGATCAGGCTCCTTGGTGTACCCTGCAGGTACAACAGTAAGTTCCTCAAAGGCAGGAACTACCACTTACCTTGCTCTGTGCCACAAACTGTATTGAGCTTAACCAATACTTATTTACTGGATTGCAATGTATTTGAGATATTGTCATAAGAACATAAGAAATAGCAAAATGGGTCAAAGTAGTAGTCCAAGCAGAACTATAGTTTTTGGGAGATTATGATAGCTTTCTTCCATGACATTAAATGCACAAGGTTGAATATGTACCTTAAGGAAATCGTTGCCATTTCCTTAATCCAGGGATGGGGGATCTTTTTTTCTGCCAAGGGCCATTTGGATGTTTATATCATCATTCACAGGCCATACAAAATTATCAACTTAAAAATTAGCTGGCTATATTTGATTAAACATTTAATTAACTCACCCCTAATGCCTTGGCAGGGTCAGACTAAATGATTTTGCAGGCCTTAAAAAGACCGCAGGCCAGACGTTCCCCACCCCTGCTTAATTCCTTATTATCACCAATGATGCAGCAAAGGCAGATTTATAATTTCCTGCACCGTGGAAAAAATCTTGATTTTATTCCAGATAACTAGTTTCTAAACACATCAAAAGTTTGATTAAAGGCAGGAGGAATAAGGTACTAGAAAATGAAATTGATAGTTCTACATTAGGAAGACACAGAAACGCTGGATTGACTGGACTTAATCGGCAAACTTTCTTTAGCCTACCATTCTTTTGGGGCTCACTGGCTCCCAGGCTGGTTTATTTTATTTGCAGGAACTGATGGGCATACCATGCAGTCTCAAGTCCAGGTTTAGTTATATTTTGTTTTTGAATAATCACCTGATAAATATATGGTGTCATGGCCTCTCTCTGGATTTCAAAGCAATCAGATCACTGGAAGGCAGAAAAACTGAATTAAAAATTCTAGGACTTTTCTTTTTTTAGCTACTGATGGAACCCACAAACAATTTCTTTACCCCTGAAAACAGCTTCTTTGCTGCTAAGTAGAAGAATGTGCCTGGCCAACGATTTTAATTAAAATGTATGAAGTGTTGGCTCTGTAAACCTGGTTTATGTCAGATATGTCTAAGATACTAAATAGACCATGCAATTTCCTTATAGTTCTGAGAGCTTTCTATTTTCAGTCTCTAGTCATAACTTGCCAATTTCTAGTTATGTGGTATGTTTACAGATTATTTCTTAGCCTCTCTGAGTCTATTTCCTTATTTTCAAAACAGGGATAGTAACACTTACCCCATCTAAATTGCAGAATATTGAGAGGTTCAAGTGGGATAATTAATGTTAAACTACCAGATAATTCTTCACTGGTTTACCTTCAGCAGTCATTATAAATTTTCTTTCAACAGTGAAGGAAACTGCCACTACAGATTAGAGAAACTCCATTAAGGCCTTAAAATAGGATTTTGAAATATGCCCCACATTTCCAACTTAATTGCACAGGTGCTGGAAGCTGGGGGAATGTATTCACTGTATTTTGCCGCATTGAGCCCCTACCTAGCAGAAGCACTGAGCAGACTGATTGGATTATCAAATCCCTGACCAATAAAAAAGGCAGAAAGAATTCAATTCATACTGGTAGCCTAATTTAAGGCAGGTAGGGTAGATCCCCAAACTCCCAGAAATTTGTTGAAATCAACAGAAATTTACTACATACAGTTCTAGTCCTAGCAATGAAACATTGAATATCCTTACCTGCTAAGTTCAAGGTTGACACTTCAGGGTCCTTTTGAACTCACTCTCAGAAGCAAACTCCAAGTCTTCAGTAAATCCAATCTACCTGTTTCTTGGAAAGCTAAGCCGTCATTGGTGATCTCCACAGTGAATCTAAATAATCTAGACAAGCGCAGTTCAGTCACAGGACGCCTGCTCTTTAGGCAAGTTTCTTTGAAAAGATGGGTTGCTGTTGTTTTTAAGAGCAGAGAGGGTAGAGCACATGTCAGCCAATGTATACAGATTCTTCTTCCTCTTTCAGATTAGTTTTCAAACTGTTTTAAGTAAGCCTAAATTTTACTTCTCTGGTGCCAAATGGGGGAGGGGAAAGAAGGGGGAGGGAAGAAGAACAGAAACTGGAGACTTGCAGGTTATTTTGTGTGTAAATGAGCTTTTATCCCTAGCTCCAGCAACAGAATCTTCAGGAAGTCACCCAGCTGCTCTGAGATGGGAAGCAGGAAGGAATATATTCTGTCCAGCTTAGTTCTCTCTGACTTTTATGACTTGGGGGTGGTTAGACTATTTGTAGGCGGAGAAAGATAATCCTACCAGTATATAGTAATTTGTCATTATGTGAAACTTGATCTTAAGCAAGATAAATTAATTCTCTCTCTTTCTCTCCCTCCCTCATTTTTGACACTCATGGCTCTGTCCACATTCTAAAAAGGCTTTTCTTTGCTGGTGCCTTATGTCCTGGAAAATAACTGCCTTAGTTTGAGCTTGGTTTTCTGAAATCCCCATGACAATACATTGCCTCCACTGAATTAAAAGTGGTTTGTTTTCTGTCACACTGAGAATAGTCTGGAATGTTTGGGGTTGTTTTCAGTGGTTCTGTGTTAGGATTTTGGAAGCTAGGATAATGCTCTTGACCTTTGGCTAGGCTCTGGGGTGTTGTTAGAGCTATGAGATGCTCTGTATGGCTTCTGGAAGATAGGGACATGACAATATGCTACATGCTGATTTGAGTTTGGTGTAGCATCTTGATGTTGTGAACCAAATGAAGAGACCCTGATGTGAGTTTTTTACATCAATTATATTGAGTTATATTATACTAGAGGCCTGGTGCATGACATTTGTGCATTGTGGCGGGGGGTGGGGGGGTGCCTCAGCCCAGCCTGAGCCCTTTTGCAGTCCAGGACCCCTCAGGGGATGCCCACCTGCTGGCATAGGCTCTCTCCCCACACTGCCATGAGCCCTGCTTCTGACTGAGCAGCGCTCCCCCTGTGGGAGTGCACTGACCTCCAAGGGGCAGCTCCTGCATTGAGTGTCCCTGGTGGTCAGTGCACATCATAGCGACTGGTAGTTCCACTGTTTGGTCGATTTGCATATTAGGTTTTTATTATATAGGATAAGACGGTCTATATGGGGATAGGCATATTTATGCTAATTTTAACACTTCAAAAACATGTCTGGATAATTAATAACTAACTTGATTGTACTCAGTAAAACATGAGCCCAGTAACAGCCCTTTGGCCTGTTACATGCTGCAGGAACAAAGCCATTTATCTAGTGTCTGCATCTGTAGATACCAGCATTATCTCACACCCAACCTGACACCAGGGCTCTAAGGTTTCTGAAATATTCATCTTTGTTCATAGAATTCTTGGTTGTGGTAGTGGTTGGAGGAAAAGGCCAACAAACCAAATCAAAGGGGTAGATAATATTTGGATCCAAGACCAGACACTTTAATCATCTCTGGGGAGTTTTACTAACTAAAGGGACATTATAACTAAAATTTCTTCAACTAAATATATGTCCCTAGAGATCTAGAGGAAAGTTCATAAGGGAGAGAGAGGTTAGCTATCACTTCCTCTCCAGTCTGGACTGTTATAGCTATCTTAAGCTATGGTAGAATGGTAGTTCATACTCAGGTGAGGAAAGAAAGAAAAAGGAACTACGTCTTTCACCTTCAACATGGCACCACAGCAGCCATGGAAGAGAGGGGATACCCTGTGTTACTTCTCTGTCCTTCCCTACTCATTTTCTTTCTTAGCTGCTTCTCTGCTTTCTGAGTGATAGGAAGGGCAGTACTCCACCAATCCTCAATTAGATCTTTGCCTTGTACAGCTGCATCAATTTATACCATGTTTACTATAATTGACAGAATACTTTTAAAAATCATCTTTCTTTACCTCTACATCCTTTCTTTTACTTTCTGTACATCTTCATTGCATACTCTTATCCTCATATTTTCTGTCATTTAAGGAAATGGTGAAATGCCCAGACTGATAACTCTCTGCTGCTATCTTTACACTTTTCCTTCCTTTCTCAGACTCTGTCAGGTATTACTTTAATAATGAGGTTGAGAGTACCAAATAGGGAAGGGTGAGGGAGCGGAAGAATAAATAATATTTTTATTTATTTTTTAAATATAATTTTACTGATTTCAGGGAGAGGAATGGAGAGGGAGAGAAGGACAGAAACATCAATGATGAGAGTGAATCATTGATCGGCTGCCTACTGCACACCCCCTACTAGGGATCGAGCCCGCAATCACCTGGTTCATAGGTCAATGCTCAACTACTGAGCAAAACTGTCCAGGCAATAACATGTAATTTTGTAAGGACTCTGTCTTAGTGAAGGACAATTTGGATAGAAGGTTAAAGGATTTCCATTCACACAACTTTCACAACATTAATAATTAGCCATAGGATTCATAGCTAACATAAACTAATAGAGCTGAAAAGGGGCCTTTAAAAATCATTTCCTTTAGAGAGGAGGAAACCAAGATGGTGGCATAGGTAAACACCTGAAATTGCTGCCTTGCACAACCACTTCAAAATACAACTAAAAGACAAAACGGACATCATCCAGAACCACAGGAAGGCTGGCTGAGTGGAAATTCTACAACTAGAAGGAAAGAGAAAAGCACACTGAGACTCAGAGGAGGTGCGGAAGTAAAGTGCAGAGGTATGGAGGCGCACGCAGAAAGGGCTGGCAACTGAGGACACGGTTGTCTTTTTCAATCTGGAGGAGTCACAAGCTTCCAACTGAACTGAACTTCAGTTCCGGCTGAGTCTCTGGGGACCCAGACTCATATGGGGAGAAACTGGACTATCTGGCATCAGGCGGAACTTGAGGGCGGCTTTCTCTCAGAGGTGCTTGCAGGGATTACCGCGGAACACTGAGACTTGGGAACTCTTAGGGCAGGAATGAGGATGAGCCATAGCTGTTTACTCCACGCTGTTGATTCCCTGAGACCCCGCCCCACCCAAGCTGTGTGCAGAGGCTTTTGCATATGAATGACCTGGCCCTTTGCAATCTAAAATTACCTAACAAACTGTAGCTGGGTCAGAAAGACCCAGAACTTCCAAAAGAAGGCCCAAGGTCCCACAGCAGCTTGCATTGCTTCACAGCTGGGCCTCATCTGGGCACCTCCAAATCCCAAACAAAGAAGAGGAATCTGCTGATCTCTCCATAGCTCCTGCTGGGTAGCCTCAGGCAGAGGCTAAATTAGCACCTCCTTAGAAACACAAGAGCCAGTGTACCCAGTGGTCAGAGTGGGACCATCCAGATTACAACTCCTCAAATCCATAAGGGACACACTTAGGGGGCAGACTTAGTGAGCGCCACTGAAGCAAGTCTTGCTCCATAAGGGTGTCTCCAGCACAGAAGTTCTCCCACCATAGAAACAGCTGATTCTCATAGCCAATTGGCCTGGAGGTCTATTCCTCCCAGTGATACCAACTACAATCAAGGCTTAACTACAACAAGACTGTGCACACAGCCCACAAAGGGGTACACCAAGAGTGTCCACCTCAGGTAATTGGGGAGGCTTAGCCACTAGGCCCTATAGGACACCTATCACAGAAAGCCACTCTATCAACACAGGGAAGCAGCCAAAATGCAGAGACAAAGAAACAGGTAAGAAATGACAGAAGTGGAGAAAAGCAAACTACTGGATATAGAGTTCAAAACCACGGTTATAAGGTTTTTCAAGAATTTTCTAGAAACTGCTGATAAATTTAGTAAGACCCTCAATAAGTCTAGTGAGACCCTTGAGGATATGAAAAAGGACCAACTAGAAATTAAGCATACACTGACTGAAATAAAGAATATTATACAGAGATCCAACAGCAGAGTAGAGGATTGCAAGAATCAAGTCAAAGATTTGAAGTATGAAGAAGTAAAAACACCCAACCGGAAAAGCAAAAAGAAAAAAGAATCCAAAAATATGAAGATAGTGTAAGGAGCCTCTGGGACAACTTCAAGCGTACCAACATCAGAATTATGGGGGTGCCAGAAGAAGAGAGAGAACAAGATATTGAAAACTTATTTGAAGAAATAATGACAGGGGTACATGGTAAAAGAAATAGACTTACTAGTCCAGGAAGCACAGAGAACCCCAAACAAAAGGAATCCAAAGAGGACCACACCAAGACACATCATAATTAAAATGCCAAGAGCAAAAGACAAAGAGAGAATCTTAAAAGCAGCAAGAGAAAAACAGCCAGTTACCTACAAAGGAGTACCCATACGACTGTCAGCTGATTTATCAACAGAAACTATGCAGGCCAGAAGGGAGTGGCAAGAAATATTCAAAGTGATGAATACCAAGAACCTACAACCAAGATTACTTTACCCAGCAAAGCTATCATTCAGAATTGAAGGTCAGATAAAGAGCTTCACAGATAAGAAAAAGCTAAAGGAGTTCATCACCACCAAACCAGTATTATATGAAATGCTGAAAGGTATCCTTTAAGAAGAGGAAGAAGAAAAAGGTAAAGATACAAATTGTGAACAACAAATACACATCTATCAACAAGTGAATCTAAAAATCAAGTGAATAAAAAATCTGATGCACAGAATAAACTGGTGAATAGAATAGAATCAGGGGCATAGAAAGGGAGTGGACTGACAATTCTTGGGGGTAAAAGGGTGTGGGGGGTGCAGGAAGAGACTGGACAAAAATCGTACACCTATGGATGAGGACAGTGGCGGGGGGTAAGGGCAGGGGGTGGGATGGGAACTGGGTGGAGGGGAGCTATTGAGAAAAAAAGAGGAACAACTGTAATAATCTGAACAATAAAGATTTTTTAAAAAAGTAGATGGGCAAATCAAAAGAAAAAAATCATTTCCTTTAGACACTTTTAAAAAATGATTTCTTGAGTCACCAGCTCGTTGTGTATCTACCCGTTAGCTCATTGCCTTGTTTGGTTTGGTAAATAAATAAATAAATCTAGTCTAAATCTCTCATATTACAGATGAGGAGACAGGCCAGAGGGAAAGAGACTTTCTCAAGAACTATTTCTTTTACCACAAAATCAAGAGGAGTACTTTTTTTTCTTTTAGAACTTAAATTGTTTCACAATCAATACTAATGGGATTTCGTAATTCCAAAATGGTCGCAGAGTAAGTGGAAGTTACACTGACACTCTCTCAGGACCAAAATGGATTTATAACTAAAGTTAAAAAAAACTTTAATTTTTAGGAGGCTAAATTAGCACCTAAAAGCAATTGCACCACCCTGTTGGAAAATGTCATTAGCAAATGTTGTAGTCGTTATTAATAATTATGTATAATAGGATATTGTAAAAATTAAGTTATGAAATTTATATTAAAACATTTTTTATACACCGTTATATTGGCTGGGCTGCAAAATGAAGATTAGCTGGAGAGAACCCTGTTAACCAAGGATAGAGAGTAGATACTGCATAGAGAGTGTGGAGGTGCAAGAGGGCTGCTGGGCTCCCACAGACAGCAGCTGAAGTACTGGAGGTATAGCTCAGCTGTGGGGGTTTCCTCAGAGAACTCTGGGGTCTAAACTGTAATCTGGGTTCCCCAGCTCAGAGCACCAGAACTGAGAAAGGTGCCCATATAACATCTGGTTTTGAAAATCAGTGAGGTTGCTGTCTGCCAGGAAGAGATGGCTGGAAATGCAGGCATGATCTTAAAGGGACAATGCACAAAATTTCATGTGCAATCACTCACCTTGGCCTCTGGCTGATGGAGAGCAGAGTGGACCCCTGGATTAAACAATGAATGGGTTACAAATGAGATCAAGAAAAGTATTAAAAACTTCCTGGAAACCAATGAAAATGAACACACAACAATGTAAAATCTATGAGACATGGAGAAAGCAGTCCTGAGAGGGAAGTTTATAGCATTACAGGTCTAACTCAAAAAAACAGGAAAAAATTTTAATAAGCAATGTAACCCTACAACTTAAAGAATTAGAAGAGAACAAGAAGAGAAGCCCAGAGTAAGTAGAAGGAAGGGAATAATAAAGATAAGAGTGGAAATAAAGGACATAGAGACTTTTAAAAAACAATACAAAAGTTCAATGAAGCCAAGAACTGGTTCCTTGAAAAGATAAAACAAGAGTGATGAAACTTTAGCCAGATTTACCAAGAAACAAAGTGAGAGAAGCCAAATAAATAAAACTAGAAGTGAAAGTGGGGAAGTAACAACTGAGACCACAGAAATACAAAGGATTGTAAGACAATACTATGAAGAACGATATTCCAACAAGCTGGACAATGTGACTGAAATAGACAAATTCTTGAAAAATAAAATCTCCCAGAACTGAATCAGGAATAACCAGAAAACCAGAATAAGCTCATAACTATTGATGAAATTGAATCAGTAATCAACAACTCCCAGCAAACAAAAGCCCTGGTCCAGAAGGCTTCTCAGGGGAGTGTTATCAAACATTTAAAGAACTAACACATATCCTCATCAAACTATTCAAAAAAAGAAATCAAGAGGAAGGAGAATTTCTAAGTTCCTTTTACTAGACCAGCATTACTCTAACTCCAAAACCACATAAAGACACTACAAAGAAAGAGAATTACATGCCAATATCCCCGATGAACATAGATGCTAAAATCCTCAACAAAATATTAGCAAATTGGATCAAGCAGTACATTAAAATGATCATACACTGTGACCAAATAGGATTTATTCTGGAGATGCAAGGCTAGTATAATATTCACAAATCAATAAATGTGACATATCACATAAACAATTTGAAAGACAAAAATCACATGATTATGCCAATTGATGCAGAAAAAGTATTCGAAAACTCTCAGCAACGTGAGAATAGAAGGATACTGCCCTCCCCTACCAGCTCAGTTGCCCCCAACTGCTCTCCCCTGCTGGCCCGGTCACCCCCAACTGCCCTCCCTTGCAGGCCTGGTCCCTCCAACTGCTCTCCCTTCCCTGCAGACCCAGTCGCCCCCAACTGCCCTCCCCTGCTGGCCTGGTTGCCCCTAACTGCCCTGCCCTGCTGGCCTGATCATCCACAAC
Source organism: Myotis lucifugus (assembly GCF_000147115.1). NCBI lineage: Eukaryota > Metazoa > Chordata > Mammalia > Chiroptera > Vespertilionidae > Myotis > Myotis lucifugus. The sequence goes on along the minus strand of NW_005871052.1, from coordinate 6,116,221 downwards.
TGTCCTCCCCTGATGCCCTCCCCTTGTGGTGGCCATCTTGTGATGACATGGGGGTGGCCATCTTGTGTAAGGGTGTAGTGGTCAATTTTCATATTACCTCTTTATTATATAGGATAGTACTGGAAGCCCTAGCCATAGTCATTAGACAAGAAGAAAAAATAAAAGGCATTCAAATTGGAAAGGAAGAAGCAACACTGTCATTATTCACTAATGACATGATATTGTATATAGAAAACCCTAAGGAATCCTATATAATAAAAGAGAAACATGTAAGTTGACCATCCCTCTGCTATGCACACCAGCCAATCAGGAGTGAGTATGCAAATTGTAGTGGGTTAATTTGCATACACAGGTGCTGGGTGGAGAGCAGAGCAGGAGAGCCAGTGGCTTGGGGGAGCATGGTTTCCTCGGTCACTCCCAGCGACCGAGGGAGCCATGTTTCCCCAAGCCGCTGGGCAGAGAGCTGAGTGGGAGAGCCGGCGGAGAGTGGAGCAGCTTGAGGAACTTGGCTCCCCAAGCCATCAGACAGAGAGCAGAGAGGGAGAGCTAGTAGCTTGGAGGACTTAGCAGAGTGGGAGGCCATGGGATGGAGACAGAGCAGGAAGGGAAAACCAAGAGCCTGGGGAGCACCAGGAATGCTGGGAATTGTAGTTCTGGTGGCAGATGGATCTCCTAGACCAGTGGTTCTCAACCTTCTGGCCCTTTAAATACAGTTCCTCATGTTGTGACCCAACCATAAAATTATTTTCGTTGCTACTTCATAACTGTAATGTTGCTACTGTTATGAATCGTAATGTAAATATCTGATATGCAGGATGGTCTTAGGCGACCCCTGTTGTTCGACCGCCAAAGGGGTCGAGACCCACAGGTTGAGAACCGCTGCCCTAGACACTAGACTCTGACTAGAGCAAAGTGAGCCTGGAGCAAGTTGCTGTTGTGCTGGGGATGGAGGGAAAGCAAAGGTGAGAGACGTAAGTAAAATCAGAGTATCTAGGAAAAATTAAAGGGAAGATATCCTAAAACTTCCAGGAAATCTCCACCAATGAAGCAAAGAAAAAAAAAATGCCTCTATTATTCTATGAGCAACAAACCAAACTGAGTTGGGGTCTCAGACAATTCGCTCATATGATTGCAAAGACAGACAGAAACTCCTGGATTGGAGAGGGCTCCCCTGAGGGCTCCCAGATTGGAGAGGGTGCAGGTCGGGCTGAGGGACCCCCACACCCCACAATGCATGGATGTTGTGCACCGGGCCTCTAGTCCATTATAAAAATGACTAGATTTAATAAATGAATTCTGCAACGTAGAAGGATACAAAATTAACACTCAGAAATCAATTGCACTTTTGTACGCCAATAATGAAATCTCAGAAAGAGAAATAAAAAACAATCCCGTTTATCATTGGAACAAAAAATTGATATACTTAGGGATAAAATTAACCAAGGAGATGAAAGACCTGTACCCGGAAAACTATAGCTTGTTAAAAAAAGAAATAGAGGAAGATATAAACAAGTGGTAGAATATACCATGTTTATGGATTGGTAGAATCAACATCATTAAAATATCCATAGTACCAAAAGCAATCTATAGATTCAATGAAATTCTTAGTAAAATACCAATGGCATATTTCACAGATCTAGAACAAACAATACAAAAATCTATATGGAAGCAAAAAAGACAGTTATATAGATCAAAGGAACAGAACAGAGATCCCAGAATTTGTCCCAAGCCATTACGTTCAATTAATATTTGACAAAGGAGGCAAGAGCATACAATGGAGTCAAGACAGTGTCTTCAATAAATTGTGTTGGGAAAATTGGACAGGTACATGCATAAAAATGAAACTAGACCACCAACTTACACCATACACAAGAATAAACTCAAAATAGATAAACAACTTTAAAGTAAGTCATGATACCATAAAATTATTAGAAGAAACCATAAGCAGCAAAACCGCAGACATCTTTCCTACCAATATCTTTACCGATACATCTCCTAGGGCAGTGGTCAGCAAACTGCGGCCCCTTGAGTGTGGCTCTTCCACAAAATACCACGTGCAGGTGCGCACGTACAGTGCGATTGAAACTTCGTGGCCACACTCAAGGGGCCAAAGAGCCGCATGTGGCTCGCAAGCTGCAGTTTGCCAACCACTGTCCTAGGGCAAATGAAACTAAGGGGAAAATAAACAGATGGAACTACATCAAAATAAAAAGCTTCTTCACAGTAAAAGAAACCATGAACAGAATGAAAAGAGAGCCCACTACATGTAAGATCATATTTAGCAATGATACATCCAATAAGGGGCTAATTTCCAAAATATGTAAGGAACTCATGCAAATTAACAAAAGGAAGACAAAAAATCCAATTAAAAAATGGACAATGGACCTGTATAGACACTTCTACAAAGTGGACAAACAGAAGGTCAAGAGACATATGAAAAAATGGTCAAAGTCACTAAGCTGCTGATATAAGCAAATTAAAATGACAATGAGGGATCACCTCACACCTGTCAGAATGACTATCATCAACAAATCAACAAAGGACAAGTGTTGGTGAGGATGTGGAGACAAGGGAACTCTAGTACACTGCTGGTAGGAATGCAGACTGGTACAGCCACTGAGGAAAACAGTATGGTGTTTCCTCAAAAAATTAAAAATGGAACTTCCATTTGACCCAGTGATTCCACTTCTAGAAATATATCCTAAGAAAACAGAAACACCAATCAGAAAGGATATATTCACCTCTATGTTCATAGCAGCACAATTTACAATAGCTAAAATTTGGAAACAGTCCAAGTGCCCATCATCAGATGAGTGGATTAAAAAACTTTGGTATATTTACACAATGGAATACTATGCAGCTATAAAAAAGAAAGAACTCTTACCATTTGCAACAGCATGGATGGACCTGGAGAGTATTATTCTAAGCAAAATAATCCAGTCAGAGAGTGATTATTATAACATTATCTCACTCATATGTGGCATCTAATGAACAAAATAGATCCAGACTGACAAATTTTAGTCAATGGGGGGGGTGTGGGTGTGTGGGGAGTGATTAACTGGGAACTTATATGCATATATAATAGCTCATGGACACAGACAATAGAGTGGTGAAGGCCTGAGAGAGGCTGTTGCAGGGTGGCGGTGGTCCATGGGGAAAAAAAGAACAAACAAAGGGGATGTCTGTTATACTTTTAACAATAAAGATATATTAAAAGAAATAAAATTAAATATAAGTTAATTAAGTAAAATTACATTTTTTGTGGTACATTTACACAATGAAATACTACACAGCTCTAAAAAAGAAGCCTTTTGTGACAGCATGGATGGACCTGGAGAATATTATGCTAAGTGAAATTAGTCAGTCAGAGAAAGAAAGTACCATATGATTTCACTTATATATGGAATGTAATGAATAAAACAAACTAACAAAAGAAACCATCAACAAAATTATGGATATTTTAATGATGTTGAATAATAGCAAAAGGAGTCTGTTCTCAGACTCATGGATACTGAGAACAGACATGGGTACTGAGAACAGACAGGCTATCAGAAGGGAGAGGGATTAGGAAGCTTGGTGAGAAAGTTGAAGGGATTAAGCAAAGAATAAAACACCTCATAGACAACACAGTCTGGTGATTACCAAAGGGGTGGGGAGGAGATAGAAGAAGATAAAGGGGGGCTATATAATTATGGAAGGAGACTTGACTTAAGGTGGTGAGCACACAATATAATATACATATAATATATTATAATTTTATACCTGAAACCTATATAATTTTTTTAACCAATGTCATCTCAATAAATTTAACAGCAATTAATAAAATTCTGTTCATCAGCTGCACTAGCCACATTTCAGATGCTCAATAGTAAAATATGGATAGTGGCTATTGCATTGAACCTCTCAGATTTAGAATAGATTTATAAATTTATACCGTGTTTGAGTTAGCGAATATCTAACTAGTACAGGGTAATATAATTAAGTGCCAAAGTTAGAAAAAGAACCCAGATTTCTGGCTCCCTCCCAATCAAGAGTGAATAGATTTATATTCACCCCTTTTGTATTAATTTTTAACTCAGTGTAGTTCTATAGGCATAACTGAAGTATATTGAGTGTGTGTGACTTTATGTGAGGGCTTTTGAAATTTCAGAAGGAGGGCATCTAGTTAGCATGGATGAGGGAGCTCCTTTGCATGGATTTGTACAATTCTTGTCTTTATCCCCTGACAGGACCAAAAAGAAAAAATATATAAAGTTGCAGTGTAAAGTAAAAAAAAATTATAAGATGCAAGATGTTAACGATGATGAACTCCAGCTTTATCTCTTCCTAATTAATGTTTGCCCCTCAGCATAGCTGGAGATGGGTGTGGGTCAGAAAATAGAATTGGTGCCATTTTGGCAACTGAGGTGAGAGAGTGTCTGCTGGGTTCATATGGTCAGGGAATCTGCTAATAGCTTATAAACCTATGAACTGGGCAGTTTGAACTTGTCCCCACCTCAGCGTGGAGAGGATCAGTAATAGAGGAATTAGGCAAAGACTTTTACTAAGAACCAGATCTTTCCTTATTTGAAGGGACTATCTATAACTATTTAAAAGTGTGCCAAGTTTCAGTTTTTCCAAAGAACATAAAAAACAATTTCCTGGGAAAATAGCATGTTATAAATTCCTGGTGAAAATGCTTCTATAACTGGAGACTAGGCTACTAAGATTTATTTTAGGTTTCCTAGGAAATCCACAGCTCCTCAAAGCTCTTCCTATTCCAAACCTGCTAACATAAGCCGGAAATAACTTTAAGTGTACATCACAGTGAGAGTTCTCTATTAGATACCTGTAATTTGAGAACCATTAAGAAGAAGTGACCCACGGACTAAATCTTATAGGAGAGGTCATCCACTATGGATGAGAAGTATTATTGTTCTTATTAGAAAAAAAATGATAATAATATCAGCTCTGTCTATTTCACAATATTATAAGGTAAATAACAGATAAAATTATTTCATTCCTTTAAAAAATTTTTTACTTGCAATTACAGTTGACATACATTATTATGTTAGCTTCAGGCTATCCACCCCAGTGAGTAGACATTGCAAAACTTACAAAATGATCATCCTGATAAATCTTGCACCCATCTGACACCATACATGGTTATTAGAATATTATTATTATTATTTTTAAAGGATTGACATTTTTTTAATGAGTGAGCACATTCATATTTATAACATAATTTCTTTTTAAAATATACTACATATTCTTTTTCTTTTTTTTCTATTACATATATCTCCTCCCCACCCTTGACATTCCCCCGGCCTCCCCTACCCCGCATTGTCTTGTGTCCATTGGTTAAACTTATATGCATGCATACAAGTCCTTCGGTTGATCTCTTATCCCCCCTCCTGCCCCCCAACCCTTCCCAGCCTTCCCGCTGTAGTTTTACAGTCTGGTCAATGCTGCTCTGCTTCTGTATCTATTTTTGTTCATCAGTTTATAATGGTCTTTATTATCCATAAATGAGTGAGATCATGTGGTATTTTTCTTTCATTGACTGGCTTATTTCACTTACCATAATGCTCTCCAGTTCCATCCATGCCGTTGCAAATGGTAAGAGTTCCTTCTTTTTTACAGCAGCATAGTATTCCATCGTGTAGATGTACCACAGTTTTCTAATCCACTCATCTACTGATGGGCACTTAGGCTCTTTCCAGATCTTAGCTATGGTGAATTGTGCTGCTATGAACATATGGGTGCATATATCCTTTCTGATTGGTGTTTCTGTTTTCTTGGGATATATTCCTAGAAGTGGAATCACTGGGTCAAATGGGAGTTCCATTTTTAACTTTTTGAGGAAACTCCATACTGTTCTACACAGTGGCTGCACCAGTTTGCATTCCCACCAGCAGTGCATGAGTGTTCCCTTTTCTCTGCATCCTCTCCAGCACTTGTCGTTTGTTGATTTGTTGATGATGGCCATTCTGACAGGTGTGAAATGATACCTCATTGTTGTTTTGATTTGCATCTCTCGGATGATTAGTGACTTTGAGCATGTTTTCATATGTCTCTTGGCTTTCTGAATGTCCTCTATTGAAAAGTGTCTATTTAGGTCCTTTGCCCATTTTTTGATTGGATTGTTTATCTTCCTTTTGTTAAGTTGTATGAGTTCCCTGTAAATGTTGGAGATTAAACCCTTATGGGTGATAACATTGGCAAATATGTTCTCCCATGCAGTGGGCTTTCTTGTTGTTTTGTTGATGGTTTCTTTTGCTGTGCAGAAGCTTTTTATTTTGATGTAGTCCCATTTGTTTATTTTCTCTTTAGTTTCCAATGCCCTAGGAGCAGTATCAGTGAAGAAATTGCTTCAGCATATGTCTGAGATTTTGTTGCCTTTGGATTCCTCTAGTATTTTTATGGTTTCCAGTCTTACATTTAAGTCCTTTATCCATTTTGAGTTTATTTTTGTGTATGGTGTAAGTTGGTGGTCTAGTTTAATTTTTTTGCATGTATCTGTCCAATTTTCCCAACACCATTTATTGAAGAGACTATCTTGACTCCATTGTATGCTCTTACCTCCTTTGTCAAATATTAATTGAGCATATTGGTTCGGGTCGATTTCTGGGTTCTCTATTCTATTCCATTGATCTATTTGTCTGTTCTTGTGCCAGTACCAGGCAGTTTTGAGAACAGTGGCTTTGTAATACAGCTTGATATCTGGTAGTGAGATCCCACCTACTTTGTTCTTCTTTCTCAGGATCACTGGTTATTAGAATATTATTGACTATCTTCCCTATGCTTTACTTTACATCCCCATGACTATACTATCACTACTAATTTGTACTTCTAAATCCCTTTAACTTTTTCACCTAGTCCCCCAACCCCTTCCCATCAGGCAACCATCAAAATGTTCTTTGTATCTATGAGTCTAGCATGTCTGTTCTGCTTATTCATTTTGGTTTTTTAACATTCAATTGTTGATGGATATGTATTTATTGCCATTTTGTTGTTCATATTTTTGATCTTCTTTTCCTTCTTATTCTTAAAGAAGAACCTTTAACATTTCATATAATAGTGGTTTGGTGGTGATGAACTTTAGGTTTTCTTGTCTGGGAAGTTCTTTCTATGTCCTTTTTCTAAATGATAGCTTTGTTGGATAGAGTAATCTTGGTTGAAGGTTCTTACTTTTTATTACTTTGAATATTTCTTGTCAATCCCTTCTGGCCTGCAAAGTTTCTATTGAGTAATCAGCTGATAGCCTTACATAAACTTCCTTGTATTTAACCAACTGCTTTCCCTTGCTGCTTTTAAGATTCTTTGTCTTTAACCTTTGGCATTTTATTTTATTTTAAATCTTTATTGTTGAAAGTATTACATAGGTCTCCTGTTTTCCCCAATTGAACCCTTATAGCCCACCACCACCTGCCCAGGCTTTCACTACCCTACTGTCTGTGTCCACGGTTATGCATGTATGCATACAAGTTTTTTGGTTGATCTCTTTCAGCCTCCCCCCCCCGCCCCCCCCACCACTTCCCGTCTGAGATTTGACAGTTTGTTCCATGTTTCTATGTCTCTGGCTCTATTTTGTTCATCATTTTACTTTGTTCATTAAATTCCATATATGATTGAGATCGAGTGATACTTGTCTTTCTCTTACTGGCTTATTTCACTTAGCATAATACTCTTCAGGCCCCACCATACTGTCTCAAAGGTAAGAGACCCTTCTTTTTTACTGCTGCATAGTATCCGATATAATAAAATGCTAATATGCAAATTGACCAAACCACAGAATGACTGGTTGCTATGATGTACACTGACCACTAGGGGGCAGACGCTCAATGCAGAAGCTTCCCCCCTGGTGATCAGTTTGCTTCCACAGGGGGAGTGCTGCTCAGCCCGGAAGCCAGCCTCATGGATGGGAAGTGCAGCGCTAAGGATGTCTGACTATTGGACATCCCCACGAAGGCTCCCGATCTGCAAGAGGGGTGCAGGCTGGGCTGAAGGACACCCCCCCCCCCCCCAGTGAATGAATTTTGTGCACTGGGCCTCTAGTTCCATGGTATAAATGTACCACAGCTTTTTATCCACTCATCTACTGATGTGCAGTTGGGTTGTTTCCAGATCTTAACTGTTGTAAATTGCGCTACTATGAACATAGGAGTGCACACATTCTTTTTAATTGGGTTTCTGGTTTTGTAAAATATATTCCTACAAGTGAAATCACTGGCTCAAATGGAAGTTCCATTCCTATGTTTTAAGGAAACTCCATAATGGCTATACCAGTCTGCATTCCCATCAGCAGTATACCAAAGTTCCCTTTTCTCCAAATACATGACAGCACTTGTCATTTGTTGATTTGTGGATGGTAGACATTCTGAGAGGTGTGAGGTGATAGCTCATTATCCTTTTAATTTGCATCTCTCTGATGATCAGCGACTTTGAGTATTTTTTTATATGTCTCTTGTCCATCTGTATATCCACTTTGGGGAAGTGTCTATTTAGGTCCTTTGACCATTTTTTAATTGCATTGTTTGTCTTCCTTTTGCCAAATATGTCCTCCAATACAGTGGGTTCATTTTCATGCTGGTTTATTTTGCTGTGCAGAAGCTTTTATTTTGATGTAGTCTCATTTGTTTATTTTTCCCTTTGTTTCACTTGCCCTAGGCCAGTGGTCAGCAAACTGCAGCTTGCGAGCCACATGCGGCTCTTTGGCCCCTTGAGTGTGGCTCTTCCACAAAATACCGACTTCTGCGCATGGGCCATGAAGTTTCAATCGCACTGTACGTGTGCGCCCGCACATGGTATTTTAACAAAATTTTGTTACTTTTATTGAAACTTCGTGGCCCATGCGCAGAAGTCGGTTTTCGGCCTGGGAGAGTCTATTTTGAAGTACTGTTGATATTTGGCTCTGTTGACTAATCAGTTTGCCGACCACTGCCCTAGGCGTTGTATCAGTGAAAATTTTACTATGTGAAATGTCTGATATTTTGCGGCCTAAGTTTTCTTCAAGAATTTTTATGGTTTCATAACTTACATTTAAGTCTTTTATCCATTTTGAGTTTATTTTTGTGTATGGTGTAAGTTGGTGGTCTAGTTTCATTTTTTTTTTGCGTGTACCTGTACAATTTCCCCATCATTTATTGAAAAGACCATCTTGACTCCATTGTATGCTCTTACCTCCTTTGTCAAATATTAATTGAGAAAAATGGCTTGGGGCTTCTGTTCTAGTCCATTGATCTATATGCCTGTTTTTGTACCTGTACAAGGCTGTTTTGATTACAGACTTTGTATACAACTTGATATCTGATAGTATGCCCTCCAACTTTGTTCATGTTTGTCAAGATTGCTGTGACAATTTGGGGTATTTTTTGGTTCCATATAAATTTTTGGAGTATTTGTTCTAGATTTCTGAAATATGCCATTCATATTTTAATAGGTATTGCATTGAATTTATTGATTGCCTTGGGTAGTATGGACATTTTAATGATGTTAGTTCTACCAATCCATTCTTCCACTTATTTATATCTTCCTCTATCTCTTTTTTCAATGTCCTGTGGTTTCTTTTAATTGTTTAAAGTATTACATATGTCTCCTTTCCCCCCAATTGAACCCCCCGCATCTACTCCCATCCCTGAGGACAAGCCCCCACTGCCTCAGTGTCTGTGTCCATTGATTAGGCTAATATGCATGCATACAAATCCTTTGGTTGATCACATACCCCGCCCCCCGCCCCTTGTCTCTGGATCTGTTTTTGTTCATCAGCTTATGTTGATCATTATATCCCCCATATGAGTGAGATCATGTGATATTTATCTTTCTCCGACTGGCTTATTTCACTTAGCATAATGCTCTCCAGTCCATCCATGCTGTTGCAAATGGTAGGAGTTCCTTCTTTTTTATAGTGACGTAGTATTCCATTGTGCAGATGTACCACAGTTTTTTAATCCACTCACCTTCTGATGGGCATTTAGGCTGTTTCCAAATCTTAGCTATTGTAAATTGTTCTGCTATGAACATAGGGGTGCATATATCCTTTCTGATTGGTGTTTCTGTTTTCTTGGGATATATTCCTAGAAGTGGGATCACTGGGTCAAATGGGAGTTCCATTTTTAATTTTTTGAGGAAACTCCATACTTTTCTCCACAGTGGCTGCACTAGTCTGCATTCCCACCAGCAGTGCAAGAGGGTTCCTTTTTCTCCACATCCTCACCAGCATTTATCATTTGCTGATTTGTTGATGATAGCCATTCTGACAGGTGTGAATGGTACCTCATTGTTGTTTTGATTTGCATCTCTCAGATGATTAGTGATTTTGAGCATGTTTTCATATGTCTCTTGGCCTTCAAAAATAGACACTTTTGAAAAGTGTCTATTTAGGTCCTTTGCCCATTTTTTGATTGGATTGTTTATCTTTCATTTGTTAAGTTGTAGAAGTTCCCTGTAAATTTTGGAGATTAAACCCTTATCTGAAATAGCATTGACAAATATGCTTTCCCATGCAGTGGGCTTTCTTGTTGTTTTATTGATGGTTCCTTTTGCTATGCTTTTTATTTTGATGTAGTCCCATTTGTTTATTTTCTCCTTAGTTTCCATTGCCCTCAGAGCTATATTAGTAAAGATATTGCTACGACATATGTATGATATTTTGCTGCATATGGAGTCTTCTAAGATTTTTATGGTTTCCCGTCTTATATTAAAGTCCTTTAACCATTTTGAGTTTGTTTTTGTGTATGGTGTAAGTTGGTGATCTAGTTTCATTTTTTTGCATGTATCTGACCAAATTTCCCAGCACCATTTATTAAAGAGACTGTCTTGACTCCATTGTATGATTTTGCCTCCTTTGTCAAAAATTAATTGAGTGTAATGGCTTGGTCTATTTCTGAGTTCTCTGTTCTGTTCCATTGGTCTATATATCTGTTCTTGTGCCAGTACCAGGCAGTTTTGAGAACCGTGGCTTTCAATGTCCTGTAGTTTTCTGAGTACAATTCTTTTACCTTCTTGGTTAAGTTTATTCCTAAGTATCTTAGTTTTTTTCCCCCCAGTGGTAAATGGGATTCTTTTTTTTTAGTTTCTCTTTCTGAGGTTTAATTATTGGTGTATAAAAATGCCATTGATTTCTGGGTTTTAATTTTGTATCCTGCTACATTACCAAATTCATTTATTTTTAAAATCTATTTTTTATTGATTTCAGAGAAGAAGGGAGAGTGGTAGAGAAATAGATACACCAATGATGAGAGAGAATCACTGATGGGCTCTCTCCTACATGCCACACACTGGGAATCAAGCCCACGTGCTGGGCATGTGCCCTGACTGGGAATGAAACTAGGACCTCCTTGTTCATAGGTCAATGCTCAACTACTGAACTAAGCCAGCTGGGCCGAATTCATTTATTAAATCTCATATAATTGGGTCATGTTTTTATGTCCATTCAGTTACCCTATGTATTTTGATTGCAACATTCGATCCATTTACATGTAATGTTATTATTGATAGGTAATTATTCAATGCCATTTTAATTCTTTATGCCTATATTTCTCTCTCTAGTTCTTGTTCTCATTACAGCATCCCTTTAGCATATCTTGCAGCACTGGTTTTGTACTGATAAACTCCTTTAGCCTCTTTTTGTCTGGGAAGATCTTTATTTCATCATCTATTTTGAATGATAGCCTTGCTGCATATAGTAGTCTTGGTTTCGGAGCCTTGTTTTTCATTACCTTGAATACTTCATACCATTTCCTTCTGTTCTGCAGAGTTTCTGATAAAAAATCAGCTGACTGTCTTGTGAGAGCTTCTTTGTAGGTGACAAATTTATTTTTCTCTTGCTTCCTTTAATGTTCTCTCTTTTTCTTTAATCTTTATCATTTTAATTATGATGTGTCTGGGCATGGCCTGTTTGGGTTCTTCTTGCTTGGGACTCTCTGTGCCTCCTGAACTTGTGTGACTTTTTCCTTCATCATGTTAGGGAAGGGAAGTTTTCTACCATTATTTCTTCACATGTTCTCTATCCCTTGCTCACTTTATGCCCCTTCTGGCACTACCTATGATGTGAATATTGTTACATTTCATGTTGTTCCACAGCTCCCTTAAGCTGTACTGATTTTTACTTGCTTTTCTTTTCTTTTTGGTTCTCTGACTGAATGATTTTTTTCTATCCTGTTTCCTAATTCACTGGGTCCAATCCTCAGCTTCTCCTAATCTGCTGTGTATTCCCTTCAATGTGTTATTTATTAGTGCTATATCATTATATCTGACTGGTCTTTTTTTATAATTATTATATCTTTTTTCATGTTGTTCAGCATCCTTGCCATCATTATTCTGAACTCTATATTTGATAAATTTCTTATATCCATTTCATTTAGCTCTTCTTAGGTAGAATTCTCTTGTTCTTTTATCTGGGGCTTGTTTTTCATTTTCCCATTTTGGCTGTCTGTTTGGGTTTGTGTCAATGTATTAGGTATATCTGCTACAACTCCCAATCTTTAGTGCAGGACAAAGTTAGACTCTGTTTATGATTCACCCTGCTTGTGGCTTCCTCTTTTGGGGATGGCTGTGTTTGTAAAGGGTCAAGATTATCATCCTAATCTCTGATTTTATCATCTGCTTCATTATTGACTCTCGGTAATATGACCTTCATTTCATGTAATGTATTCTTTACTTCTGACTGGTTCCATTTTATGTTTCATAGTTCCATTTTTATGTTTTCTATCTCTGTTGAAGTTCTCACTAACTTCAACTACTCTTTCCCTAAATTCATTGATCATCTTTATAACCAGTGTTTTGAACTCTGCATCTGATAGATTGCTTATCTCCATTTTGTTTAATTCTTTTTCTGGAATTTTGTTTTATTATTTTATTTGGGATGTGTTTCCTTGTCTCCTCATTTTGGCAGCCTCCCTGTGTTTATTTCAATGTATTAGTTAGAGCTTCTAAATCTCCTGGGCTTGGTAGATTGACCTAATATAATAGGTGTTCTGTGGGGTCCAAGCTGGGCACTGTGTACACCTTCCTGTTGTAGTGGAACCTTGATTGCTGTTGGCATGTCAATGGGAGGGATTTATACGCAGGCCTATCAGCTGCAAGTACTGGCTGTGATCACCACCTACTGTGAAGGATGAACCCCATAGAACAGGAGTTACTCAGAAGGACTCTGATGCCCACTGAGTCCACCCCTTGAGTGTGTCACTTGAGGTGATTGGGTTGTGCTTGGACATGGTTTGAAGATGTCAGGTGTGCTGGCTCTGGAGCCTCTCAGGAGGTGCAGAACATGATCAGCTGCTGCCTTTGTTCTGCTTGGGGCCACCTGACATGAGCTACAAAGTGATCTGCAGATGGCTGCTACTTTTGCTGAGCTTGAAGGTGCCCAGGCAAGGCCAAGCTATGAACCAAGGCTGGCTACTGCTAATGCCAGGCCTGGGGCCACTTAGCAAGAGGTACAGTGCTAGCTGAGGCAAGATACTGCTTGTTTTAGAGATTTTAGGAAAGTCTGAAGCATGAGTCAAGACAGGCCATTCGTGTGGAAAAGCCATTTTAAACTACTTGGATGGGTCCACTAGTTGGGTGTTGCAGGTTCTCAGGGAATCACCAGGGTAGGCAAACAGTGTGAGCCAGGTGGGTAGAGACTCATATATGGCACCAGCCTGCTAGTTCTGTTGGGGGAGGGCTCAGAAAAGGAACAATGGCCTCTATCAGCACCTATGTCTGGGAGAAAGCTGTACCCCAGCTCTTGCACCGATACCAGACTCCCCATATGTCCTTGGGTCCTTTTAGACTTCTGCCCCAGCACTGGAGCTCAGAGGGAGTAAGTCTAAACAAGTTCATGAGTGGGCCCTTTAAAAGGAACTCCTGGGTCTCCATCTGCCCTCCATCTCACTCAACCTCAATGCCTGCAGGTTTTTATAGCTAAAAGTTAAGAAGACTTCTTTTCCTGGCACTGGAACCCTGGGCTCAGGTTTCCTGCATGGGACTGTCGCTCCTCAGGGGAGATTGCCAAGGTCAAGATATCCCTCCTGATTTTTATCTGTCACACATGGGTGTGGGAACAGCCAGTTCCAAGTCTCTGCCCTTCCTAGCAGTCTAGATAAGGCTGCTTCTTTAATTCCCTAGGTTTAGGACTTCCATTCAGGTGGTTCTGTTTAATGGTTGTTCTGTAGTTTAGTTGTAATTTTGCTGTGGTTGTGAGATGAGGTGAGTACCGTGTTTACCTATGCCAGCATCCTATATAATAAAGAGAAAATATGCAAATTGACCGTCACTCTGCCATAAAGATGGCGGCACCCACAGGAGAGGCGGGGGTTTCTGTAACACAAGATGACTGCACCCACAGCAGCGGCTGAGTTCCCATAAAGAGCCTTAATGAGCAATCAGCAGGGACCTGAGGCTGCGCACCCACCATGGGGCTTGACAGGAGACCTCAGGCTGTGCCCCCCACCGTGGTGCCAGGCCAGGGGAACCTCAGGCCGCGCCCCCCACCTGGCAGGGCTTGACAGGGGACCTCAGGCCATGCCCCCCACCCCAGCACCAGGCCAGGGGACCTCAGGTTGTGAACCCACCCAGCAGGGCTTAATGGGGGACCTCAGGCCATGCCCCCTGCCTGGCGGGGCTTGATGGGGGAGCTCAGGCCATGACCCCCACCCGGCGGGGCTTGACAGGGGACCTCAAGGTGTGCCCCCCCACCCCAGTGCTAGGCCAGGGGACCTCAAGCTGTTCCCCTCGCCCTGGACCGGGGGACCTCAGGCCATGCCCCCATCCAGTGGGGTTTGATGGGGGACCTCAAGGCACGCCCCCCTGCCCAGCAGGGCTTGAAAGGGATCTCAAGGCTCACCCCCTCCCCCGGCCCAGTCTGGAGGACCTCAGGCTATGCCCCTTGCACCAGCACTGGGCCAGAGGACCAGAGGCTGTACCCCCCGCCTGGTGGGGCTTGACAAGTGTGGGACTGGCTGGGTCTGGATTTAGCCCAATGGGAGGTGCTGGCCAGGTCTGGGTCTCGTGCAATTTTGAGGTGCACGTGGGTGGGCAGGGACTTGACTCTGGTGCATGGTGTGCCCAGGTGGGGTGTGCCCCAGACTCTGACAGGAGGAAGATTTTCATATATATTTTACTAATTTTCTTTCATCTCTGAAACTTCTATTATAGAGAAAGGGCAAATAGCAATATTAAAATATTTTCTCCTATTAATCCTCTTTTATTAAATAATAAATATTTTGAGTGAGAAACAGCACTGCATAGGAGAGGAAGATGGAGAAATAAGAAATGAGGTCACTTATTATCAAGACTAGTGTCCCGGTGCATGAAATTCATACATATTTATTTATTTATTTATTTATTTATTTATTTATTTATTTATTTTTAAATATATTTTATTGATTTTTTTACAGAGAGGAAGGGAGAGGGATAGAGAGCTAGAAACATCAATGAGAGAGAAACATTGATCAGCTGCCTCCTGCACACCCCCTACTGGGGATGTGCCAGCAACCAAGGTACATGCCCTTGACCGGAATTGAACCTGGGACCCTTCAGTCCGCAGGCCGACGCTCTATCCACTGAGCCAAACTGGTTAGGGCTAATTAATCCTCTTTTAATGTGTATGAATTTCATGCACCAGGACACTCGTTTTGATAATAAGTGACCTCATTTCTTATTTCTCCATCCTCCTCTCCTATGCAGTGCTGTTTCTCACTCAAAATATTGTATAAGTTCTTGTAATTTTTTAAAGAGAAATTTGAATAACTACAAGATAATTTGGGACCCTGTAAGGTTTTAAAATTCCAGGGCAGGGGATTATTGCCATTGAAGATCTAGTTGCAAACTCCCACTTTTATATCTGGAGCTAAGTTTGCCACAGTGACAGCATTTTTCCAGGTGCATTTGTATGTGTTTTCTGTATGTATGGGCTAATGAAGTGCTGTTTTTAAAACTGCCTTAGCTATTGGAGCTCTCTGAAGGTAAAATGAAAATATTCATTTGATTTGAAAATGGAGTCCAAAGACCTGGGTTTATTTTTACTCTGTCACTTTTGGTATAATCTGGGAGACAGCAAGTCACTTAAAATTTTCTGTACCTCAGTTTTCCCATTTATAATTAATGATGGTGAAGGGTTAATAACCACCACTATGTCACTTCACTGGAAATCAGAATGAGATAATGCATGTGAAAATGCTTGTGAACTGGAAATAGCTGTACAAACAACCTCATAGTTATTTCCTAGTATTAGGGGAAATCCCTCAGGGGCCTACTCAGCAGCTGTTTCTGACATTTTCCCTTTACCTCAGCAGGGACCAACTGACATTCTAGACAAGAAGGGAAACTGACTTAAACATTTTATTTTGGGGCCTAACCCTTTAACCTAGCTTCACCACCCATACTTTCAAAAAATACATGCAGGATTAGATTTTATACAAAAATTGGAAGCAAATAAAGCATGTTTTTAATGTTTCCAACTCCCCTTTATCTTTTAACTAGAGGCCCAGTGCACAAAATTTGTGCATGGGTAGGGTCCCTAGGCCTGTCCAGTGATCAGGGCCAATCAGATTCCCCGCCTCCCTGCCTCCTCCTTCCCTCGCTCCCTCAGTGCCCTGCGGCCACCGCTGGTCACCTGCCAAGTTCCACGCTGCCCCCTGGTGGTCAGTGCATGTCATAACGAGTGATCGAACTCCAGGTCTCCTGGTCGAACTCTCGAGGGGACACTTTGCATATTAACCTTTTATATATATAAATTTTTTTTGGTTTCTTTATATTTTTACTTTTTTAGCACCCACTTTCCAAAGGGAGTAAAAGGTAGCAGAAGAAATTATTCTGAGAGATTGTATGCATTAATGGCTAGTAGTGTAAACTCTGGAGGTAAAGAGATATGAGCTGAATCTTGGTTTGACCACTTACTAGTTGTAATCGTGGACAAGTTATCCAATCTCTTAAATACTTATATTCCTGGACTGAAACATTGAGCCAATAATTACACTACCTTACGGGGTTGTTATAAGGCTTAAATGCAATAGTGCCTTGCACAAATTATGTTTTCAATAAATATAACTTTATTTTTATTCACATTATGGTTGTGCTCACTCAGATTTATTTATATTTTAAAGTTACCAACCAGGAAATAGACACTGTCCCAAAGAACAACTTCTGGTTTGGAGCATTAAAAACTAATTCTACTTGGAGCAAAAAATAAGCAAATTAACAAATGTATAAATAAATAAGTATATATATTTCAGAAAAATATGCTTTAAAAAAATTCCCACATCTTAGCCTTTCTGATTTGGTGGTTTGTATAAGTCAG
>NW_005871052.1:6029923-6098759 GCF_000147115.1 Myotis lucifugus | reverse complement strand
TGAGACCAGCTGGGGATGGTGTGGTGGGGGGATGGAACACAGGAGTTTGGCTGGCTACAGGAGATTGGCTGTGGGAGCACACTGACCACCAGGGGGCAGCTCCTGTGTTGAGCGTCTGCCCCTTGGTGGTCAGTGTGCATCATAGCTACTGGCCAGTCATCGGGTCATAACAGTTGCTTAGGCTTATATACATATAGATTGGTTATCTCTTAATACATATGTGCAACCCTGTTCTGTCCAGAGTGCTCTCAACACTGAATGTCTGGTGCCTAGATTGGCTGGTCAAGGCTTTGACCTTGACTAAAACAAACTAACAAAAATAGAGATTTCTGTCCCTGTTATTCAGAAAATAGAACATATGATATGTGTCTCATAGGGCTAAGCTGGATCCCTAGATGTATAATAGGTATGGTATGAAACAAAAGGCTTTGTTTAAATTCATGATTTTTGGCATGGAACACACTTCTATGGATCAACCTCAAATTCACTTTGTCATTTTACAGATTTCCTTTGATTCTATGAAGTTGTACCTGACAATTTATTTCTCAACCAGAGAGAAAAATTTTTAGTGAAGTTGTGAACAGGGACAAATACGTGGTTATTGGTTGGATGAACATTTTCTTATACAAGAAAAGTATACTTAATAGGATCAGAAGGAAATGTTTATCTGATGTTCACATACTCAACCTGATCACTTTTGTCACATTTCTTAACATACAGCATAAGCTATTGTCTTTTAATTTCTCATTTTTGATCAAATGAGGTCTGTGAAAAGTACTTGAAAATGGTAATATATTATAACATTCTGATATTATTATTTGTTATTAGCCTAGTGTTTGGTTGTGAAATGCTCTTGTTAGAGAATATTAAACTTTCTTTTTTGTGTGAAGATATTACTGGTATCCTTCCTCCTCTTAAATGTTTCTAATGCTTACCTTGATTACTAAATGAAGCACATTTTTAAATCTGCTGACTATTCAATCTCAAGGAAGCCTTGAATCCAATATTATTTAAGCAAAGAAACAAACAAGAAGTCATCAGGAGTAGTCTTTATGGTAGCTGTAAGAGTTTGTCTTTTTGATCCTGAGATAGCACATTTTACTCATTTTGGGTAAACTGTCAATTCTTTTCTTACTTCCTGTTTTAAGCAGGAAGTGCTGATAGCATTATATGTAAACAATCACTCTGTGTTGCATAACTGTTACCTCCTTTCAGATTTTAAGAGTGCAAATAGTCTTTTTTTTTTCAGATAGTCTTGTTGTACTTAATAGGTACTTAGGAGAACCTGTCAGAAGAACATTTTAAACAAAGAAGAAAGGGGTTTAGAATTCTAAAAGTCTTTCTTCCACACTGTGTATGTCTTCTTGGGGGTATGATTTATCTGCCAAACATGTGAAATTATCTCTGAATTTGTCAGTCCAGCAGGGTCAGCCCTAAGAAAAATTAGGGAATAAATGACTTTTATTTACAAATCTCCTCCTCTCCTCTCCTCTCCTCGCCTCTCCTCTCCTCTCCTCTCCTCTCCTCTGTTCTCTCTCTTAATCTTCGCTGTCTTCTCTTCTAATGTAGACAGAGTTTCAACTATTTGAAGGAAAACAGACCTGAGAAATCACTAACATTTCAGTGTAAATACATTTAAATTGTTCTTCTTTTCTGAAATGACTTGATTTTATTTTAGTTATATGAAATATAAAATATCAATAAGGAAAATAAAATCAATTTGAAAAATCATCCATGATATCACCATGGTGAATTAATCCACTTTTAACATTTATGTGTATAGCCATTTATACACTGAGTGGCCAGATTATTATGACCACTCCATCAGTACTTTTTTGGGCCACCTTTTGCCTTCAATACTGTGGCGATTCTTCTTGGCATTGACTCCACGAGATGTTGAAAGGTGATGTGAGGAATCTGACACCATGCCTAATGAAGAGCACTGTCCAGTTCTGTGAGATTTGATGGTTATGGAACCACCTGCCTGATGGATCTTTTAATTTTGTCCCACAAATGCTCAATTGGATTGAGATCTGGTTATTGTGGGGGCCACCTAAGCAAGGTAAAGTCTCCCTCATGTTCTTGAAACCACTCCTGCACAATATGAGCACCGTGGCATGGCACATTGTCTTGTTGGAAGAAGCCATCTCCATTGGGATACGTCATCAACATGATAGGATGAACTTGATCAGCAACAATACTTAGGTATGTTGTGCTATTCAGACTTTGTTCCACATGAATTAAAGGGCCCAAATCATGCCAGGAAAACATGCCCCAAACCATAACACTGACCCCACCAGCTTGAAGGGTCGTACTCATGCATGTGGGGTGCATGCTTTCATGCTGTTTCCACCAAATTCTCACTCTGCCATCTGCATGATGCAACTGGAAACGTGATTCATTGGACCACATAACTTTTTTCCAATGCTCAACTGTCCAATCCTTGTGTTCCTGTGTAAATTGGAGACGTTTTATCTTGGTAATTTCAGACAACAAAGGTGTTCGAACAGGCCTTCAGCTTCCATATCCCATACAATGCAGTGTATGGCTAATTTGCCTACAAACGTCAGGTGGTCATAATAATCTGGCCACTCGGTGTATATTCATCAAAATGGGATTACATTATTATGGGAACCAGGCCAGTTCCCCAGATAGTCAAGGCCAGTGGAAGCACAGAGGACTTGTTATCAATACATCAGAATGGCCAAAGGCTGCTTTAGGCATGTACCTAAACGGAATGTTCAAGGACTCTAAGCCTGGGAATCCTAATCAGGTCAAGATACCATGAGTGGGTGCAAGGACACATGGTACACTATGCCCTTCTGTAGCAAATATGATTGATGTAACTATTGGCATGAAGCCTTCTTTGTCTAAATAGTATAAAAGTAGGTTATTGACCAACTAGTTGGCTGAAGTAGGCTGGAGTCGGCTGAGGATGGAGTGAGAAGTCTGCTAGAGAGAGCAGCTAAGATGGAGTGTGTGAAGAAGACTGCTAGAGAGAGCAGCTAGGATGGAGTGGGTAAAGACGTCTGCTAGAGAGAGCAGCTGGGCAGGAGAGACAGGAGAAGCTGCTGAACTGGAGAGCTCAGATACCATTACAATGTGAGGCGGTGAGTCTCGGAGGCAGGTGCGGCTGCTCAGATAATAGCTGTGGGTACAGAGACTGATTCTGCTTTATGGGAAAGATATATGTTCACCAGCCAGTGTCTGGCTACCTGCCTGTATGGACTTTGCTGTGAGGACTGTTCTTATCTGATGGTTCTATGGCTACTGGCTTCAACAATAAAGACTCATTCTTATACACCTACAACTTCTCCATCTCCCAAGACCCTCTGCCATGCTCTGCCCAGACTCAGAACAACTCAGAGCACCAGAGCTCATGCAGAGTTCTTGCTGCGTGCTCTGACAATCCGATATAATAAAACCCTAACATGCAAATCGACCGAACGGTGGAACAACTGGTCGCTATGATGTGCACTGACCACCAGGAGGCAGATGCTCAATGCAGGAACTGCCTCCTGGTGGTCAGTGTGCTCCCACAGGGGGGTTGCTGCTCAGCCAGAAGCTGGACTCACGACTGGCAAGCACAGCAGTTGGTGGGAGCTTCTTCCACCTCCGAGGCAGCGCTAAGGACCCCTTGGGGGACATCCACCTGCCGGCTTAGGCCTGCTCCCGCGGACATACCCCAAGGGGTCCTGACTGCAAGAGGACGCAGGTCAGGCTGAGGGACCCCCTCCCCTAGTGTACGAATGTTGTGCACTGGACCTCTAGTTATATATATTGTGTATCAACATGTTATTTCTATTTAGCATTGTTTATCAACCTGTTATTTTAATTTATCAATGTACTAGAGGCCCAGTGCATGAAATTCATGCACTGGAGGGGGGGATGTCCCTCAGCCCAGCCTGCACCCTTTCCAATCTGGGACCCCTTGGGGGATGTCCAACTGTCTCTTGCAATCCGGGACCACTGACTCCCAACTGCTCACCTGCCTACCAGCCTGATCACCCCCTAACCACTCCCCTGCCAGCCTGATTGATGCCTAACTGCTCCCCTGCCAGCCCGATCAGCTCCAACTGCCCTCCCCTTCTGGCCTGGTTGCCCCTAACTGCCTTCCCCTGCAATCTTGGACCCCCCCCAACTTCCCTCCCCTGCTAGCCCGGTCACCCTTAACTGCCCTCCCCTGCTGGCCTGGTCCCCCCAACTGCTCTCCCTCCCCTTGATGAAGATATTTTTTTGGATTATTTATAGTCAATTTTTCCAGCTCCATTTATTGAAGAAGCTATCCTCCTCCACTGAGTTGATTGTGTGCCTTTGTCAAAGATCAGTTGGGCATATTTGTGTGGGTCAACTTGTATGTTCTTTGTTCTGTTCCATTTATCCATCTCTATGCCTTTGCAAATACCACATTGTCATTATTACTATAGCTACATATTAATTCTTTTTTTTTTTTAAATATATTTTATTGATTTTTTACAGAGAGGAAGGGAGAGAGATAGAGAGTTAGAAACATCGATCAGCTGCCTCCTGCACACCCCCCACCGGGGATGTGCCCGCAACCCAGGTACATGCCCCCGACCTAAATCTGTAGATAAATCTAGGGAGAATCAACATCTTTACTATGTTTACTTTTTCAATCTATGAACAAGATAATGTCTCCCATTTATTCAGATCTTTTTTATTTCATCAGCATTTTATTATTTTTAGACATATATCCTGTACATATGATTTTATTTATTTTTTATTTTTTTTGGAGGTATAGTTATTTTATTTATTTATTTATTTATTTATTTATTTATTTATAAAAATTGTTTTATTGCTTAAAGTATTACAAAGAGTATTACATATGTCTTCTTTTTTCCCCGCCCTTGACAATCCCCTGGCCTCCCCTACACCCCAGTGTCTTACGTCCATTGGTTATGCTTATATGCATACATACAAATCCTTTGGTTGATCTCTTACCGTCCCCCTCCCGCCCCCCAACCCACCCCGGCCTTCCCCCTGTAGTTTGACAGTCTGTTCGAGGCTGCTCTGAATCTGTATCTATTTTTGTTCATAAGTTTATAATGGTCTTTATTATCCATAAATGAGTGAGATCATGTGGTATTTTTCTTTCATTGACTAGCTTATTTCAGTTAGCATAATGCTCTCCAGTTCCATCCATGCTGTTGCAAATGGTAAGAATTCCTTCTTTTTTTACAGCAGCATAGTATTCCATCGTGTAGATGTACCACTGTTTTCTAATCCATTCATCTACTGATGGGCACTTAGGCTGTTTCCAGATCTTAGCTATGGTGAATTGTGCTGCTATGAACATAGGGGTGCATATATCCTTTCTGATTGGTGTTTCTGTTTTCTTGGGACATATTCCTAGAAGTAGGATCACGGGGTCAACTGGGAGTTCCATTTTTAGTTTTTTGAGGAAACTCTATACTGTCTTCCATTGTGGCTGCACCAGTTTGCATTCCCACCAGCAGTGCACGAGTGT
The DNA here is from genome assembly GCF_000147115.1 of Myotis lucifugus. NCBI lineage: Eukaryota > Metazoa > Chordata > Mammalia > Chiroptera > Vespertilionidae > Myotis > Myotis lucifugus. The sequence goes on along the minus strand of NW_005871052.1, from coordinate 6,093,271 downwards.
TCCTTTTTCTCCACATCCTCTCCAGCACTTGTCGCTTGTTGATTTGTTGATGATAGCCATTCTGACAGGTGTGAGATGGTACCTCATTGTTGTTTTGATTTGCATTTCTCGGATGATTAGTGACTTTGAGCATGTTTTCATATGTCTCTTGGCTTTCTGAATGTCCTCTTTTGAAAAGTGTCTATTTAGGTCCTTTGCTCATTTTTTGATTGGATTATCTTCCTTTTGTTAAGTTGTATGAGTTCCCTATAAATGTTGCAGATTAAAACCTTATTGGTGATAACATTGGCAAATATGTTCTCCCATGTAGTGGGTCTTCTTGTTGTTTTGTTGATGGTTTCTTTTGCTGTGCAGAAGCCTTTTATTTTGATGTAGTCCCATTTGTTTATTTTCTCTTTAGTTTCCAATGCCCTAGGAGCAGTATCGGTGAAGAAATTGCTTCGGCATATGTCTGAGATTTTGTTGCCTTTGGATTCTTCTAGTATTTTTATGGCTTCCTGTCATACATTTAAGTCCTTTATCCACTTTGAGTTTATTTTTGTGTATGGTGTAAGTTGGTGGTCTAGTTTAATTTTTTTGCATGTATCTGTCCAATTTTCCCAACACCATTTATTGAAGAGACTATCTTGGCTCCATTGTATGTTCTTGCCTCCTTTGTCAAATATTAATTGACCATATTGGTTCGGGTTGATTTCTGGGCTCTCTATTCTATTCCATTGATCTATATGTCTGTTGTTGTGCCATTACCAGACAGTTTTGAGAACAGTGGCTTTGTAATACAGCTTGATATCTGGTATTGAGATCCCATCTACTTTGTTCTTCTTTCTCAGGATCGCTGCAGCTATTCACGGTCTTTTTTTATTCCAGATGAATTTTTGGACAGTTCGTTCTAGGTCTGTGAAATATGCCGTTGGTATTTTAATGGGAAGTGCGTTGAATTTATAGAATTTATAGATTGCTTTGGGTAGTATGGACATTTTAATGATGTTGATTCTACCAATCCATGAACACGGTATGTTCTTCCATCTGTTTATGTCTTCCTCTATCTCTTTTTTCAACGTCCTGTAGTTTTCTGAGTAGAGGTCTTTTACCTCTTTAGTTAAGTTTATTACTAGGTATCTTAATTTTTTTGGTACGATGGTAAATGGGATTGTTTTTTTAGTCTCTCTTTCTGTAAGTTCACTATTGGTGTATAGAAATGCCATAGATTTCTTGGGGTTAATTTTGTATCCTGCTACATTGCCAAATTCATGTATTACGTCTAATAATTTTTGATGGAGTCTTTTGGGTTTTCTATGTACAATATCATGTCATCTGCAAATAAGGACAGTTTTACTTCTTCTTTAACAATTTGGATGCCTTTTATTTTTTCTTCTTGTCTAATCACAATGGCTAATACTTCCTGTACTATGTTGAACAGGAATGGTGAGAGTGGGCATCCCTGTCTTGCTCCTGTTCTTAGGGGAAATGGTTTTAGTTTTTGCCCATTGAGTGTGAGGTTGGCTGTGTGTTTGTCATATATGGCTTTTATTATGTTGAGGTATGATCCTTCTATTCCCACCTTGCTGAGAGTTTTCATCAAAAATGGGTGTTGGATTTTGTCAAATGCTTTTTCTGAATCAATTGATATGACTATGTGGCTTTTATCTCTAAATTTGTTTATGTGATGTATCACGTTTATTGATTTGCAGATATTGTGCCATCCTTGCATCCCTGGGATAAATCCTACTTGGTCATGGTGTATGATCTTTCTGATGTACTGCTGGATCCGATTTGCTAAGATTTTGTTGAGGATTTTGGCATCTATGTTCATGAGGGATATTGGCCTGTAATTCTCTTTCACTGTGTTGTCTTTATCTGGTTTTGGTAATAGCGTGATGCTCGTTTCATAGAATGAGCTTGGAAGTGTTCCTTCCTCTTGAATATTTTGTAGTAATCTGAGGAGGATAGGTTTTAGTTCTTCCTTGAATGTTTGGTAAAACTCCCCTGTAAACCCATCTGGTCCTGGGCTTTTGTTTGCTGGAAACTTTTAGATGACTCCTTCAATTTCTTCCGTAGTTATTGACCTATTGAGATTTTTAGATTCTTCCTGATTGAGTTTTGGAAAGTTGTATTTTTCTAGAAATATGTCCATTTCCTCCTGGTGTCCAGTTTGTTGGAATAGAGTTTTTCATAGTATTTTTTAATAATCCTTTGTATTTTTGTGTGGTCTGTTGTCATTTTTCCTCTTTCATGTCTGATTTTGTTTATTTGGGTCCTCTCTCTTTGCTTCTTGGTGAGCCTGGCTAGAGGTTCATCAATCTTGTTTATCCTTTTAAAGAACCAGCTCTTGGTTTTGTTGATCCTGTGTATTGTTTTTTGTTTTTGGTCTCTATGTCATTTATCTCCACTCTGATCTTTATTATTTCCTTCCTTCTGCTTATACTGAGCTTTTCTTGTTGCTCTCTTTCGAACTCATTTTGTTCCCAACTTATTTGGCATACCGCCCCCTTTCCAGAAAAAATATTACTCAGCCCCTGGAAATTATTTTTTTTAAAATTTTAATAGCAGTTACTCATCTCTCCCAAATGCACCGGTGGCCATCACCGCCCCCCTGGTTCACTGCAGCACCTACCAGGAGGCGGTAGCGCCCACTTTGGGAATCACTGTTCTAACTCTTTGAGCTGTAGGGTTAGGTAATTTATTACCATTGTTTCTTGTTTTTTGCAGTAGGCTTGTAGAGATATGAACTTCCTTCTCAAGAATTGCTTGCACTGTGTCCCATAGGTTTTGCTTTGTTGTGTTTTCATTGTTGTTTGTTGCCATGATGGTTTTTATTTCTTTTTTGATCTCTCTGGTAACTCAGTCATTGTTTAATAGCATGCTATTTAGTCTCCATGTGTTTGATTTTTTTGGATTGTTTTTATTGTAGTTATTTCCAGTTTTATGCCATTGTGATCTGAGATGATGCTTGATATGATTTCTATCTTCTTGAATTTGAAGAGACTTTGCTTGTGACCCAATATATGTTCTATCTTTGAAAATGACCCATGTGCACTTGAGAAGAATGTATATTCTGTGGCTCTGGGGTGAAATGTTCTGAAGATGTCAATTAATTCCATCTGATCTAGTGAGTCATTTAGGATTGATGTTTCTGTGCTGATTTTTGTTTAGAGGATTTGTCCAATGGTGATAGTGGGGAATTAAAGTCCCCTACTATTATTGTATTGCTGTGGATCTCTCCTTTGATATCCTCCAGAAGTTTTTTTTATTTTATGTATTTGGCTGCTCCTGTATTGGGTGTGTATATGTTTACCAGAGTTATTTCTTCTGGTTGGATTGTTCCCTTTAGTAATATGAAGTGGCCTTTCTTATTTCTTTTATGTCCTTCACTTTGAGATCTATTTTGTCAGATATGAGTATTGCTTCCAGAACTTTTTTTTTTCATTTCCATTTGCCTGAAAAAACCTTTTTCCATCCCTTCACCATCAGTCTGTGTGCGTCTTTTTTTCTGAGGTGGGTTTCCTGTAGACAGCAGATATATGGGTCATGTTTTCCTATCCACTCAGTTACCCTGTCTTTTGATTGGGGCATTTAATCCATTTACATTTAAAGTTATTATTGATAGATACTTGTTTGTCCCCATTTTTATTCTTTACCCCTGTGTTCCTTCTTTGTTTCCTATTTTTTCTTTTTACAGCAGACCCTTTAGCATATCTTGCATTGCTGGTTTGGTGGTAATAAACTCCCGAAGTCCTTTTTTGTCTGTGAAGTTCCTGATTTCACCCTCAGTTTTTTTAAAAAATATATTTCTTTATTGATTTCAGAGAGGAAGGAAGAGGGAGAGAGAGATAGAAACATCAATGATAAGAGAGAATCATTGATTGGCTGCCTCCTGCATGCCCCCCACTGGGGATCGAGCCCGCAACTCAGGCATGTGCCCTTGGCCGGAATTGAACCCGGGACCCTCCAGTCCGCAGGCCGACACTCTATCCACTGAGCCAAACCGGCTAGGGCCACCCTCAGTTTTGATTGATAGCCTTGTTGGGTACAGTATTCTTGGATTCAGACCCATGCTTTGCATGACTTTGTATATTTCATTCCATTCCCTTCTTTCCTGATTTGTTTCTGTTGAGAAATCAGTCGCTATTCTGATGGGGGATCCTTTGTAGGTAACTTTTTGTCTCTCTCTGACCACTTTTAAGATTCTTACTTTGTCACTGGTGTTTGCCAATTTAATTATAATGTGCCTTGGTGTCGGTATTTTGGGGTTCATTTTGTTTGGGACTCTGTGAGCTTCTTGGATTTGTGTGAGTTTCTTCTTCCTTATATCAGGGAAGTTTTCTGTCATTATTTCTTCAAACAGGTTTTCTATTCCTTGCTCAGTTTCCTCTCCTTCTGGCACCCCTATCATGTGGATGTTGTTTTGTTTCGTGTTGTCCCAAAGTTCTCTTAGGCTCTCCTCCTGCTTTTTAATTTTTTTTTTCTAGGTGCTCTGCTTTGGTATTTTTTTTCCTACCTTGTCTTCTAGCTCACTGATGCGGTCCTCTGCTTCTTCTAGTCTACTGTTGATGCTTTCTATTGAGTTCTTATAGCAGTGTGTCATTTTTCATTTCCTCTTGGTTCTTACACATATTATTGAATTTGTTTTCCATTCTTTTCATCCACCTTACGACCATTTCTATGAATTCTTTCTCTAACAGGTTGCTTGCCTCCATTTCTTTTACTTTCTTTTCTGGTGATGCTTGTTTTCTTTCATATGCAGGCTGTTTCTTTGTCTCCCCATGACTTCTCTTCTCCGGGTGTCTGATTATGTAGTTCTCTCTCTCCTGCGTTGATTTAAAGGCACAAAATACAACAAAACAATGAACAATGCACAAGGCACTGAACACAAATGTATTCATGATACTAATAACCCCAAATAAAGATGACCACCAGCGTAAAGAGAGTTAGTGGATAAGAAAGAAAGAAGAGAAAAAGAAAAGAGAGAGAAAAAAAAGGAGTGCAAAAATGAAATTGGGAAAAGGATTAAAAAGTAAGAGAGAAAAAAAAGAGAATGAAATAGAAGAGAGGAAAAAACTATTTATATGGGGAGAAAAGTCCAATAGGACAACCAGTAATCCCAACAAATGACTGCAACAAATACCTAGAGATGAATGCAAACTACAAACAACTAATATCAAGCGAGTTGAGGGAAAACAGAAGCAAAAAATAACCAAAAACAAAACAACAACAAAAAACCAAAAAGAAAAAGCGAAACAATCTCACAAACAAGCATGAAAAAACCCCAATATAATCAACAATCAAGCAAACAACAACAAAATGACAGAGAGGAAAAAAAATTGGATAGTAAAGAAAGAGAAGAGAGAGGTGTGTATGGAGTTAGAGCAGGGGATGGAAATGAGATATATAAGTAGGGTGAAATTTTAACAGGGGATAAAAAGAAGGAATAGGGAAAATCTAAAGCAGGAATAGGGTAAGAGAAACAGGACAACAAAAGGGGAAAAGTGAGGAAGAGAGTGTTGGCATAAAAGTAAAGTTGAGATAGAGTAAAATGATGCTAAAAGAAAGATGAAAATAGAATGTAGGACATTAATCCCAAAATAAAATAAAGAGAAAATAAAATGACACTTAAAAAAAAGGTAAAATAGTAGTAGTAATAATACGGATTAAAAATAAAAATGTAATAATGGGGATTTTTCTTTATCTCCCCTTTTTTGTTTCTATTTATTATATAAACTGCTACACCTCCCAGACTTTATGGGGTGGTCTTCTGTGGTAGGTGTCTTGTAGAACCAAGTGGTACTGTCTCTTAGTCTCCTGACCTGGGTGCTCTAGGAATGCCCCTTGCTTGAATTATTTGAGTTCTCCTGTTGTAGTTGGGTCTTGAATATTCTTGTTGCATTCCTGGATGGAGCCTCCTCTCAGGCTTGAAGACTATGTGGCTCACTCCAGAATAATATATGTGAACTGTTGTGGAGGTGCTGACTAAACCAAACAAAACAAAACACAATACAGCAATACAAGAAGCCAAACAAAGAAAACAAAAACATGCACAAGAACCCTACAACACCAACAAAACAATCACCAGAGAAGAGAGAATTAGGAAAGAGAAAAGAATGATAGAAAAAAGTGTTAACGTAAAAAACCATTGAAACCTGTAAAGAATTTTTGGTGAGTTTATTTGAGCCAAACTGTCGACATATGCCGGGAAGCAGAACCTCAACGAATTGAGATAATGCTCCGGAGAATGGCGGTGTTACATCTGTACTTATACATTGCAATCAAAGGAGGAACATAGGTGGGTTACATGAAATTCATTGGTGATAGATTAAGGAGGAGGGATAAAGCAAAGCAGGGAAACCCCTGAAATTGGATTAAAAAGCAAAATGATGGACACATACTTAGGTGGGTGCAGGAACAATTAACATGATAATGAAGGAATGTGTGGTATCTGTCCTGGAGCCCAGCACATTTGGTTGTGCCCCAAGGGGTCCAGAAAAAGGGAAGTTACAAGTTACCCAGACATTTCAAGGGTATGTTATCATAGATGCAAAAAAGACAGAGAGGCTCAGTTAAGGTAAAGGTTGACCTTGTCAGTGAAGATACTGGCCCAGGACGTAACTGCCCACCATAACTGCTTTTAGTAAAAGTTTAATTTCAGACCATCCTTTGTGGTTACTTTAGGTCTCTGAGTCTGCAAGACTGCCATGCGGGCCTCTCCTGAGCTTGTCAGCTTAGCATGTGGCCCCTTTATCCACAAAAGGAAGAAAAAAAATATGAGTTGAAAATAAAACAAGCAAACAAAAAACCCACAAAGAAACCACCAAAAAGCAATGGGGGGGAGGGGGGGGAGATATGTAGATGCAGAGGTGAAATAAAGAAAATAAGAGTAAAGAATTAGGGAATAAGGAAGGAAAATGGTTTAAAATAAAGGAGCAAGAAACAAAAGAAAAGAAAAAAGTTGAAAAGGCAAATAGAGGATAAAGCAGATAGACCTAAAATAAGAAGAGGAAAAACAATGAGTAAACAGGAGAAAAAGAAAAGAGCGAAAGAAAAGAAAAAAAATTGAGTAGTGAAAAAAAGAAAAAACAAAAATATTGAATTGAAAATGAGAAGAGAAAAATTAATATGTGAACAAAACAATGAAGACTAAATAATAACAAATTAATAAAGCAGATAGATAAATAATATAAATTTAAAAAGGGGAAAAATGAAAGAAAAACAAAAAAAGAAAAGAAACAATGGACTAAAAAAGAGAAAAGAAAAAAAATAAAGTGAAGTGGCATTTGTTTCAGCAGAGTTTAGTGGCCCATGAGAGCTCCCTTTGTATCCAACTCTTCTGATGACTGAAAGATCAGACGGAGGCCTAAAACCAGGACTACAGGCTTTATTAGAGGAGAAGTACCTGCACAAGGGGAGAGCAGCAGCACGTGCAGGGGTGGGCACGCCTTTTGAGGGGCAGAATGGGAAGGGGTGGGGGGACTTAGTGTACTCGGCGCACACTGATTGGTGGCTTACTGTATTGTCCATATAGGACAAGGGCTTAGGGTATTTGGCAGGTGTGGATTGGTGGTCTAATGTATAGTCCATATAAGGTACCTGGTTAGTCACTCAGGTATTTCTGGGCTGCAGGTTACGTCATACCCAGCCCGCCAGTTGGGGGAAGGGAGGATCTATCAATGACTATGGCTGACTGCTTTGTCTGCCTATTCTGGGCTTCCTGTGAGGTACTTAGGTGCTAACCACTGTCAGGAACTGTCCTCCTTTGGCTTTCAGCAACCTGCTTGAACCTCCAAGAGATCCAGTTTGTGTCTGTCTCCACAGGCCTTAGCTGAAAGCAGGAGGGGCCAATCTGCCCTCGAAAGTAGTTTAGTTAGTAAGATGGGGACCCAGGGCTTGGTCAGCTAACTTCCCCTCTGCCTGCCTTTGTCTGCTAGCCAGCTGTCAATCATAATCACTCAAAAATCTGTTTCTGAAAGGGCCTTAGGTGGGGGAAGTGCTGTTTAGCTTTAAGGAAATGTGGTGGGTGTGTTTCCCTGTCTCAGAGCTACTCCTCCGTGAGTGGCCCAAAATATTGCTCTGCGCTCAGCTGAGCAGAGTTCCTTACATGTAGTCCAGTAGTAGTAGTATTGGCTGGAAATATGGAGTTTCTATGATCTCTCCTTTGGGGGGAAAGTACAAGACAGGCTCCTGGGATAGTGGGGCAGACAGCCCTTCCCCCAATCCAGTCACTGAGACTGTTTAACCCCATATGGTTGGCCTCTGCTTTTGTTTTTTTCTGAAAAGGTCAAAATGCAGGATGTGGCAGGCAGTGCTCTTGAGGGTGGGGCAGGCTGTATCTCCTAGGGCATTTTTTTTTTCTTTTCCTGCCTGTGGCTACTGGGAGTGGCTAGCTCCTCTCGGGAAAAAATGGCCATTTCAGTTTGTGGTCTACAACCAAACTCAGGACTCCTGGCTGCTACTTTTCCACATTTCCTTCAATGTTTCCCATCCTAGCTTCTCCTTAAGTCCAGGCCTCCCTTCCTGCACCAAGACTCAGGTGAGTAGCTGCAAATGAAAACTCCTGTGCTCTGTGTTAAAAAAAACCTTAAAAATAAACACACAAACAACCCCCCAACCCAAACTGCAGATTTCCCTCTGAGAAACTCTGGCCTACTGGTTCCAGTCCCCACCACATCCAGGAGCCCTGCTGTCTTTCACTGGTGGATGTTACTTTGCTGCTGGTCTCCGATTTGGTGCTCTGGGCTGTGGAGCCCAGCCTGGGTTCCAGGCCTCTATATTCTGAAGGAATAGATCCTCCCATACCTGGGAGCTCCTTCCTCTCTGTCAGCCCCCACTAGCAGGTCCTGGAAGCTGGGTCATCTCCTCTTTTAACCTCACCTTTCCTACTAGTCTCCAGGTGTTTTATGACCTTCCTCGATATGTCTTCTTCTCAGCTGGACCTCAGTTGGTAATTCCAGGTGAATGTTCTTCAAGTTAGTTGTATTTCCAGTCTGTCCCTGGGAGAAGGTGCATGAAATGTCTGCCTATTCGGCCACCTTTTGTGTGTGTGTGAGACCTACATTTAAATAAATTTTAAAGTACACGCTACCATGCCATGTTATACAGTAGATCTCTAGAACTTATTCTTTCATAATCAAAACCCTGTACCCTTTGAAAAATTACTCCCCATTTCCCCAACCCACAACCCTGGCAACCACCATTACATTCTCTCATTATCTGAGTGACTATTTTAGAAACCTCATGCAAATGAAATCATGAAGTATTTGTCATGAAGTAGTTTATTTCATTTAGCATAATCTCCTCCAAATTTATCCATGTTGTTGCAAATGCTAGTAGTTTCTTATTTCTTAAAGAGGAATAATGTTCCATTGCATGTATATACCACATTTTGTTTATCTATTCATCTGTTGAAGGATACTTGGGTTATTTCCATATCTTTACTATTGTGAATAATGTTGCAGTGAGCATGGGAGTGAAGGTACAGCTTTGAGATCCTGATTTCAGTTCTGGATATATGTCCAGAAATGGGATTGCTGAATCATATGGTAGTTTTAGTTTTAATTTTTCAAGGACGTCCATACTCTTTCCCATAGCTGCTACACCTTTTTGGATTTTCATCAATAGTGTACAAGAGTTTCAATTTCTCCACATCCTTGCCAACACTTATTATCTCTTTACATTTCCTGAGGAATAAAGCTAGAGCTTTTGCAAATCTATTGGATTTTTCAAAGAGATGTTCATTTTTATTGGCTTCTTTTAATTTGATTTATTTACTTTCTTATCTTTATTTCTTATTCTTATACATACATTTGGTTTAATTTACTCTTCTGTGTCTAGTATTTTCAAAAATTAAATTTATTGGGGTGACATTGGTTAACAAGATTATATAGGTTTCAAGTTTACATTTCTATCATATATGATCTGCATATTGTATTATGTGTCCACCATCCAAAGTCAAATAATCTTCCCTCACCATATATTTGGCCCCATTTACCCTTTACTATTGCCCATCTCCCTTCCCTCTGGTAACAACCATATTGTCTGTTTCTTGTTTTAGAGCATGTTATTCTCCAGGTGTTTTCTTTTAAAAATATTTAAAAATTTTTCATTTAAAGGTTTTATTTTTTAATTAGTTTACTTTCAATATAATTTTGTATTAATTTAAAGTATATAATCAGCCCTAGCTAGTTTGGCTCAGTGGATAGAGTGTCGGCCTGCAGACTGAAGGGTCCTGGGTTCGATTCCAGTTAAGGGCACATGCATGGGCTGCGGGCTCAGCTCCCAGTAGGGGGCATGCAGGAGGCAGCCAATCAGTGATTCTCTCTCATCATTGATGTTTCTATCTCTCTCTCCCTTCCTATCTGAAATCAATAAAAATATATTAAAAAATAAAATATATAATCATTATGCTGTACAACTAAAGGTATAGTCTAATATATTTGTGACTTAATTTTTAATGTTTATCTATTTATAAGTGTTTTTAATTTCCAAATATTTGTGTATTTTCCCAAATGGCCTACTGCTATTGATTTCTAGTTTAATTCCATTATGCTTACATAACAAACTTTATATAATTCAATATTCTTATATTTGTTAAGATTTGTTTCATGACCCAAAATATGGTTTATTTTTGGTAAATATTTCATGTTTACTTGAAAATAATTTGTATTCTGCTTTTGTTGTGTAGCATGTTGTTTAAATGTCAGATTAAGTTGGTGAATGGTGTTTAGATCTTCTATATCATTACTAATGTTCTGACTACTTCTTATATCCCATATAATAAAAGCCCAGTGACCAAATGGTGGAACCACCAGAACAACTGGTTGACCAGTCACTATGACACGCACTGACCACCAGGGGGCAGATGCTCAACACAGGAGCTGGCCTCTGGTGGTCAGTGTGCTACCACAGTGGGACCGCCCACTCCTCCTGCTGCCTCCTCTGGATACCTGCAGGCCCAGTGCCACTGTTAGGAGGCTCACAGAGCTGACCCTGGAAGCTGGGAGGCAGGTTTGTGGTTGCTACGGGACTGAGGCCTACTCCGCTGCCTCTCAGTGCTATTGTCCCTAGGCCTGGCCCTGACCGAGTCCCCTGGAGAGGTGAGTGCTCCAGCTCCACAGAAGATGTCAGACCAGGGTGCAGCCACTCAGAGAGCAGGTCCACATGCTGCTCGGCTGACCAGGATGAGGCTGACCAGGATGAATGGTACTCCCACAGCGGGCCGATCCCCGCATGCCAAACCCCCCACCAGTGCACAAATCCCATGCACTGGGCCTCCAGTTTACTAATAAGAGAAGAGTGTTAACACCTCTAACTATTCTTTGGATTTGTTTTTCAGTTGTATCATATTTTGATTTATGTGTTATTGAGTGCATACACATTTAATATTTTCACATCTATCTGGTGAATTAATCCTTTTATAATTATGTAATGAACCTCTTTAACTACATGGGATTATTTTTAAAATAACATTAACTTCCTTTATAAATTACAAAAATAATTTTTGTTCAATTAATAAAACTTACAAAACCAGAAAATCACCACAGAAAAACCCTTTATAATCGCACTACACCAATACTACCATTCACATTTGTCTTCTGAAAACACATACACAAATAAATACATTATTGGCTACAAAATGGTATAATGTACAGATTATTTTTTAGCCTGCTGTTCACTGACAATATTTTATGAGACTATCAGTAAGTCTTTTTTCTAAAGCATAATTTTTAATTTCATAATTTGATTATAAAAGAGTCCCATAGTACAAACTAAAATGACATAAAAAATGAAGTGACATGTCTTTGTTACTTAATACTGTTCCTCTGTTCACTCAGTTACCAATCCTTCCTCTACCACATGTAACTACTTTTGTTAGTTTTTTTTGTTAATCTTTCTATAGTTTAAAAAAAATAAAAACACAAGCAAAGTTATATTTTAAGTTTATATGTTCACAACATTTTGGAAAACAAAATGTATCATTTTAAAGATGCTATGCTGCACATTTTTGTTCACTTAATTTATCTTACAGATCTTTTTCATAGCAACACCTTGAGGGCTTTCTCATCCATGTTCACAGCTTTGTCTACTCTATTATATGGATGTATCATAATTTATGTAACTAGTCTCCTATTAACAAGTCTTCTATTGATGGACATTTGGTTGTTTTTAATCTTTAGATATTACAAGTAATGCTGGAAACAATAAAATTTTAATAGTTTAGTTATTTTATGTTATACATATAGCACTACTTATTTAAATACTTGCATATTGTTGAATAGTATTTCAAATATTTTATCATAACCAATGCTACAATCAACATTATTGCACTGACATCTTTGTGCATATCTATATTTTCCTAAAATGAATTCTTAGAGACTGTACTATTTTGTATTATTTATTACTATAGCTTGATTATGAACTCCTTGAAGGAAGGAACTTTTTGTGGGGACAAATTTTGGTCCAAGCGTTTGTCGACTATAAGAAGTAAAAAGAATTGCTGTACTCCTCGACGCATTTCCATAGAGAAAACACCTACATCTGAGGGCAATGAAAGCAGGGAGCCTGGGTAGTCATACTGAGCCACTCTTCAACTGAAGGCAAGGAATACAGGGAAGCTAGGAGTACAGGCAACCAGTGGAGAAAACTAAAATGGTGTTCCCCCCACCTCTTCCAGGGACAATACCACACCAATTTGGTACTAGAGGAGGAAAAATATGAAGCATATGGGGATTCTTGACTAAAACTCTTCCCCTGGTATACAAAGATGATATTCCTGACTGTCCATTAGTAGGTCATGTGTTTAGAGTTGTTTCTTTAGTTGTGAGAATGAAAGACCATTCCCTGTTTGTGACTTTTGGCTCATTCTGGGAAGATGTTTGATTGGAGTTAAAATGTAAATGATAGCCCGCTGGTGTGGCTCAGTGGTTGAGCTTCGACCTATACACCAAGATGTCACTGCTTTGATTCCCAGTCAGGGCACATGTCCAGGTTGTGGGCTTGATTCCCAGCAGTGGGAGTGCAGAAGTCAGCGGATTGATGTTTCTCTCTACCTCTCCCTTCTTTTCTCTCTCTGAAAATCAATAAAATATATTTTAAGAAATGCAAATGATAGGAGAAAAGACAATAAATCTTGGTACCTTAAGCAGCAAAATCCAGCAATCAAAATTATCTGGGTCTAAAGATAGTAGGAATATGTCAGTAACATGTCAGATTATTCCTATACGGAAGTATAAGAAAGTGTTGGCTAAGTGTTTTTTAAGCTTTAGCCCTAGCTGCCTTGATGGGTACATGATAATATGGATAAGGGCATCCTGAAAAAATTATCAGACAAAATAAATAAGTTTGAGAAAAGTATAAATAAAACACCCTGCTTCTTGTAGATTTGTACAAAATAAATGCTCAACTTCTGCTGGCAAAGTATTATTTGCCCTAAATGAAAAATCCAATATAGTCCAGAGGGGCAAAGAAACTTAAATTCTATTTTTCATCAGAGGTATATAATCAATTTTTCCTTTTTCTGAGGATTGAGAATGTGGACACCAGGTAAGGTTACTTAACAACTGTTTTAATCTCTGCAGTGTTTTTAAATCCCGATAAGTGCCATTTGGATATAGGGGAAGTGGTGGGTAGGCTGTTGAAACCTGCATCAGAATTTCTCTTTTATTTGTTGAATATTCCGCCTGGTGCCTGATGTATATTCTAAGATATCCATCAAGTTTAGCAGCACTTTTATCACCTGACCAATGGTGCTTCTTGACCTAATACAGTGACCTTTCAGATATCTCAGGAATAATTAACGATCAAATATGTTAAAGGTTTGCTACTGTTCTTTAACAATTCAAAACAAGAAACAATTTAAGTGTTTCTGGCAAGCTGACATTTCTTGTAAATGGTACTAAGAGAAAACTGGAGTGCTGCCATTGGCCATTTAACTGTAATCAAGATTATATAACATGTAAACCCAGAAATGCTTCCAAAATATAATTAAAGGTTTCTTGGCTGTTTGTGCCATTTTATCCTGTGATTTGTTCTGTTTATGATTGCTCTTTATCTCTACTAATGACTTACTGTGGACATTCTCTTAAAGTTCAATATCCAGCTTACTTTTTTTCTTTCAATTTTATTTTTTATTACAGTTTGCATTCAATATTATTTTGTATTAGTTTCAGGTTTACAGCATAGTTGTTAGATAATCATATGTTTCAAAGTATTCCCCCAATATTTCAGTACATACCTGGAACTACACATAAGTATTACAATTTTATTGACTACTGGAGGCCTGGTGCATGGATTTGTGCACTGGTGGGGTCCCTCGGCATGGCCTGCGGGGATTGGGCTGAAATACTCTCTCGAACATCCCCTGAAGGTCCTGGATTGCGAGAGGGTGCAGGCCAGGCTGAAGGACCCCACTGGTGCACAATCAGGGCCCAGGAGGGACCAGGGCGGGCTCCAGGGCATGTCCGGCCCATCTTGCCCAGTTCTGAGAGGCTGAACCCCAGCAGCAAGCTAACCTACTGGTTGGAGTGTCTGCCCCCTGGTGGTCAGTGCATGTCATAGCAACTGGTTGAATGGTCAACTGGTCAGACACTTAGCATATTAGGCTTTTATTATATAGGATAATCTCTATATCCCCATGACTACTTTGTAACTACCAACTTGTATTTCTTAATCCCTTAACATTTTTCACACTGTCACCTAAACTCCTCCTGTCTGGAAACCATCAGTTTGATGGCTATATGCATATGGTTCAATTTTGTTCATTTTGTATTTTTTAAAAAATAATTTAATTGGTGTAATATTGATGAATAGGATCATATAGATTTCAAATATATTAGGTGTACCATTTAATGCGGATTTTGTAATAAAAGAAAACATGATAATTTCAAGAGAAACATCAAAGGTGCTTTATTCAAAGTAATGTCCATCTCTAGCTACATATTTCCCCCATCTTTAGGTAATTTATGGATACTGTCCTAATAGAACTTTTCTTGTTTTGAGGCAAACCATTCAGAGACCCAATTTTCCACTTCTTCATATGTTTTGAAGTGCTGCTCAGAAAGTGTATGTGCCATCCATTAGAACAAGTGGCAATCTGAAGGAGCAAGAACTGATGAATATAGCGGGTGGATTAATACTTCCTGGGCAAGATCTTTTACTATGTCTTTAACTGGTTTTGAAGTGTGTGATGGTACATCATCATGAAGCAAAATTACTCTGCCATGTCTTCTGGAACATTCTGGTCATTTCAAGATCAAAGAGAGGTTCAAATTGATTATTTGTTGTCAGTAGCGATCAGTATTAATAGTTTCACCTGGTTTAGAAGCTCATAATACACCACACCTTCCTGATCCCACCAAACGCAGAGCGTTGCCTCCTTTCCGAAGCAATTTGGCCTTGCAGTCGATGTTGATGGTTGACCTGGATCAACCCATGATTTTGTGCTTTTGGGATTCTCAAAATAAATCCACTTTTCATCACCAGTCACAATTTGATGCAAAAAAAGACTTTCTTTCGTGCCATTGAAGCAACATTTTACTGAAGACTTTTTGGTTTTCCATTTGTCTTTCATTCAGTTGATGTGACACCCATTTTCCTTTCTTTAAAATCTTTCCCATTGCTTGTAAATGATTGGAAATTGTTTGCTGAGCAAAGTTTAATTTTTCTGCAAGTTGTTTTTGAGTTTGACATGCATCTTCATCCAATAATGCTTGTAAGTGTTGATCTTCAAACTTTTTCAGTTGACCTGGACATTCTTTGTCTTTCACATAGAAATCATCACTTTTTAAGTGTTTAAACCAGCATTCACAAGTATCTTGAGATGGAGAATGTTCACCATAAGCTTCCCGAAGTATATGATAACTTTTTCTTTAAAATAAAGTAATGAATTAAAACTTCCCGCAAATGCTCTTTTTTTTGGCACGAAATTTGACATTTTTAAGAGTAAAAATATCTATGTTGTTAACACCTTCAGCAAATTTGACATATGAAGTTGTGAAACTTGTTGTCAATATAACAAAATAGCATACATATCAAATTGCAGATATATCAACATATGTGTAACTCCATCTATTGAAAAAAATCTGCATTATTAACTGGTTTTGTGCCCACCACCCCAAATCAAACCATCCTCTATCACCATATACTGGGACCCCTATAACCCCCTCAACCCCCCCCATTTCCTTCCCTCTGGTAACCAACACATGGTTGTCTGTGTTCATGAGTTTTAGTTGTATATCCCACATATGAGTGAAGTTATGTGGTTCTTAGCTTTTCCTGATTGACTTATTTCTCTTAGCATAATATTATCAAGGTCAATCCATGTTGTTGCAAATGGCAGTATTTCGTCTTATGGCTGAGTAGTATTCCATTGTATATATGTACCACATCTTCTTTATCCAATCCTTTTATTGAAGGACACTTTGGTTGTTTCCATGTGTTGGCCACTGTGAATAAAACTGCAAGGAACATAGTGGTGCATATATCTTTGCAAGTACACATGTTTAAGCTTTTGGGTAGAAACCCAGGAGAGGAATTGTTGGGTCATATAGTAATTCTAGTCTTAATTTTATGAGGAACGGCCAGACTGTTTTCCATAGTGGCTTTATCAGTCTATATTCCCACCAGCAGTGAACGAGGGTTTCCTTTTCTCTACATCTCCAGCACTTGTTATTGTCATGCTGATAATAGCCATTCTAACAGGTGTGAGGTGGTATCGCATTGTAGATCTGATTTGCATTTCTCTAATAACTAGTGAAATTGAACATCTTTTCATATAACTGTTGGAAGTTTGTATATATTCTTGGGAGAGGTGTCTGTTCAGGTCCTCTGCCCATTTTTAAATAGGATTGTTTGCTTGTTTGGTGTTGAGTTGTATGAGTTCTTTACATATTTTGGATATTAAACCTTTGTCTGAGCTGTTATTTGCAAATATATTCTCCCATTTGGTCTGTTGCCTTTTTGTTTTGCTGTTGGTTTCTTTTGCTGTGCAGAAACTTTTTAGTTTGATATAGTCCCATTCATTTATTTTGCCTCTATTTTCTTTGCCTTAGGATTCAAATTCATAAAATGTCTGCAACCAAGTACCTATGTTTTCTTTTATGTAATTTATTGTTTCAGATTTATATTTAGGTGTCTGATCCATTTTGAATTAATTTTTGCATACAGGGACAAACTGTAATCAGTTTCATTCTTTTGAGATTCCACATATTAGTGAAATAATATGGTAAGTTCCTTTCTCTGACTAACTTATTTAATTGAGCATAATACCTTCTAGGTCAGGGGTGGGCAAACTTTTTGACTCGAGGGCCACAATGGGTTCTTAAACTGGACCGGAGGGCCGGAACAAAAGCATGGATGGAGTGTTTGTGTGAACTAATATAAATTCAAAGTAAACATCATTACATAAAAGGGTACGGTCTTTTTTTTTTTAGTTTTATTCATTTCAAACGGGCTGGATCCGGCCCGCGGGCCGTAGTTTGCCCACGGCTGTTCTAGGTCCATCCATGCTGTCACAAATTTTATTATTTTTTATAACTGAGTAATATTGCATTGTATATATGTACCAAGATTTTTTCTTCACTCTCTGTTGATGGACATTTGGGTTGCTTCCATATCTTGGGTAATGTAAATAATGCTGCAATGAGCACAGGGATGCATATATTCTTTCAAATTACTGTTTTGGGTTTGTGGATATATATCCAGAAATGGAATCACTGGGTCATAAGGCTATTCTACTTTCCATATTTTGAATACCCTCCATAATGTTTCCCATCGGGGTGGCAGAAGTCTATTCCTACCAATAGTGCACAAGGGTTCCCTTTTCTCCACATCCTCGACAACATTTTGGTTTGTTGATTTATTCATGATAGCCATTCTGACAAATTTGAGGTAATATGTCATTGTGGTTTTAACTTGCATTTCTTTGATGATTAGTAACATTGAGCATTTTTTCACATGTCTATCGGCTATCTGTATATTCTCTTTGAAGAAATGTCTATTTAGGCCCTCTGTTCTTTTTGCGTTTTGTTAATCCTCACTGAAGGTATTTTTTCCATTGATTTGTAGATAAAGTGGAAGGGAGGGAGAGGGAGAGAGAATGAGAGAGAAAGAGACGGGAGGGGGTAGAGAGAGAGAGAGAGAGAAACATTGATGTATGAAAGACACATTGATTGATTGCCACCTGCATGTGCCCTGACCGAACTGGCAACACAGGTATGTGCCCTTGACTTGGAATCAAACCTGTGACCTTTCGGTGTATGGTCTGCTGCTCTAGCCACCAAGGAAACACCAGCCAGGTAGATACTTCCAAATTTGTTCTTCTTTCACAAAATTAATGCAGCTTTTTGGGTCTTTTATGGTTCCATATAAATTTGTGGATTATTTGTACTAGTTCTATGAAATATGCCATGGTTATTGTGATAGAATTGCATTGAATGTATGGATTGCTTTGGGTAGTATGGATATTTCAATGACGTTAATTATTTCTATCCTTTAGCATAGAATGTAATTTTTTGAGTATAAGTCTTTCACCTCTTTGGTTAAATTTATTCTTAGGTTGTGTGTGTGTGTGTGTGTGTGTGTGTTTTTTCTTTGTTAGTTCATTTTGTTCATTAGATTCTAAATATATGTGAAATCATATGGTACTATACTTGTCTTTCTCTGACTGGCCTATTTCACTTAGCATAATGCTCTCTAGGTTCAGCCATGTTGAAAGGGATAGATTTCCTACTTAGTATTCTACTGTGTACACTTCTTAGGTTAAATTTATTCCTAGGCATTTTATTTTTTATGATGCAATTGTAAATAGGATTGCTTTCTCAGTTTTCTTTTTTTTCAAATTTAAATTCTTTATTGTTTAAAGTACTACATATCTCTCCTTTTTCCTCATTGACCTCTCCCTGGCCACTCCCACCCCTCAGCACCCTACTGTCTGTGTCCATTGGTTATGCCATCACCAACCTACAGTCTGTGTCCATTGGTTATGCTTATATGCATGCATACAAGTCCTTTGGTTGATCTCCTACACCCCCCTCCCCTGACTTCCCTGTGAGGTGGGACGGTCTGTTCTATGCTTCTATGTCTCTGTATATATTTTTAAAATTTTCTTTATTGATTAAGGTATTACATATGTGTCCTTATCCCCCTCTTATTCCCCCCACCCCCTTGCTCATGCCCTTGCCTCCCTGGTGTCTGTGTCCATTGGTTAGGCTTATATGCATGCATACAAGTCCTTTGGTTGATCTCTCCCCCTTCCCCAACCCTCCCCTGCCTTCCCTCTCAGGTTTGACAGTCTGATTGATGCTTCTCTGTCTCTGGATCTGTTTTTGTTCATCAGTTTATGTTGTTCCTTATATTCCACAAATGAGTGAGATCATGTGATATTTATCTTTCTCTAACTGGCTTATTTCACTTAGCATAATGCTCTCCAGTTCCATCCATGCTGTTGCAAATTGTAAGAACTCCTTTTTTTTTTTTTTTTTTTACCGCCATGTAGTATTCCATTGTGTAGATGTACCACAGTTTTTTAATCCACTCGTCTATTGATGGGCACTTAGGCTGTTTCCAAATCTTAGCTATGGTGAATTGTGCTGCTATAAACATAGGGGTGCATATATCCTTTCTGATGGGTGTTTCTAGTTTCTTGGGATATATTCCTAGAAGTGGGATCACTGAGTCAAATGGGAGTTCCATTTTTAGTTTTTTGAGGAAACTCCATACTGTTCTCCACAGTGGCTGCACCAGTCTGCCTTCCCACCAGCAGTGCACGAGGGCTACTTTTTCTCCACATCCTCGCCAGCACTTGTTGTTTTGTTGATGATAGCCATTCTGACAGGTGTCAGATGGTACCTCATTGTTATTTTGATTTGCATCTCTCAGATGATTAGTGACTTTGAGCATGTTTTCATATGTCTCTTGGCCTTCTGTACATACACTTTCAAAAGGGGTCTATTTAGGTCCTACGTACATCTTTTTGATTTGATTATCTTCCCTTTGTTAAGTTGTATGAGTTCCCTATAAAATTTGGAGATTAAAACCTTACCGAATATAACACTGGCAAATATGTACTCCCATTCAGTGGGCTCTCTTGTTGTTTTGTTGATGGTTTCTTTTGCTGTGCAGAAGCTTTTTATTTTGATGTAGTCCCATTTGTTTATATTCTCCTTAATTTCTTTTGTTCTGGGAGCTGTATCAGTAAATATATTGCTGCAACATATGTCTGATATTTGCTGCCTCTGGATTCTTCTAAAATATTTATGGATTCCTCCAGTATTTTTATGGTTTCCCATCTTAAGTTTAAGTGCTTTATCAATTTTGAGTTTATTTTTGTGTACGGTGTAAGTTGATGGTCTAGTTTAATTTTTTTGCATGTATCTGTCCAATTTTCCCAACACCATTTATTGAAGAGTCTGTCTTGACTCCATTGTATGCTTTTGCCTCCTTTATCAAATATTAATTGAGCATAATGGCTTGGGTCGATTTCTGGGTTCTCTGGTCTGCTCCATTGCTCTATATGTTTGTTCTTGTGCCAGTACCAAGGAGTTTTAAGAACAGTGGCTTTGTAACATGCCTTGATATCTGGTATTGTGATCCCTCCTAGCTTTTTCTTCTTTCTCAGGATTGCTGTGGCTATTCAGGGTATTTATTTATTTATTATTTTTTATTTATTTTTTTAAATTAAATCTTTATTGTTCAGATTATTACAGTTGTTCCTCTTTTCCCCCCCCGTAGCTCCCCTCCACCCGGGTTCCACCCCACCCTCTGCCCTTACCCCCCCCCCACTGTCCTCATCCATAGGTGTATGATTTTTGTCCAGTTTTTTCCCGCACCCCCCACACTCCTTCCCTCCCCCAAAATAGTCAGTCCACTCCCTTTCTATGCCCCTGATTCTATTATATTCACCAGTTTATTCTGTTCATCAGATTATTTATTCACTTGATTTTTAGATTCACTTGTTGATAGATGTGTATTTGTTGTTCATAATTTGTATCTTTACCTTTTTCTTCTTCTTCCTCTTCTTAAAGGATACCTTTCAGCATTTCGTATAATACTGGTTTGGTGGTGATGAACTCCTTTAGCTTTTTCTTATCTGTGAAGCTCTTTATCTGACCTTCAATTCTGAATGATAGCTTTGCTGGGTAAAGTAATCTTGGTTGTAGGTTCTTGGTATTCATCACTTTGAATATTTCTTGCCACTCCCTTCTGGCCTGCATAGTTTCTGTTGAGAAATCAGCTGACAGTCGTATGGGTACTCCCTTGTAGGTAACTGACTTTTTTTCTCTAGCTGCTTTTAAGATTCTCTCTTTGTCTTTTGCTCTTGGCATTTTAATTATGATGTGTCTTGGTGTGGTCCTCTTTGGATTCCTTTTGTTTGGGGTTCTCTGCGCTTCATGGACTTGGAAGTCTATTTCTTTCACCAGGTGGGGGAAGTTTTCTGTCATTATTTCTTCAAATAGGTTTTCAATATCTTGCTCTCTCTCTTCTTCTGGCACCCCCATAATTTTGATGTTGGTACGTTTGAAATTGTTCCAGAGGCTCCTTACACTATCTTCATATTTTTGGATTCTTTTTTCTTTTTGTTTTTTCTGGTTGGTGTTTTTTGCTTCTTCGTATTTCAAATCTTTGACTTGATTCTTGCGATCTTCTAGTCTGCTGTTGGAACTCTGTATAATATTCTTTATTTCAGTCATTATATGCTTAATTTCTAGTTGTTCCTTTTTCATAACCTTGAGGGTCTCACTAGATTTCTTGAAGGTCTCACTAAATTTATCGACGGTCTCACTAGACTTATTGAGGGTCTTACTAAATTTATCGGCGGTTTCTAGAAAATTCTTGAAAAACCTTATAAGTGTGGTTTTGAACTCTATATCCAGTAGTTTGCTTTCCTCCATTTCTGTCATTTGTGACCTGTTTCTTTGTCTCCACATTTTTTTATGCTTCCCTGTGTTGATAGAGTGGCTTTCTGTGCTAGGTGTCCTATAGGGCCCAGTGGTTCAACCTCCCCAATTACCTGAGGTGGACACTCTTGGTGCACCCCTTTGTAGGCTTTGTGCACAGTCTTGTTGTAGTTAAGCCTTGATTGTTGTAGGTATCACTGGGAGGAATTGACCTCCAGGCCAATTGGCTGTGAGAATCAGCTGTTTCTGCAGTGGGAGAACTTCTGTGCTGGAGACACCCTTCTGGGGCAAGACTTGCTTCAGTGGGGCTTTGGTGCTCACTGAGTCTGCCCCCCTGAGTGTGTCCCTTATGGATCTGAGGAGTTGTAATCTGGATGGTCCCACTCTGACCACTGGGTACACTGGCTCTTGGATCTCTAAGGTGGTGCTAATTTAGCCTCTGCCTGAGGCTACCCAGCGGGAGCCCAGCTGTGAAGCAATGCAAGCTGCTGTGGGGCCTTGGGCCTTCTTTTGGAAGTTCTGGGTTTCTATGACCCAGCTGCAGTTTGCTAGGTAATTTTCAGATTGCAAAGGGCCAGGCCTTTCATATGCAAAAGCCTCTGCGCACAGCTTGGGTGGGGCGGGGTCTCTGGGGATCAACAGGGCGGAGCAAGCAGCTATGGCTGCTCCTCAGTCCTACCCTAAGAGGCCCCACTTCTCAGTGTCCCGGTAATCGCTGCAAGTATCTCTGTGAGAAAGCCGCCCTCGAGTTCTGACCGATGCCAGACAGTTCAGTTTCTCCTGTATGAGTCTGGGTCTCAGAGACTCGCCCAGAACTGGAGTTCAGAGCAGTCAGGAGCTTGAGACTCCCTCCCAATTGAAAAAGATAACTGCATCCTCAGCTGCCAGCCCTTTCCACGTGTGCCACATCCTCAGCTGCCAGCCCTTTCCACGTGCATCCTCAGCTGCCAGCCTTTTCCGCGTGTGCCTCCATACCTCTGCACTTTAATTCCACACCGCACCTCCTCTGAGTCTGTGTGCTTTTCTCTTTCTTTCTAGTTGTAGAATTTCCACTCAGCCAGCCTTCCTGTGGTTCTGGATGATGTCCGTTTTGTCTTTTACTTGTATTTTTGAAGTTGTTGTGCGAGGCAGCAATTTCCGGTGTTTACCTATTCTGCCATCTTGGTTTCTCTTCTCAGGGTCTTTTTTTATTCCATATGAATTTTAGGAGAGTTTGTTCTAGGTCTTTGAAGTATGCTGTCGATATTTTAATGGGGATTGCATTGAATTTATAGATTGCTTTGGGTAGTATGGACATATTAATGATATTGATTCTACCAATCCATGAACACGGTATAACTTCCATTTTTTTATATCTTCCTCTATATATTTCTTCAAAGTAAGGTAGTTTTCTGAGTACAGGACTTTTATCTCCTTAGGTATCTGTGGTATTTCTAGGTATCTTAATTTTGTTGTTGCAATGGTATATGGGATTGTTTTTTTAGTTTCTCTTTCTGTGAGTTCATTATTGCTGTATAACAAGGCCATAGATTTCTGGGTGTTAATTTTGTATCCTGCAACATTGCCAAATTCATTTATTAAGTCTAATAATTTTTTATGGAGTCTTTAGGGTTTTCTATGTACAGTATCATGTCATCTGTGAATAATGACAGTTTTACTTCTTCTTTTCCAATTTGGATGCCTTTTATTTCTTCTTCTTGTCTGATCACTATGGCTAGCACTTCCAGTACTATGTTGAACAGGAGTGGTGAAAGTGGGCATCCCTATCTTGTTCCTGTTCTTAGGGAAATGGTGTTAGTTTTTGCCCATTGAGTATGATGTTGACTGTAGGTTTGTCACATAAGGCTTTTATTATGTTGAGGTATGATCCTTCTATGCCAACTTTGCTGAGAGTGTTTATCAGAAAAGGATATCAGATTTTGTCAAATGCCTTTTCTGTATCAATTGATACGATTATGTGATTTTTGTCTCTCAATTTGTTTATGTGCTATATCACTTTTATTGATTTGCAGATATTGTTCCAGCCTTGCATCCCTGGAATAAATTTCACTTGGTCATTGTGTATGATCTTTCTAATGTAATGCTGGATCTGATGCTAGAATTTTGTTGAGGATTTTAGCATCTATGTTTATCATGGATATTGGCCTGTAAATATCTTTCTTGTTAGTGTTTTTATCCAGTTTTGGGATTAGGATAATGTTGACTTCATAGAAACAGTTTGGAGGATTTCCTTCCTCTTGAATTTTTTTTAGAATATTCTGAGAAGGATAGGTTTTAGTTATTCTTTGAATGTTTGGTAAAACTCCCCTATGAAGTCATCCATGGCAATGTTTTTGTTTGCTAAAAGTGTTTGGATGACTGCTTCAATTTTATCAGTAGTTTTTGGCTTATTCAGGTTTTTTTATTCTTCCTGATTGAGTTTTAGAAGATTGTACTTTTCTAGGAATATGTCCATTTCATCTAGGTTGTCCAGTTTGTTGGAGTAGACTTGTTCGTAGTATTTTTTTACAATCCTTTGTCTGTCTGTGGGGTCAGTTGTTACTTTACCTCTTTCATTTCTGATTTTGCTTTTGGGTGCTCTCTCTTTGTTTCTTGGTGTGCCTGGCTAGAGCTTCGTCAATCTTATTTATCCTTTCAAAGAACCACCTCTTGGTTTTATTAATCTTTCATATTGTTTTCTTTTCATTTCTATATCATTTATTTCCACTCTGATCTTTATTATTTTCTTTCTTCTGCTCACTCTGGGATTTTCTTGTTGCTTTCTTTCTAATTCTTTAAGTTGTAGGGTTAGATAATTTATTACTTTTTTTTTTGAGGTAGGCCTGTAGAAATCTGAACTTCCCTCTCAAGACTGCTTTTACTGTGGTCCAATAGATTTTGAGTTGTTGTGTTTTTACTATCATTAGTTTCCAGGATGTTTTTAATTTCTTCTTTGATCTCTTTGGTTACCCAATCATTGTTTAATAGCATGCTATTCAGCTTCCAAGTGTTTGAATTATTTTAATTGTTTTTACTGTAGTTGATTTCTAATATTATGCCATTGTGGTCTGAGAAGATGCTTGCTATGATTTCAATCTTCTTGAATTTGAAGAGACTTTGCCTGTGACCCAATATGTGGTCTATTTTTCAAAATGTCCCATGTGTACTTGATAAGAATATATATTCCGTGGCTTTGAGGTGAAATGTTCTGAAGATGTCAACTAACTCCATCTGATCTAGTGAGTCATTTAATATTGCTGTTTCTTTGCTGATTTTTTGTCTTGAGGATTTATCCAGTGATGTCAGTGGGGTATTAAAGTCCCCTACTAGGATTTTATTGTTGCTAATCTCTCCCTTGATATCTTCCAGGAGTCTTTTTATGTATTTTGGTGCTCCTGCATTGGGTGCATATATGCTTACCAGGGTTATATCCTCTTGTATCTATCCCTTTAGTATTATGAAATGGCCTTCCTTATCTCTTGTTATGGGCTTCACTTAGAAGTCTGTTTTGTCAGATATAAGTATTGCACACAACCCCAGATTTTTTTAAATTTCTATTTGCTTGAAAGATATTTTTCTATCCCTTCACTTTCGGTCTGTGTGAGTGTCTTTTTCTGAGGTGGGTCTCTTTTAGACAGCATATATATGGGTCATTTTTTTTTAATCCATTTAGCCACTTGATGTCTTTTGATTGGATCATTTAGTCTGTTTATGTTTAAAGTTACTATTGATAGGTAGTTGTTTTAATCATTTTAATATTTTGTGCCTGTGTTCCTTCTTCCTTTTTTATTTCTTCTTTTTACACCAGTTACTTTAGTATTTCTTGCATTTGAGGCTTGGTAGTGATAAACTCCCTTAGCCTTTTTTTTGTCTATGAAGCTCCTTACTTCACCTTCAATTTTGAATGATAGCCTTGCTGGATAAAGTATTCTTGGATTCAGTCCTTTGCTTTGCATCCCTTTGTAAATTTCCTTCCATTCCTCTATGGCCTGATGTTTGTGTTGAGAAATCATTTGACAATCTAATGGGAGATTCCTTGTATGTAACTTTCTGTCTCTTTCTTGTAGCCTTTAAGATTCTCTCTTTGTCCTGAACATTTGCCATCGTAATTATGATGTGTCTTGGTGTGGGTCTTTTCAGGTTCATCTTGTTTGGGACTGTCTGTGCTTGTGTGACTTTTTTCTTCCCCACCTCAGGGAAGTTTTCTGACATTATTTCTTCAAATAGGTTTCTAGCCCTTGTTTCTCTTCCTGTCATTCTGGCATCCCTATTATTTGTATGTTGCTTTGTTTCATGTTGTCCCAAAGCTTCCTTAGGTTCTCCTCTTGTTGTTTAATTTTTTCTCCAATTGCAATTCATTTGGGTGTGTTTTGCTTCCCTGGCTTCTAATTCACTAATTCCCTTCTCTGCTTCTCCTAGTCTACTTTTGAAACTTTCCATGGTATTTTTTTTAATTGCAGCTATATCACTCTTTATTTCTACTTGATTCTTTCATAAGTTGTTGATTTTTTCATCCATCTGGTTCATGAACCGTATGACCCTTATTCTGAATTCTTTTTCTGACATATTGCATGCCTTCGTTTCACTTAGCTACTTTTCTGGCAATTCCTTCTTTTCTTTCCTTTTGGGGTTTTCTTTATATCCCCATTTTTGTTCTCAGTAAAGGATCTAGGTGTTGAGTCGTGTAGCGGCTACTCCTTAGGCAGCAGCAGCTTCTCGGGCAGTGGCTGCTCCTCTTTTGGCAGTGGCTCCTTTTGTTGGCACTGCTTGCAGAAGTGGTGGCTCCTCTGGCTGGTGGGGGCAGGCTGCTCGTACAGCTGTTGCTCTTCTTATGGGTGTGGGCTGCTCACAAGGCTGCTGCTCCTTGGACAGGGCCCGACACCGGGTGCCATCAGTGGATGCAAGCAGGGCTGGTGCTGAAAGCAGGTGCAAGTGCCAGTGTGACTGCAGCATGTGGGAGCAAAGAATTTTCAGTAACCACCAGAGGCTCGCCATGATGACAGCTACCAGCAACCCACCTTGGTCTGGCACCCCCACTCACACCCCCCCCGAGGCCGCTGCCTGCCATGTTCTGCGCTCTGCTGCCTGCTGCCAACACCTGTCATGTTCTGAGCACGCCTCCTGGTGGTCAGTGCATGTCATAGCAACTGGTTGTTTGGTTTTTCACCATTTGGTCTGTTTGTGTATTAGGGTTTTATATATAGAGATGCTTTCTGGACCTCACCCATCATTGAAGAATTTTCATCCCATGTCCCATGTCTTTACAATCTTACTCTTGACTAGGAAGCAACTGGTTTCAAGTTCTTAATTTCTGAAATAAATCTCAGTGTGTATCTTGTGTTGTCTTCTACGTATATGTAGATGATCTCACAGCCTATTCATCAAAGAAAGGTGTGTTTACTGGTAGCTGGAAAGATACTAGTATATAGGCAATGTGGTCAAAGTATATTCAGCAACACTTTTGATCCTTTGCAAAAAAAATCATTAACAATGCTTAATTTTACAAAGCACAGTTGTTCTTATGTCCATTTTCCAGATGATGAAACTGAGGCTTAGTACAGTGATAATACTTCCCTAAAGTGGCCTGATTGCATCAGAGAACCTAGGTCTTTTTTTACTTCCAGTGTTACTTTTCAGCCGGTGCCTGATTATGCCTTTCAATACCTTTCAGTATATCATTAGAGAGCCATTTCTGGTAGGAATGTAAAGAATTTTTGGTCTTCTCAATTGCCCTATCAAATGATTTGTAGAAGAGAGCACATCCTGTTATGGTCAAGTAAGTATTAGTAAGGATTAATTGACAACCCAATTGGAGCAAAAATCAATAAATGTGGGATGTGTACCACAAGAGAGGTATATGTATACACATTTATCTATGTGTGTGTATGAGTATATGTATGTATACTATCAAGGGAAGAAGTTGGTAACATCACAGAAGCAGCCAGAGGAACTAAACTGCAAAGGGCTTGGTGAAGTGTGCAAAGACACATATTTATTGCCATAGTAGCTGTGTTGGATGCTGATATTGCAGCTGTTGTCTGTGTGTCTGTGTATGACATTGAATTGAAAACTGCTGCAATTTGGAATCATTTTGGAAATTCCCTTCTATCTCCTGGGTCTCAATAGCCCTTTTTGACTTGTGTGTATGTCCTGTAGTCCCAGCAGCCTGATTGCTCTGATACTCTTGTCACTCCATGAGCTCTCAAGTATTACCTGATTTTAAATGGAGAGATAAAGGTCCTAAGAGTAGTAAAGAAAAGGTCTATCCTTTATGCATTTACTATAATCCCCTTATCACACCTTGTGGCTTTATTTTTACTCCCTTTCAGGCTGCTAGTGATTTTGCTTTCCCACCTCCACTCCTTCATGCAGGTCTAGGCAAGGATCGGACCCTTTGGTGAGAGTGATCTTTTTGTAACTGACACTTTTATGCAACTGATTATTAGTTCCTTGGTTTCCTCTCTGGCAAATGGAGATAGTAGAGGGGTCTGCATTCTGATGTTCTGTATCTTGGAAAGAGATACAGGCCTCAGTCAATAGGGAAGTAAAGATGTATATAGCAGGCAGAAGGACCCATACTTCCTCAAATCTGAAATCAAAATAGCTTATTTTTCTTATTTTAAGTTTATTTCTGTCATAAAGCTTTGTAAGAAATGTACAGTCAGTCTCTTGATTAAGATAAGCTCAAATGGGCTGAGGTCAGCTCTGGGTCTTGCATAGCCTCTTTGATTCTGGGAAGGAAGAGGAAGAGGGTGGTGAAAACAACAATCAGCCTTTGGTCATTATGAGAAGTTTCTTCCTGCTTGGCTGAGACTTTTGCTTTGACAAAGAAAAAACAAACCACAATATCTTTAATATATCCTAAAGGAAGTTTCAATCAAGTTCAAGATGTGGGTTTTTTATTCTCTCTTTCTCTTAAAACTGGAACTGAAAACTATTTTGTGGTGATTAAATGGGACTTTTTCTTTAATAATGATGCCAATTACCTTGAGTTGTTAGGAAGTTTAAAAGAGAACTTCCTGGACCCTATTAAAGAATTTAGATGTGTCTGTCAAACACATATTTAAAATAAACATTCTCAAACCTCCTAAATTAAATATAAACTCCAAGGGATCCAACATGGTTTATTTAAAATTTACTCAACTTTAGTATATGTGGTACAGACCATGAAATAGGCCTGAACTTAAATATCACTTATTGAATAACTTGGTAAAAGAGGTCACGGTAGGTGGACATGCATTCCTTTATGGAGGCAACTGAAAATTTTGTACAAAAGTAAAATATATTTAGGCCTCATGAGTTTTTTGTTGTAAAAAATCAGGAATAAATCACATTCTGTATCAACTAGCTGATAAGTTGATTATGAACAGAAAGGATAAATCAGGAATAGTGAAAAAGGAGAATATTAAAAAAAAACAATTTAGTGAAAATCATTACTAGAAAATGAATGAGATATACAGACCAGGGTACAGGGACATCCATATTATTATATTTTGAAGCCTGAGACCACAGATTCCCTAGGCAGCCTGAAAATTTATAGCTTAGATTTTGAGAACAGATTATTTAACACAGAAAGATTAGAAACCTTGAGGCTTTTCCTGAACAAACTGCTGTCATTACAACAAATGCATAGACATGCCTTTGGATGAAGTGTAAGACAATTTATTTGTTCCTAGAGGAATAATTACTTGATTTATCTATTACTTGGATTAATGCAGGTGACAAGGAAAAAAGCAACCATAATAATCAATCTTAAACTTGTAAACTCTGTCTTCAAAAATACCAAATAAGAGTGACATTAATGAGATGTCAGACTAGGAAGCTTCAGGCTGTTGTTCTCCAATGAAAACACTAAGTAAACAACTAGAAATTTATTAGATAACTTTATAAGATTTCTGTAATCAGTAAAAGATGTGCAGAAAGCAAGCAAATGTCTATTCAGTAAAAAGCCCTATTCAAAATGGTAAGAAATTTTTTGGTGATTTTACTAACCCTTGATCTACCACCTCCCCAAATCCCTCAACCTGGTATAGTATAGTTTGGAGGAAGCATAAGACAGATTCCTAATCTCCTTCCATGAATTGAAGAGAGCATAACAGACTGAATATGCAACTTTCTAACCTGTTTCTAGGCTGTCTGAGGGATCAGCCTTTGTGTCAACTAATTCCACAATTAAGAAAATATCTTAAGACAGATAATAAAAATACAACATACCAAAACTTAAGGGATGCAGCAAAAGCAGTAAATTTATAGCTGTAAATGTTTGCATTTAAAACAGAAACTATCTCAAATCAACAACTTTATATTTCATGTGACTAGGAAAAGAACAAACAATTCAAAGCTAGAAGAAAGAAGACAATAATAATGATTAGAGTGGAGATGAGCAAAATAGAATAGAAAATCAATAGAGAAAATTAATGATAGATCAACAAAATTAATAAAACTTTAACTAGATTGACAAATAAAAAGAGGGACAACTCAAATAACTAAAATAAAAAATGAAAGAGTGACCTTACTATCAACTTTACAGAAATAAAAAGGATTCTATGTGAGTTCTACAAACAATTGTATGTCAAAAGATTGAATGATTTAGATAAAATGGACAAAATTCTAAAAAATCATAAACACTCAACCTACCAAGATTGAATAATGAATAAATAGAAAATCTAAACAGATATATAGCTAGCAAGAAGATTTATCATTAATCAAAACAAAAAATCCCAAAAAAAGTACAGACACAGATGGCTTAACTCAGTGGTTCTCAAACTTCTTAATGCCGCAACCCTTTAATACAGTTCCTCATGTTGTGGTGACCCACAATTTCATTGTTACGAATTGAACATAATTAAAGCATAGTGATTAATCACAAAAACAATATGTAATTATATATGTTTTCCAATGGTCTTAGTCAACCCCTGTGAAAAGGTCGTTTGACCCCCAAAGGGGTCGCAACCCACAGGTTGAGAACCACTGGATTAACTGGTGAATTCTACCAAACATTTAAAAGAGAATTATCCTGAATTTTTTTTCAAAAGCTGAAAAGAAGGGAAAAATCCCAAACTAATTTTGTAAGGCCACAATTAGCTTAGTGCCCAAGCCAGACAAAGAACCTACAAGAAAGGACAAAAGTATTTTATGAGTATGATTGCAGAAATCCTCGACCAAATAGTAGCAAAATTAATTCAACAGCATATTTAAAGATTAAACATTGCGATGAAATGGGATTTATTCCTGAAATGCAAGGATGGTTAACCATATGAAAATAAGTCAATGTAATGCATTACATTAACAAATGGAAATGCCAGGCTGGGCACCTAAGGGAACAGCAGCGGGACCCCACACATCTGCAGCTGACAACTTTGGGACCCTGAGCTACAGCACAAGGGGCCTCTGCTACCACCACAGAAACTCCCTGGGCACAGATCCAGCTTGGAGAGTGTGCCACCTTGAAAGGTTTACAAGGTCCTCGTGAAGAGGCTGGGGGAGGAGCAGTGGCTAAGCACCAAGCCTAGCCACCATCTGGACTGACCCTGTCCTGGTCCCTGAGCACTCACAGAGGTCATAGTTCAGACCTTCAGATACCTGCAACAGATACCTGCAGGGCTTCTATGTGCCTGGCATGCACCCTGTCTGAACCCATGCACCCGACAGGTCCCAGCCTGGACACTGTACCACTGTGGTGCAACCACTACTGACCCAGCAGGGCTCTTGCCCCTGACGTGTACTCAACCACTGCCACCAATACTGTGCTGCCACTACAGCCTTAGAGCCCAAATGCTCAGCTCCACTGCCAGGGTTTGGGGGCAGAAACTGTGCTGAAGGCCGGGAGGTGATTGTAGCCTCCCCTGACCTAGACCTATTGAACTGAGGATCTGAGAAGACTAAAAAAGCTGCAGATCTGTAGGTGAGACAGGAGGGCCTGGAACTGTGAGAGAAGGCCGCAAGGGCACCTGCGGGAAGCCATCAATTGTCAATACTATCATGAGAGTGCATCAAGGAACTCAGAAGGCTGGTGAATCTTGAACTTTAGCATGGCTAAAGCTATGCACCGATTGTTCCATGTTGAGATAGCGATGGCTCAAAGCAATTTCCTGACCTGATAGCCTCAAAGTAAATCTTTACTGATCTTTACTGACCTTTGAGACTGTCTGTCTGATACCAGTTTGCCATGCTTTACTGAGGGCAAGATGTGTATCTAAAATTGAATAAAAGCAATCAAGGCCAGGTTTCAGTGTGCCTTTTCTAGAGATAGGTTACCATTTGGCCTCCACCCCTTAATAATTCATATTTCTTGTCTAGTGTTTTCATTTGTGTGTTGGCCCCTTTTTCAGATCCTGAACCCTAGCTGTGCTGGTTGTGGCATTTAGGCGCCTCAAACAGGACCTGGAGAAGAAGATTCGCCTGAGTGAGAAATGAAGTGAAAAAGGAAAAATGGAAATTCACAGGAAATGTGGGGAAGTTCACCATGCACAAAGCCTGTGCCAGCTTCAGAGTCACAACTGTAAGTGGACGAGGAATGTCTTTTAATCAGACATGTTATAATGGGGCAGAATTCAAGTAAAGAGGAAAAACTTTGTTGTAGACTGTTGGCTTGCATGTTCAAGGATAAAGGAATTAAGGTGTCAGAAGGTCTTCTCATAGTTTTTGTATATTATTAAATGTCTGATGCCTCTAAGAAAAAAATGGTACCATTATAGAAATGATTCGAGCATGTCAGAATGTGGGATCAGGCATTTTTCAAGCAAACTAGCTAGCTGCCACTGTAACAGTGGGGAATAAAAAATGTTTTAATTGTGGAAAATCAGGACATTTCAAAAAAGAATGTAGGCAACCAAAAAGGACTCAGGGTGGCGCCCAAGGGAAAGGCATGAGCATTCCATCTCCTGATTCAAACAATGCACATTCAACTTCTTTATGTCCTAGATGTCAAAAAGGAAATCATTGGGCCAGTCAGTGTAGATCTAAATTTCATAGAAATGGGCAGCCGTTAAATCGAGACATAGGGAATGGCCAACTGCAGGAAAACAGCAGAGGGCCTTCCCCAACCCCATCAACAACAGGGGATTTACCCCGTGCAAGGCCCACAGTGGATTCCCTCATCAGAGTCACGCAAGGGAGCACGGGCCTAGATCTCAACAGCACAGTAGCGGTCACTCTGACTCCCAATATGGCTCGGCAAGCTGTTCCTACAGGAATTTTGGGGCCTGTGCCACCGGGAAAATTAGGATTAGTCTTAGGAAGAAGTGGAAACATTGAAAGGACTAACTGTTTTGCCTGGAGTCATAGATTCAGACGATGAGGGAGAAATCAAGGTAATACTAGAATACAAACATACTATGCAAATTACTCCAGGACAAAGAATTGCTCAGCTCCTACTTCTACCTTATATTCATCAGGGTGAAGCTGTAAATAAGAAAAGAGGAATTCAAGGATCCGGAAGCGGAGCTATTTATTGGATACATGAAATTAGCAAAACCTGTCCTGTGATTAATTTAAGAATAGAGGGAAAACTGTTTAAAGGTTTAGTAGACACTGGAGCGGATGTTAGTGTTATTAGTAAAGAATTCTGGCCTCCAAGTTGGTCCATGGTAGAAGCTATGGGCTCTATTACGGGGGTTGGAGTTCCTGATAATACGTAATGTAGTGCTGCACTATTAAAGTGGCAAGATGAAGAAGGATAGACAGGATGATTTCAACCCTACATAGTCTCTGGAATTGCAGTCAACTTATGGGGCTGGGATGTTTTAGAAGGTTTACAAGCTTGTATTATTACCGGCAAGGAACAGCAGTTAATAACTCAGATGGGCTATCAAGCTGGTCAAGGCTTAGGAAAAAATAATCAGGGAATTAAAGAACCCATTCAAGCCAAAGGAAACCCAGGAAGATGAAGATTAGGATATCAGCCTTTTTAGGAATGGTCACTGCTTAGTCTCTTCATCCCCATGCTGATCCTGTACAATGGAAAGATGATAGACCTATATGGGTGGATCAGTGGCCATTAACCAAGGAGAAATTAAGCTATACTCCCTCTGACCCATAATAATATTTAAACGGGAACTATTGGAGAATGCAGCTGTAAGTTATGTTGTAGAGCAAAATTGCAAAGCCTTAAATCAAAATCAATGTTTCATGACATCTGTCATTTGTTTTGACACATCTTTCAATTTCTAGGTTAATCTAATTATTA
Organism: Myotis lucifugus; assembly: GCF_000147115.1. Classification (NCBI taxonomy): domain Eukaryota; kingdom Metazoa; phylum Chordata; class Mammalia; order Chiroptera; family Vespertilionidae; genus Myotis; species Myotis lucifugus. Next base: position 6,059,224 of record NW_005871052.1, on the reverse strand, counting down.
CGAATTATAACTATTTTTCTAATTTCATCTGCTGATCGAAATCAATTGTTTTATTTCAGTTGAGTATCAACCCATTGTAAAAGTAAGATGAAAAAAAGAGAGTTTTCAAGCAAAGATCAAGTTGCGATTGTCCAGTTCTTGATGCATCAAAAGAAAAAGGAGCCCTGACCGGTTTGGCTCAGTGGATGGAGCATCGGCCTGGGGACTGAAAGGTCCCAGGTTCGATTCTGGTCAAGGGCATGTACCTTGGTTGCGGGTGCATCCCCAGTAGGAGGTGTGCAGGAGGCAGCTGATCAATGTTTCTCTCTCATCGATGTTTCTAACTCTCTATCCCTCTCTCTTCCTCTCTGTAAAAAATCAATAAAATATATAAAAATAAAGAAAAAGGAAAAGTTGCAGAAAGGTGCAATTACGTTAGCTGCAAAACAATTTAAGTGAAAAAGAATGACCATATCAAGAATTTGGAAATGTGCTTCTGAAAATAGTTGTCAAGGAGAATCTTATGCTAATGTTGATTCTTTGAAAAAACAAATCTGTGGACGTAAATGCAAAGATTATGGAGAAGAACTTGAAAAACTTAGACATATTCCTTTTTGCAGAAGAGGCACCATATTAGCCTTTGATAATATTTCTCCTGAAATACTGGATAATACATTTCTGTCACTTCAACAAGTTATGCTGGAAGCAATGAAGAACGATGGCTCTGATAATTTTAAGCTCACACATACAGGGAAAGCAAAGCTTCGCAGCCAAGGGATCCTACCTACAAGTTTAAAATGCAGTAACGAAATTATTGAAAAATACAGAAACTATCTGAACACTCAAAATAAAAATTAGGAGTACTATTTTTAATTTATTGTTTAATTTAATCTAGTTTTTTTATAATAAATGTTGCATTCTATATTTATTTTCTTTTGCTATTATTATTACGGGACAAATTACATTCATCAACTGCCTCTATTATTATGGGACAGAGGGAGTATTCATAAATTAATACAGGACCAAATAGAGGCTGGCTACATAAAGCCTTCCAATAGTTCTTGGAATACTCCTATATTTACAATACCTAAGAAGGCAACAGGAAAGTGGTGATGTATGATCTTAGAGCCATTAAAGCTACTATGCATACCATGGGAGCTTTACAGCCTGGACTCTCAGCGCCTTCACGAATCCCTCTAGATTGGTCTCTTACAGTAGTAGATCCTTAGGATTGTTTTTTCACCATTCCCTTGGCACCTCAAGATAAACAAAGATTTTCCTTTTCAGTGCCATCTATTAATAATATAGAGCCCATGAAAAGATATCAATGGAAAGTTTTGCCTCAAGGAATGGCCAATAGCCCCACCTTATGTCAAAAATATGTAGCTCAAACTATTCAGCCTTTAAGGGACAAATATTACCAATATTATACTATCTATTACATGGATGACTTGCTCTTAGCGAGTCCACGGGAAGAGCAGACATTAGCAATGTTTTCCCAATTAGAAAAGAAACTCCCTAAATGGGGCTTAAGGATTGTTCCAGAAAAGGTACAGAAAGAAACGCATTTCAAATATCTAGGAACCATAATTGAAAACCAATGTATCAGGCCTCAAAAGGTGGAAATACAAAAAGATTGCCTTAAAACCTTAAATGACTTTCAAAAATTATTAGGGGACATTAATTGGTTAAGACCTTATCTAAAAATCTCTACAGGAGAAATGAGAAATTTATTCAATATACTTAGGGGTGACTCTAATCTTTCCTTACCCTGAACATTAACAGATGGAGCTAGGAAGGGGTTACTAAGAATTGAACAGGGAATCTCTTTAGCCCAAGTAGCATGAGTACAGCCTGAATTGCGTTTATTAGGACAGATTAATCCTACTGCAAATAGTCCCACTGGCATCATCTTCCAAAATAAAAACTCTCCTACTATTATTGAGTGGATCCACCTAGGTCATCAATCCTCTAAAACTGTGGTTACATATATAGAACTTATGGCTCAATTAGTATCTCAACTCAGAAAGCGCTGTAGGCAGCTTAGAGGAGAAGAACCCCAATGCATCTATCTTCCCCTCACTGGGAAGCAGTTAGAAATGTTATTTCAGACTGATTTGAATTAGCAAATTGGACTAAGTGGATATTCAGGGGAACTTAGTTGTCACCTACTAAAAACAAATTACTACAATTTTTATATTACACCCCCTGTTATTATACCAAAAAATACTAGGCAGGAACCTATTCCTGGAGCATTAACTGTTTTTTTAAAATATATTTTATTGATTTTTTTACAGAGAGGAAGGGAGACAGATAGAGAGTTAGAAACATCGATCAGCTGCCTCATGCACATCCCCCACTGGGAATGTGCCTGCAACCAAGGTACATGCCCTTGACCGGAATCGAACCTGGGACCTTTCAGTCCACAGGCCGACGCTCTATCCACTGAGCCAAACCGGTTTCGGCTGACTGTTTTTACTGATGGTTCATCTAATGGTAAAGCTGCTTATCATGCAATGAGTTCAGACGGAGTCATCCAGACCAGTCATACTTCTGTGTAGAGAATTGAATTAGAAGCTATCAAGGCTGCATTGAAGGATTTCCAAGAGCCTCTTAATATTATTTCTGATTCTGCTGGCCTGGTAAATAGAATTGAGACTGCTCGATTAAAATGGCTCAGTGACCAAAGTCTATTTATACTATTTAAACAGGTACAGGTACAGCAAATTGTACAGCAAAGACAATACCCCTTTTATAGTACTCATATCCATATCAGGGCTCATACCATATTACCTGGTCCATTAACAAAAAGAAATGCATATGCTGATCAATTGGTTGCTTTATTAAAACAGGCCACAAACTTCAACATGGATCTGAGAGAGGAACTGACCAAATTAATGAGGACCTTGCACCTGGAGTCTCACCCTGTACCAGCGGCTGCAGACAATCGACTACTCCAGCCACAGATAGCAGCAGCCCCAAGCAACACGCTGAAGATAAGGAGTGGGAGAAGAATGAGACATATGACAAACAGTCAAGAGATGACCTGAGGGATGGTGAAGAAGATGATCCAGAAAGCTGAGCAAATTTGTGAAGATACCAAACCCCCAAAAACTCCTGAGAACGTTTTTCTTGCCATGATAGCAGTCATCAGTTGTGCAGTAATACTACCAGGGGCAAATGGGGAAGTATATTGGACTTATGTCCCTGACCCTCCAGGGGTAAGACCCCTTATGTGGGCTGATCCCCTGCTTAATGTAGTCACCAATAATACCAAACACCTTGGTCACCCAGGAAGACCACGGGTGGGGCAAGGAAGTATATGGGCAAAGTATAATTACACGGGTGTCGCCACCCATCTTCCTTTTTGTATGACACAAAATCCAACTACTGCTCCTTTGTGTGTAGAATTAAAGAGAGGTTTCTTGCTAGCATGGACACCAAAGGAGGGGGAAGCAAAAGCCCAAATACATCTACTATCACTACTTGCTCCTTGGAGAGGTGCAGAAAATGTAACATTACTAAGACATCCCCCCACTAAGCCATTATGTAAAAAGTTTTATGAATGGCACCTCACCGAGGAAGAAATTAATTGGCAAGACTTTTATAGTGACCACCCCACCAGCAGCAAATTTAATAACAGTTTTTCCTTTGTAGATTGGAGACCCTATGGATCTGCGTATAGTAACAATCACACCCTAAATGGAAAGGGAATGCATCCTATCTATATGTTGAAGCTAATCACTCCATCTCATGGTATGGAGGAGGATTTGTTGGATTTCAATTACAATATGATAATTAGACCCTACAAAATACGCAATGGAAATTAACTGCTGCTAATAAAATGGTATGGTTTTAACTATAGCTTAGATAATTCCATTTGTACCTTATGGGGAACTCCCAATAAGACAGTATTTGCCACCGCTTGTGTATTTGATTCTTTTGTACTCCTCTCAGGCCCCATCCAGATGCGCCTTAATGCAACAAGCCATTTCTATGAGGTGTCATGCACAGGCTCCACACTATCCCATTGTATTAATTCTACATTCCAAAAGGATTCCCTCATGATTTTAAAATAACCTGTTTTCGCTTGGGTTCTTACTTACCTAATTGAGCCTTGGGAATCTTATCAAATATACCAACTGTTACATGACCTGGTAAAAATCCTAAAACAACAAAAAAGATTTCTTGGAATGTTAATTGCAGGACTCTTTGCTCTAGTATTGTTACTTACTTCTGTGGGAATTGCTGCTTCATCCATGGTACAAACTGTTCAATCTTTTCAGTTTGTACAAATTAAGGAAAATGTAACTAAGACCTTATCTATACAAAAAAGAATTGACAGCCAGTTTGAGATAGAATTATCAGCACTAGAATCTAGTTTTGTGGATGGGTGATAAAATCCACAGCTTAGAGCAAAGAATATCCTTACAGTGTCATTATAATTTTTCCCAGATTTGTGTTACCCCCGTTCCCTATAATAGTTCTTACACCCCTGGGAATCAATAAAAAAAATCATCTTCTTGGTGCTTGGGGTATAGGTAACACAATCCTTGATATTTTAGAATTACAACAGCATATTGTACAATTATCCCAGGCAAACTTACAAACTAGTTTCTTAGATGCCTGGCAGCAATTTAAAAAGGACATGAAAAAATTTAATCCCTTTCACTGGATCTCCTTATATTTGCTTCTTAGCATAACCACTATTGTCTGTCTCATTCTTGTCCTTATATGTTTATTTCTAGTCTGCAGATGAGGAATGAAGAGTCTTAAAAGACTCAAGCCCTACAGACAGCATACACTTTTCAAGATTTATTAAGAAAACAAAGAGGGGGAGATGCGGGAAGCCATCTATTGTAATATTATCATGAGAGTGCATCAAGGGACTCGTAAGGCTGATGAACCTTGAGCTTTAGCATGGCTAAAGTTATGCACCAATTGTTCTGTGTTGAGATAATGATGGCTCAAAGCAATTTCCTGACCTGATAGCCTCAAAGTAAAACTTTACTGATCTTTACTGACCTTTGAGATTGTCTGTCTGCTACCAGTTTTCTGTGCTTTACTGAGGGCAACATGTGGATCTAAAATTGAATAAAAGTGAGAAAGGCCAGGTTTCAGTGTGCCTTTCCTAGACAGAGGTTACCACCTGGCCCCCACCCCTTAATAATTCATATTTCTTGTCTAGTATTTTCATTTGTGTGTTGGCCCCTTTTTCAGATCCTGAACCCTAGCTGTGCTGGTTGTGGAAGGCACTGGCTGTGGAGACTGCAGAGTGGGTTCAGCAGTGGAAGCCTGGTGCTGAAGACCCTGGATAGAGTAGTGCTAGCATCCCACCATTGTGCAACCTGGGAAGCTCCTCTGACCACTGGGAGGGGCCACACAGTAGAGTTCAGGGACAGCCTACATTGGAAGAGTCTGAAGGACACACTTAACAGTGAATCGGGGGGGAACACCTCTATTTCTTGGAGGAACTTGTGATGAGCAGAAAGGGGGCTGGACAATAGGTCCAGGAAGAAGATAAGCCCTGCCCACCATTTATAGCTCTAATTTCTCTCTTCTCTTTGATTCTACTCTACTTTTGCCTATTAATGTTATTATTAATTTTACTTGTTTTACTTTTTTGTCCTTTTTCTCATTTGTTTCCATTTTAATTTTTTATCTATATCTCATATCCATTATCACTACATTTTAAACTCATTATTATTATTTCACCTATTTTCTGTTTCCTTTTCTTGATTCCTCCTATAATAATTCTTTTATCTTCCTCCTTGCTCCCATATAACCATTTTTTTGTCTTCTTTCTTTGTTTTACTTTATATCCCCTCTAAGTCTTTGGTTGTGTATCTTTTAGTATTCTTTATATTTTTTCTTTGCTTTGCTTTCTCCTTTTCTTTTTTCTTAGTCTTTCCTGTTGTTGCATTGAATAGATTTATTTTTATGGTATTTTTGGTTTGATCTTGTGTCTTGTTCTGATCTGTCAGCACCTCTATAACAGCTGGCACAACAACATTGGGGTTGAACCTCACTGGCAGCAAGTCAGAGGAGAGATACCTCCCATGAATGGGACAACAAAAATCAAGCCCCAATTACAACAAGAGAGCCCAAATAATGCACACAAGGAGCATTCTTAGAGCATTCAGCACAGGTCAACAAAGAGTCTGCACCAGTGAACCCTCAAGACACTCTCTTCATAAGGCCATCCCACAAAGACTGGGAGGCGTAACAGTTCTATCTAATATACGGAAACAAATACAGAGAGACAGCTAAAATGAGGACAGAAAGAAACAAACCCCAAATGATAAAAAAGAAGGAATGTCCAGAAAAAGAACTGAGTGAAATGGAGGCAAGCAACCTATCAGACATAGAGTTCAAAGCAATGGTTATAAACATGCCTAAGGAAATTAGTGCAAATTACAACAAGACAGAAATGAAGCATGATTTATCTGACATCAAAAACACACTGGAGCACTAGCTGGTTTAGCTCAGTGGATAAAGTGTCAGCCTGTGGACTGAAGGGTCCTGGGTTTAATTCCTGCTAAGGGCACATGCCCAGGTTGCAGGCTCAATCCCCAGTAGGGGGTGTGTAGGAGGCAGCCAATCAATGATTCTCTCTCATCATTGATGTATCTGTCTCTCTCTCTTTCTCGCTCTCTCTCCTTTCTCTCTGAAATCAATAAAATCCTATATAATAAAGGGCTAATATGCAAATTGATGAAACAGCAGAACAACTGGTCGCTATGATGCACACTGACCACCAGGGGGCAGATGCTCAATGCAGGAGCTGCCCCCTGGTGTTGAGTGCGCTCCTGGCTCCCTGCCTAAGCCATCAGTCGGACATACCCCAAGCGTTCCTAGACTGCGAGAGGGCACAGGTCTGGCTGAGGATCTCCCCTCACCCCTGAGTGCATGAATTTTATGCACAGGGCCTCTAGTATATATACATTTATATTACACACTGTGATCCCACCAGCAGTGTATGAGGGTCCCCTTTTCTCCACATGTGGAAAACAGTTTGGAGTTTCCTAAAAAAATTAAAAATGGAACTCCCATTTGATCCAGTGATTCCACTTCTAGGAATATATCCCAAAGAATTCAGAAACACTCATCAGAAAGAATATATGCACCCCTATGTTCATAGCAGTGCGATTGACAATAGCTAAGATTTGGAAACACCTTAAGTGTCCAACAGAAGATGAGTGGATTAGAAAAAATATGGTAGATCTATACAATGGAATACTATGCAACTGTAAAAGAGAGAGAACTCTTACCATTTGTGACAGAATGGATGAACCTACAGAGCATTATGCTAAGTTAAATAAGCCAGTCTAAGAAAGTTAAGTATCACATGATCTCATTCATATTTAGAATCTAATGAACAACATAAACTGATGAAGAAAAATAGAACCAAGAAATAGATACATCAAACAGACTGTCAAACCTCAGAGGAAAGGCAGGGGGTTATATGGGGGGAAGAGATCAACCAAGGAACTCATATGTGTGCTAGTATATGCATAACCCATAGACACAGATAATAGGGTGGTGAAGGCCTGGGGGCAGAAGGGGTGGGAGAAGTCAATGGGGGAAGAGGGGGACATGTATAATACTTTCATCAATAAAGATTCAAAATAAAAAAGGGAAAAAACACACTAGAAGGCATTCAAAGTAGATTGGATGAAGCAGAGGATAGAATCAGTGATTTGGAAGACAAGGTATAAATAAATACCCAATTAGAGCAGCAAATAGAAAAAAAAGAATTAAAAATCAGGAAGATAACTTAAGGCACTTCTGGGACAACATGAAACATAACAACATTGGCATTATAGGAATACCAGATGGGGAAGAAGGTGAGCAAGGAGCAGAGAATCTGTTTAAAAAATAATGACAGAAAACTTCCCCAAGCTGGTGAAGGAAAATGTCACACAAGTTCAGGAGGCACAGAGAGTCCCAATCAAGATGAACCCAAAGAGACCAACACCTAGACACATCATATTAAAAATGGCAAATGTTAAAGACAAAGAAAGAATCTTAAAAGCAGCAAGAGAGAGACAGAAAATTACCTACAAAGGAGTTCCCATTGCAATGTCACCTGACTTCTCAATAGAAAGACTTGAGGCCACAAGGGAATGGCATGAAGTACTCAAAGTAATGAAAAGCAAGGGCCTAAATCCAAGACTACTGTATCTAGCAACACTATCATTTAAAATTCAGGGTGAAATAAAAAGCTTTCCACACAGAAAAAGGGTAAAGGAGCACATTGACACCAAACCAGCAATGCAAGAAATGTTAAAGGGACTGCTTTAAGAAGAAGAAGAAAAGGAGAGAGAGGATCATAGGCATAAAGAAAAAAAAAACAATGGCAATAAATAAGTACTTATCAATAATAACCTTAAATGTAAATGGATTAAATGCTCCAGTCAAAAGACATAGGGTGACTGAATGGGTAAGAAAACATGACCCATATATATGCTATTTACAAGAGACCCACCTAAGAACAAAAGACACACACAGACTGAGAGTGAAGGGATGGAAAAATATATTGCATGCAAATGGAAAGGAAAAAGGAGCTGGGGTAGCAATACTCATATCAGACAAAATAGACTTCAAAACAAAGTCCAAGAGACAAAGAAGGCCACTTCATACTATCAAAGGGAATGATTCAACAAGAAGATATAACCCTTGTAAACATATATGCACCCAATATAGGAGCACCCAAGTTTATAAAAAAAACTCTTGATGGATTTTAAGTGAGAGATTAACAGCAATATAATTATAGTAAGGGACTTCCATACCCCACTTGCACCACTGGATAGATCTTCCAGACAAAAAATTAACAATGAAACAGAGGCCTTAAATGGCACACTAGATCAGATGGATCTAACTGATATTTACAAAACATTTCACCCCAAAGCAACAGAATATACATTTTTCTCCAGTGCACATGGAACATTCTCAAAGATAGACCACATGTTAGGACACAAAACAAGCCTGTACAAATTTAAAAAGATTGATATAATACCAAGCATCTTCTTAGATTACAATGGAATGAAGTTAGAGATCAACTACAATAAAAGAACTCAAAAACACTCAAATACATGGAGACTAAATACTAGTAGAATGTTATTAAACAATGAATGGGTTACCAATAAGATCCAGCAAGAAATTAAAAACTTCCTGGAAACAAATGAAAATGAACACACAACCATGCAAAATCTATGGGACATAATGAAAGCAGTCCTGAGAAGGAAGTTCACAGCATTACAGGCCTACCTCAAGAAAGAAGAAAGAAGCACCAAAAAACTATCTAATCCTACAGCTAAATGGATTAGAAAGATAACAGCAAGAAAACCCAGAGGGAGTAGAAGGAAGGAAATAATAAAGATCAGATCATAAATAAGTGATATAGGGAATTAAAAAAGCAGTACAAAGCATAAAAGAATCCAAGAGCTGGTTCTTTGAAAAGATTAAAAATGATTGATAAACCCCTAGCCAGGATCATCAAGAAACAAATACATAAAATCAGAAATGAAAGTGGTGATATAACAATGGACAGAACAGAAATACAAAGGATCATAAGCAAATATTATGAACAACTATATGCCAACAAATTGGACAACCTGGGTGAAATGGACAAATTCTGAGAAACATATAATCTAAAACTCAACCAGGAAGAACCAGAAAACTGGAGTAGGCCAATAACAACTGATGAAATTGAAGCAGTAATTAAAAAACTCCCAGCAAACAAAAGTCTTGGACCAGATGGATTTACAGGAGAATTTTAGCAAACACTGAAAGAAGAACTAATACCTAACCTCCTAAAACTATTCAAAAAAATTCAAGAGAAAGGAACACTTCAAGACTCTTTTTACGAAGCCAGCATCATCCTAATTCCAAAACCAGATAAAGACAAGACAAAGAAAAATAATTACAGGTCAATATACCCAATGAACACAGGTGCTAAAATCCTCAGCAAAATATTAACAAATCAGATCCAGCAATATATTTTAAAAAATCATTTATCTTGATCACCTGGGATTTATTTTGGGTATGCTATCTTGGTACAATATACACAAATCAATAAATCTGACACGTCACATAAGCAAATTGTAAGATAAAAAACTGATCATATCAGTTGATGCAGAAAAGGCATTCAACACAATCTGGCACCGTTTTTTGATAAAATCTCTCAGGAAAGTGGGAATAGAGGGAGCATAACTCAACATTATAAAGTCCATATATGACAAACCTATAGCCAACATAATACTCAATGGACAAAATATAAAAGAGTTACCCTTAAGAACAGGAACAAGACACAAATGTCTGCTTTCACCACTCTTATTTAACATAGTACTGGAAGTCCTATTCACAGCAATAAGACAAGAAGAAGAGATAAAAAGCATGGATATTGGAAAAGAGGAAGTAAAACTGTCATTATTCACAGATGACATGATATTGTACATAGAAAACCCTAAAGACTTCAATAGGAAACTACCAGAGTTAATAAAGGAATTTGGCAAGGTAACAGGATACAAAATCAACATCCAAATTCAAGAAGATTGAAATCATATTGAGCATCTTCTCAGATCAAAATGCCATAAAATAAAAAATAAACTACAATAAAAACAATCACAAAAATTCATACACTTGGAGGCTGAATAGCATGCTACTAAACAATGATCAGGTTACCAAAGAGATCAAAGAAGAAATAAAAAACATCCTTGAGCCCTAACCAGTTTGGCTCAATGGATAAAGCATTGGCCTGCGGACTGAAGGGTCCCAGGTTTGATTCCAGTCAAGGGCATGTACCTTGGTTTAGGGTACACCCCCAGTGGGGAGTGTGCAGGAGGCAGCTGATCGATGTTTCTCTCTCATCGATGTTTCTAACTCTCTATCCATCTCCCTTCCTCTCTGTAAAAAATCAATAAAATATATTTTTTAAAAATCCTTGAAACAGATGATAATGAAAACACAACAATCCAAAATCTATGTGACACAGTGCAAGCAGTTCTGAGAGGGAAGTTCATTCCATTACAGGCCTACCTCAAAAAACAAGAAAAACTGGTAATAAACCATCTAATTGCAACTTAAAGAATTAGAAAGAGAGCAACAAGAAAAGCCCAGAGTGAGCAGAAGGAAGTAAATAATAAAGATAAGAGTGGAAATAAATGACATAGAGACAAAAAACAAACAAACAAAAATACCCCCCAAAGATCAATGAAACCAAGAGCTGGTTCTTTGAAAAGATTAAACAAGATTGATGAACCTCTAGCCAGCCTCACCAAGAAGCAAACAGAGAGGACCCAAATAAACAAAATCTGAAATCAAAGAGCTGAAATAACAACAGACCCCACAGAAATACGAAGAATCATTAAAAAAAAAATTATGAGCAACTCTATTCTAACAAAATGGTCAACCTAAAAGAAATGAACATATTCCTAGAAAAATACGACCTTCCAAAACTCAACCAGGAGGTATCAAAAAATCTGAATAGGCTGATAAGTATGGAGGAAATTGAAGCAGTAATAAAAAAACTTTCAACAAACAAAAGCCCTGGACCAGACAGCTTCACAGGGGAGTTTTATCAAATATTCAAAGAAGAAATAAAACCTATCTTCCTCAGACTATTCCAAAAAATTCAAGAGGAAGGAACACTTCCAAGCTCATTCTGTGAGCCAGCATTATCCTAACCCCAAAACCAGATAAATACAATACAATAAAAGAGAATTATAGGCCAATATCCCTCATGAACATAGACACCAAAATTCTCAACAAAATTTTAGCAAATCAAATCCAGCATTACATTAGAAAGATCATACACCATGAACAAGTGGGATTTATTCCAGGGATGCAAAGATGGTACAATATCCACAAATCAATAAACGTGATACACCACATAAACAAACTGAGAGACAAAAACCATATAATCATATCTGTTGATGGAGAAAAAGCATTTGACAAAATCTAACACCTTTTCATGATAAAAACTCTCAGCATGGTGGGAATAGAAAGATTATACCTCAACGTAAAAAAGAAGGAATTCTTACCTTTTGCAGCAGCATGGATGGATCTGGAGAGCATTATGCTAAGTGAAGTAACCCAGTTAGAGACAAATATCACATTATCTCACTCATTTATGGAATATAATGAACAACATAAACTAATTAACAAAAACAGATCCAGAGACAGAGAAGCATCGATCAGACTGTCAAACCCCAGAGGGAAGGTAGGGGAGGGTGGGGGTAAGGGGAAAAGATCAACCAAAGGACTTGTATGCATGCACACAAGCCTAACTAATGGACACAAACAACAGGGGGGTGAGGGCATGAGTTGGGGAGGTCGGGGGGGTTTATGGTGGGATAAGGATGTAATATCTTAATCAATAAAGAAATACAAAAAGCCATATATGACCAACCTACAGCCAAAATCATACTCATGGGCAAAAACTAAAACCATTTTCCCTAAGAACAGGAACAAGACAGGGATGCCCACTCTCACCACTACTGTTCGACATAGTACTGGAAGTACTAGCCATGGCAATCAGACAAGAAGAAGAAATAAAAGGCATCCACATTGGAAAAGGGGCAGTAAAATTGTCATTATTCACAGATGATATATTGTACACAGAAAACCTTAAAGATTCCATCAAAAAACTACTAGAACTAATAAATGAATTCGGCAATGTAGCAGGATATAAAATTAACATCCAGAATTCTATGGCTTTTCTATACACCAATAATGAACTCACAGAAGAGAAACTAAAAAAGCAACCCCATTTACTACTGCAACAAAAAATTAAGATACCTAGGAATAAATTTAACCAAGGAGGTAAAGGGCTTATACTCAGAAAATTTCAAGACGCTGAAAAAAGAGATAGAGGAAGACATGAACAAATGGAAGAATATGCCATGTTCATGGATTGGTAGAACCAACATCATTAAAATGTCCATACTACCTAAAGCAATCTATAAATTCAATGCAATCCCCATTAATATACCAATGGCATACTTCAAAGACCTAGAACAAACTCCAAAATTCATCTGGAATTTAAAAAAGACCCCAAATAGCTGCAGCAAGATTGAGAAAAAAGAACAAAGTTGAGGGATCACAATACCATATATCAAGCCATACTACAAAGCCACTATTCTCAAAATTGCCTGGTACTGGCACAAGAACAGACATGTAGACCAGTGGAACAGAACAGAGAACCCAGAAATGGAACCAAGCCATTATGCTCAATATTTGACAAAGGAGGCAAGAGCATACAATGGAGTCAAGGCAGTCTTTTCAATAAATGGTGTTGGGAAAATTGGAAAGGATCATGCAAAAAAATGAAACCAGACCACCAACTTACACCATACACAAAAAATAAACTCAAAATAGATAAAGGACTTAAATGTAAGACGGGAAACCATAAAAATACTAGAGGAATCCATAGGCAGCAAAATAGCAGACATTTGTCGTAGCAATATCTTTACTGATACAGCTCCTGTGGGAATGGAAACTAAGGTGAAAGTAAACAAATGGGACTACATCAAAATAAACAGCTTCTGCACAGCAAAAGAAACCATCAACAAAACAACGAGAAAGCCCACTGCATGGAAGAACATATTTGCCAACGCTATTTCAGATAAAGGTTTAATCTCCAAAATTTACGGGGAACTCATACAACTTAACAAAAGGATTATACACAATCCAATCAAAAATGGTCAAAGGACCTATATAGACAATTTTCAAAAGAGGACATACAGAAGGCCAAGAGACATATGAAAACATGCTCAAAGTCACTAATCATCTGAGAGATGCAAATCAAAACAACAATGAAGTACCATCTGACACCTGTCAGAATGGCTATCACCAACAAATCAATAAACAACAAGTGCTAGAGAGGATAGGGAGAAAAAGGAACCCTCATGCACTGCTGGTGTAAATGCAGACTGGTGCAGCCACTGTGGAAAACAGTATGGCATTTCCTCCAAAAATTATAAATGGAACTTCCATTTGACCCAGTAATCCCACTTCTAGGAATATATCCCAAGAAAACAGAAACACCAATCAGAAAGGATATATGCACCCCTATGTTCATAGCAGCACAATTTACCATAGCTAAGATCTGGAAACAGCCTAAGTGCCTATCAGGAGATGAGTGGATAAAAAAACTGTGGTACATCCACACAATGGAATTTTATGCTACTGTAAAAAAGAAGGAATTCTTAACTTTTGCAACAGCATGGATGGAACTGGAGAGCATTATGGTAAGCGAAGTAATCCAGTCAGAGAAAGATTAATATCACATGATCTCACTCATTTGTGGAATATAATGATCAACATAAACTGATGAACAAAAATAAATACAGAGACAAAGAAGCATCAAACGGACTGTCAAACTTCAGTGGGAAGGTACGGGAGGGTTGGGGGGTGGGGTAAGAGATCAACCAAAGGACTTGTATGCAAGCATATAAGCATAACCAATGGACACAGATTCTAGGGAGGTGAGGGCATGTGCTAGGGGTTAGGGGAGGCCACGGGGAGGTCAATGGGGAAAAAGGAGACATATGTACTACTGTTTGTAATACTTTAAACAATAAAAAATAAAAAAGTATAAAATGGCAATAAATAAATTCCTATCAATAATAACCTTAAATGTCAATACATTAAATACTCCAATAAAAATATATAAAGTAGATGAATAGATAAGAAAACATTACCCCGTATATGCTGTTTACACGATACCTGAAAAAAAAAAGATACACACAGACTGAAAGTGAAAGAATGAAATGAATATTTCTTTTTATTACTATTTTTTATTGTCTAAAGTTTCACATGTCTCTTTTTACCCCAATTGACTCCCCCCCGCCAACCATTCCCACCCCAGGCAAGCCCCCACTGCCCTAGTGTCTGTGTCCGTTGGTTATGCTAATATGCATTGAAATGAATATTTCATGCAAATGAAAACAAAAACCCAGCTGGGATAGCAATACTTCTACCTCACAAAATAGACTTCAAAACAAAAGCCAGTTCTAGCAGGTTTGGCTCAGTGAATAGAGTATCGGCCTGCAGACTGAAGCGTCCCAGGTTTGATTCCTGTCATGGCACATGCCTGAGTTTTGGGCTCGATTCCCCATAGGGAGCATGCAGCAGGCAGCCAATCAGTAACTCGCTCTCATCATTGATGTTTCTATCTCCCTCTCCCTCTCCCTCTCCCTTCCTCTCTGAAATCAAGAGAGAATCATTGAACGCCTGCCTCCTGCACACCCTTTACTGGGGATCAAGTCCACAACCCAGGCATGTGCCATGACTGGGAGTCAAACCATGACCTCCTGATTCACAGGTAGACACTCAACCACTGAGCCACACTGGCCAGGTGATACCCTAATATTTTTAATGGCTCCATGATTTTCTATTCTTTGAACTTACCATGGTTATTAAGGAATTTGAAATTGTTACTAACTCTTTGTTCTGGTGTGAATAACATTTTCACATGCCATTATATGCTTTGTAGGATGGTTTAAATAGTGAGTCCTTTCTGTTGAAAAAGGACATATAGTGTGGAATCGTTCTTACAATATTATATCTCAAATTCATGTTATCTTTGCAAAATACAAATGTTTATTGAAGTGATTTTCAACCTTTTTTATCTCATGGCAAAAAAAAACTAATCACTAAAATTCTGTGCACACCAAATTATATATATATATATACTAGAGGCCCAGTGCACAAAAATTTGTGCACTCGGGGGGGAAGGGGGGGGTCCCTCAGCCCGGCCTGTGCCCTCTCACAGTCTGGGACCCCTCGGGAGATAATGACCTGCTGGCTTAGGCCTGCTCCCGGGTGGCAGAGGGCAGGCCCAATCCCTAGGTGCAGCCCCTGGTCGGGCTCAGAGCAGGGCTGATTGGGGAGTTGGGGTGCCGCCCCCTGTCATGCACAGAGCAGGGCGGATTGGGAGGTTGCCATGCCACCCTCAGTCATGCTCAGGGTGGGGCCGATTGGGGGGTTGGGGCACCGCCCCATGTCACACTCAAGGCAGGGTCGATGGGGAGGTTGCGGCGCCACCCCCTGTCATGCACAGAGCAGGGCCAATCAGGGGGTTGGGCGCTGCCCCCTGTCATACACAAAGCAGGGCCCATCAGGGGGTTGGGGAGCTCCCTCCTGTCACTCACAGAGTAGGGCCGATAGGGGAGTTAGGGCACCGCCCCCTGTCACACACAGAGCAGGGTGGATCAGGGGGTTGGGGCGCCACCCTCTATCACCCACAGAGCAGGGCAGATCAGGGGGTTGGGGCGCTGCCACTGTCACACTCAGGGCAGGGCCGATGGGGAGGTTATGGCTCTACCCTGTCACACACAGAGCAGGGCCTGTGGGGGGGTTGGGGCACCACACCCTGTCACACACAGAGCAGGGCCGATCAGGGGGTTGGGATGCCGCACCCTGTCACACACAGAGCCGCAGGGCGATCAGGGGGTTTGGGCGCTGCCCCCTGTCACGCTGATCCAGTGCCAGGAGGCCTCTTGGCTCCGCTGATCCCGGTGCTGGGAGGCATATTACCCTTTTACTATATAGGATAGAGGCCTGGGGGCAGGCTGGTTTGCCCTGAAGGGTGTCCTGGATCAGGGTGGGGGTCCCCACTGGGGTGCCTGGCCAGCCTGGATGAGGGGATGATGGCTGTTTGCAGCTGGTCACACACCCTTCAGGGTGGGGGTCCCCACTGGGGTGCCTGGCCAGTCTGGGTGAGGGGCTGAGGGCCGTTTTCAGGCTGGCAGGTGACTGAAGCTCCCAACCGCTCCTTTTTTTCTTTTTCTTTTTTTTTTATTCTGGGCCAGCTTTAGCTCTGGCTTTAGCTCTGAGGCTTCCGATGCTGGTTTGTTTGCATTCTATAATCGAAACAATGTATAACTGCAGCTCTGAGATCCCTGCGGTTTTGTTTAGCTTCTATATTTGTTACAAAGTTTCAAACTGCCAGCTCAGAGGCGGGCAGCACAGGTGGGGAACGTTAGAGTCCTCCTTCACTGCAGCAAGCAAGCCTCATGTTCGCTTCCAGCTGCCTGGCTGCCGGCCGCTATCTTGGCTGACAGTTAATTTGCATATACTCACTGATTAGCCAATGAAAAGGGTAGCGGTCGTACGCTAATTACCATGTTTCTCTTTTATTAGTGTAGATATACACACACACACACACACATATACACACATACTAGAGGCCTGGTGCACAAAAATTTGTGCACTGGCGGTGGCGGGGGGGGGGGGGTGTCCCTCAGCCTGACCTGTGCCCTCTCACAGTCTGGGACACCTCAGGAGATAACCACCTGCTGGCTTAGGCCAGCTCCCCGGGTGGCAGATGGCAGGCCCAATCCCACAGTGCCTGCACCGCCTCCCCGGGTCGAGCACACTGCAGGGCCGATCCGGGGGTTGGGGCACTGCCCCGGGTGGTGCACATGGCAGGGCCAATCTGGGGTTGGGGCAGGCGGCGGATGGCGCTGCCCCGCCCCGCCACCCTGGGTCGCTCACACCCCAGAGCCGATCCTGGGGTTGGGGCGCTGCTCCGGGTGGTGCACATGGCAGGACCGATCTGGGGTTGGGGCGGGTGGCAGATGGCCTGCAGTATGCAAATTTAACGGCCATCTTTGTTGGGTTAATTTGCATACTCTTCTGATTGACAGATGGGTGTAGCAAAGGTGCAATCAATTAACATCTTTGTCTTTTGTTAGAATATATATATATTGCTGATCTGACAAAACATAGGTATAATTTTGACTCATTCATGCTAGATGGTTATTGTTATGTCGGCTGTTGTCGTTTTTTATTTGACAGTCTAAGAGAAAAGAGGTCAGCTCAGGACAAAATAATCTGGTATTGTATGTTTTTTAAAAAAATTAATTTAGCCTGGCTGGTTTGGCTCAGTGGTTGAGCATCGACCTATGAACCAGGAGTTCACAGTTTGATTTCTGGTCAGGGCACATGCCTGGGTTGCTGACTCTGACCCCAGTGGGGGGGCGTGCAGGAGGCAGCCAATCAATGATTCTCTGTCATCATTGATGTTTCTATCTCTCTCTCTCTCTCCCTCTCTGAAATAAAAAAATAAATTAATTTAATTATTTTCTATCACCATTATACCCTTTTCTACCTCCACTTCCATGTCAATGAGTATTTTATTTTCTTCTTTTGCTCAATTCCTCTACCCTGCAGCCTGGCCCTCTGATAGCTGTCAGCAAGTTCTCTATGAGTCTGTCTCTGTTTTGCTTGTTAGTTCAGTTTGCTCATTAGATTCCACATTGGAGTGAAATAATATGGTACTGCTCTTTCTCTGACTGGCTTATTTCACTTGGCATAATGTTCTCCAGGTCCATCCATGTTGTTGCAAAGGGTAAAAGTTCCTTCTTTTTTTTTTTTTTTACAGCCGAGTAGTATTACATTGTGTAAATGTATCATAGCTGTTTTATCCACTCATCTACCGATGGCCACTTGAGCTGCTATTGTAAATAATAAATAATACTGCAATGAACATAGGGTGCATATATTCTTTTCAGTTAGTGTTTCTGGTTTCTTTGGATAAATTTCCAGAGGTGGAATCACTGGGTCATAAGGCAGTTCCATTTTTAATTTTTTGAGGTTACTCCATACTGCTTTCCAGAGTGGCTGCACCAGTCTGCATTCCCACCAAGTGTTGGTGAGGATGTGGAAAAAAAGGGACCCTCATGCACTGTTGGTGGGAATTCACACTGAGTCATAAGGCAGTTCCATTTTAAATTTTTTTTGAGGAAAATTAATACTGTTTTCCATAGTGGTTGCACCAATCTGAAACCCCACCAGCAATGAACTATAGTGTTCCCTTTTCTCCACATACTCACCAGCATTTGTTGTTTGTGGATTTTTTGATGATAGCTATTCTACATGTGTGCGGTGATATATTATTGTGGTTTTCATTTGCATTTCTCTGATGATTAGTGACATTGAGCATCTCTTCTTTTTTTTATCCTCACCTGAGGATATTTTTTCCATTGATTTCATAGAGAGTGGAAAGGAGAGAGAGAGAGAGAGAGAGAGAGAGAGAGAGAGAGAGAGAGAGAAAGAGAGGGAAACATTGATGTGAGAGAGACACATTGACTAGTTGCCTCCTTCACATACCCCAACCCGGGGTAGAGTCCAAACCCTCAAGCCAGGTATGTGCCCTTGACTGGGAACCAAACCCAAGAACCTTCAGTGTGTGGGTTGACACTACAACCATTGAGCCACACCGGCCAGGGTGAGCATCTTCTCATATGTCTATTGGCCATTTGTATGTTCTCTTTGGTGAAGTGTCTATTCAGGTCCTTTGTCCATTTTTAAAAATTTAATTGTTTGTTCTTTTGGTGTTGAGTTTTATAAGTTATTCATAAATTTTGGATATTAAGCCCTTATCAGATGTATCAGCAGATATGTTCTCCCATTCAGTGGGTTGTCTTTTAATTTTGTTGAAGGTTTCCTTTGTTGTGCTAAAACTCTTTAGTTTAATAAAGTCCCATTTATTTCCTTTTTCTTCTGTTTCCCTTTTCCAAGGAGATATATCAGAAAAAAAATATTGCTATAACAAATGTCCAAGATTTTACTGCCTATGTTTTCTTCTACAGATTCAACACAATTTCTATCAAGATATCAATGACATATTTCACAAAACTAGAACAAATATGCCAAAAATTTATATGGAACCACAAAAGACTCTGAATGACAATCTTAGGAAAGAACAAAGTTGGAAGAATCACACTACTTAATATTAAACTATACTACAGGGCCATAATTATAAAAAACACATCACGGTACTGGCATAAAAACAGACATATAGATCAATGGAACAGAATAGAAAGCCCAGAAATAAACCTACACCTTTATAGTCAGTTAATATTTGACAAAGGAGACAAGAACATATAATGGGCTAAAGATAGGCTATTCAATAAATGCTGTTAGAAAAATTGCACAGATACATGAAAAATTTTATGAAACTAGACTACTTTCTTATAACAAATACAAGAATAAACTCAACATTAATTAAAGTTATTGCAGGTTTTAAAAATTCTTGCAGTTCACCCATTGAAATTGTGCTAGGCAGTTAGAC
This sequence comes from Myotis lucifugus, assembly GCF_000147115.1. NCBI lineage: Eukaryota > Metazoa > Chordata > Mammalia > Chiroptera > Vespertilionidae > Myotis > Myotis lucifugus. The sequence goes on along the minus strand of NW_005871052.1, from coordinate 6,039,162 downwards.
AGACATGAGCAGAGCAAGGACAATGAGCCAGGTATAGAAGGTCATGAGAGTAAAAAGCCCCCAGGTGCCCTTCAAGGGACAATTGTAGGGTTTGGACCCCCACAATTGGTCACGTGGTTTGAACTCCCTGACCTTTCCTCCCTAGAGATATATTTAGACCTCAGTTGTATTTCAGCTCCAGGCCCAGAAAAACAGCAAAAGCAGACCAGCGACCCTACAGCTGACCTCAGAACCAGCTGCATTGGATAATGACCCCCTGCCTTGGCACCTACCAATCAATCAGTGGAGACCTAGATCCTGAAAGGACACACCTGGAAAGCTGCTGAATATTCTATTGAGATCTTCCCCTGGGAACTCCCCTAAAATCTCTACCCTTAAACTCCTTAGGTCAGAGGACTCAGCACCTGCTCTCCCTCCTAGGCTATGCCTGAGCCTTTCCTTTCCCCCTCCCTGTTCCCATCCTCTCCCCCTCCCCTCAGGCTTGTCACATTTACCTCCCTCATTTCTAAGCTCTAAGGGCCTTCCTTTGCCTCTATAACTTGTTCCCTCACTCCATTTATTCTATGAATCATTTCTTTTACTTCTGTGATTTTATAAATAAATGTTCTCTTATAGTTTGAGTCTTAGCTCTGAATTCTTTCCTAGCTAGAACTCAAGTAATGAGATTGCTGAACCCAGGCCCAGTGTGACCCAACTGGACTAACACCTGGTGCCCTTCCTGAAGCCTACAACAAAATGAACTAACAGCCCAAATAGCCACAGACTCATAGAGCAGGCTGAAAGCTGTTGGGGATGGGGGTGGTGTGTTGGGGGGCTGGGTGAAGAGAGTGGAGGGATTGAGTGAAAAAGAAAAGAAAAGAGAAAAACCAAATGGACAGGGACAACAGTTTAGTGATTGCAGTGGGGAGAGGAATGGGGGAGTTGGAGGAGGTTATAGGGGAGATAAATGGTGACGGAATTATCTTGCCTTGGGGTGGTGAACACACAATGCAGTGTATAGATGATGTGTTGTGGAATTGTGCACCTGAAACCTGTATAATTTTGTTAACCAGTGTCACCTAAATAAATTCAATAAAAAATTGCTGGTTTATTGTCATCCAGATTTTGCATGTGACAGTGTAACTGGACAACCAAGGGTTCTGGGTTGCCTGTCACTACTTGAGCCAATAATGCCAGCAGTATGGGAGAACACCAGGTCATCCACAAAAATCTTCTCTGCACCCCACCATAAGCGAGCTGCTTATATTGGGTAGAAGGACAAAGATTGCATGGGAAAGTAGGAATTACAGGCATGGGAAAGTAGGCACAGGATAATCATTACAGATTACAAGTCATGCGGACTAGGGGGAAGGGAGGTCACAGAGGGTGGGTGCCTCCCGGGGCCCGGGGACCAGATTACAGGTAATAGGGACTGGGGATTGTAAAGAGCAGTGCCTCTGGGACTAGATTGTTTCAGCCACAAGTTTGTAAATCTTTCCATAATGATAGGCAGTTCTTGGGACAGGAGGATGGACTGCATTCCAATGTTAGCTCCCATGTCTCAGGGCGTACAACTCCCAACCAGGTGAAAATGTGCTTCCTCTAATTAGAACAGAGCCATATGGTTAACAGAGCATGATTGATATTTCCTATAATTGTAGCTAGTCCCCAATATTCTATTTCTGCTCCTAACAACAGCATGTTTTCAGTTCTGTACAAAAGTAAAAATTGGATTCTTTGCTATATGGCACAAATGCTAAACAAAGCACCTCATTGATTCATCTTCTGCAATTCTCAAATCCCATTAAAAAAGGGGCAAGAGCCTGAGAAAGAATAACTTTACAAATATGGAGAAAATTTAGAAAAGATGATCTAAAAGTAGTGTATATTTTTTTAGTGGCTAAGGCAAGACAGAGAATGTGTGGTATCTCTGGAGGTTGTGAAACATGGTGGAGGGATCACTGCCAGAAGTCAGGAAGGAAATTTCTGGTTCTAATTCATATGCTAACTTGCTATAAGACCTGCAACAAATCATTTTCCATTTCTGGGACTTGGTTCCATCATCTGATAAATGAAGGGGGTTGTAATGATCAGTGCTCTTATAAGCTCCGTGGGTTGAAAAGTCTCAGAATCTCTGAAGGGCAAAATGTGTGTGCTTCAAAAAGAAAAATTTAGGCAATAAGTATGAGCCTGTGAAGAATGTAGGCCTAGAGTGTGAGAATTTGATTAATGGAGGCACATTTTGAGAAGTTGCAGAAGATTAGAGGGTGACTCAATCTTCCAATAAAATTGGCAACTATTTTCTTACTTGAGTCTTGCCAATCTGGACTTCAGAGAATTGTGCCAGATATCTAATCTCTATAGCTGTTTCTTTTCTGTTACACAACTCCACAGCCAGTCAGTTCCCACAGTATTTCTGGTACTTTTTTTTTCAGGGGGGGAGTAAGAGGGGGGACTTTGTGTATAGCAAGGGTAGGAGAATAGGGTAGAACCTACCTGGAATTCAGAGAAATAGCCACTTAAATATCTCATTAGTTTTGTGGGACAAACTGGTGAATTTTGGACTGCCAGAAGTACAGATGGGATGGGGATAGAGTTCATGACTGATTAAATAATTGGATCCAACGAGCTGAATTTAGTGAATCTGTATTCACTGAGATAGATCTCTAATGCAATATGTCAGGAGGCTCTGTCCTTGGCTTTGTCCTAATTCAACATTTTAATTGCTGACTTAAGTGAGGGCATAAATAATATACTGATCAAACACACAGATGGTGCAAAGCTGAGAGGGAGAGTTAATATATTTCATGACAGAAACAGAATCTAAAAAGCCATCTTTGATATGGACTTTTACTGTGCTTGACTAATGTGCATGGTGGGATATGGAAGCAACTAAAGGTAAGTGGCAGAGGTTCTTTATCCATTACTAGAGGCCCGATGCATGAAATTTGTGCACTGGGGGGCGGGTGGTCCCTCAGCCCGGCCTGCATCCTCTTGCAGTCTGGGACTCTTCAGGGGATATCCACCTGCCGGCTTAGGGGGAACGGGCCTAAGCCAACAGTTGGAAATCCCTCTCACAGTCTGGGACCCCTCGCTCCTTACCGCCCACCTGCTTGCTGCTCCTTACCACTCGGCTCTCGGCTCCTTAGCACTGCCCTGGAGGCAGGAGAGGCTCCCACCACTGCCACTGCACTCAACAGCTGTGAGCCCTATCTTTCTGTGTAGTTGTCTGTGGGCCAACTGCTCTCTTCCTTCTCACTTAGGGCGAAAAGCATGTGAGGGCAGAGTGCACTGTCATGGAACTCAGAGAGCTGCCCAGAGCTGAGGGGAGTGGCTGGGCCCACGGGGTGAGAGGTGGACACAGAGGACGCTATCTCACCCAATTGTGGGGTGGGCTGGCCGGCCTTCATCTGCCTGACCCCACCCATGAAGGGACCAAGCAGGGTGTCCACTTCTCCATTCTCCATCCTTCTATCTGTGACACCTGTCACCCTTGCCAGGCCTCCCCCAAAGTGAGTTCAGCTCAGTCCCTGAATGTAAAAGGGCATGGGGGGGGGTGTTCCACTCCAGTGCCTCCTGATTCCCAGTGACAGGACCTGGTCTCAGGATGGTGGCCACAGCTGCAGGACATAAATCTGTTTCAAGAGTTGTGAATGCAGACTTTTGTATGAGCCCCTATTCCAAAAGGTGGCAGTTTATTCACATCATGGCAGACACCTTCAAAAGTAGCATAAGTGGGTAAAGTCAGGGCCAAACCTGGCCATTTCCTCATCCATTCTCTCTGAGGCACGTGGGCAGAACCAAGTCTCAGCTCTTCGCAGGACACTTCCGGGTTTGTTTGTTTTTTAAGCCTAAAGGACAGTAGTCTGTCTCCATTCTTATTCTTTGGGATTTTTTTCATCATCGGATAAAAGGATACATACATTGGGGCAATCCTTCTAAGATACAATATTCCAGTTGCACCCATGTGATGACAACAGTGCCCCTCAGAGGGAGGGAGCCAACAGATGGGGAGCAGGGAATTCTGAAAACCATAGCTAAGGTTCAGAACATGGAAGAAGTCCTTGGTGTTCTGCTGAGAAACTTGGACTCCTTCCTCTGCAGTCACACAACTGTCACACGCCAGGCAGTCACTCAGAAACATCTTCGCATCAGCCACCTTATGGAATTCTCCCTTCTCTCCGTTCTCCTGAGCCGGACTCTGGACATTGACTGCAGCATTCTCTTGGTCATCTTTCCCCCCCCCCCAAAAAAAAAATTACAAAGTTTATATGAATATAACATACAAAGATGCAGCCTCCTTTGTAGGAACCGGGAAGGAAGGGGTGGTTAAGTAAGGCACATGCAGCTGCATTAAGCACCAGCTGTGGGGAGGGCCAAGGGGGAGAGGAGGTTGGACTGGGGCCGAGGCCCTACAGCTGTTGCTGGGGAAGTAGGGATCCCTCTGAGTGCCACATTCTGAGGCTGAACTAATTGGTCAAGCTGAGGCAGAGGTGGGTGGCTATATCAGCCATCTTTGGTGCTGTTTACCCTTTCCCACCCCAGCTCTGTTGTAAAACCCCAGAGCCCTGGATTCCAAAGGCCCCATCCAGAGCAGAGGCCCTGGAAGGGGGTGAGAGGATGTGAGTAGGGCAAGTTTGAAAGCCGATATGCCTGTGTGCTGAGGGATGGCCGGAGACAGTTGTGAGAGGTAGCAGGGGAAGGGCTCTCATACCTACCCTTCTGTGGGGGGCACAGGTGAAGGAGGCCAGGGGAGTAGGGTAGGGATGGGGCATCATGGCCCCAGCCTCTTAGGCATCCCTGTCTGTCCTCTGCAGTGTACACAGAGGAAAGGGGCTGCTTCTGAGAAGGGGCCAGGTCAGGCCAGGTGACCATCTTGAGTTCTGGCTGAAGTGATGGTCCTCAACCTGAGATGCCTTCTAACTGGTGATGGACCCAGGCCTGACTCCGCTGCTGCTGCCACTGGGACCCAGGCCTGACTCCTGCCACTGCCGCCACCACCACCACCACCACCGCCGCCGCCGGGACCCAGGTGTTCGGTCGTCAGTCTGGTTGTGATGGCCCTAGACTATTCTTAGTATAGATAATTATTATTAATTATTATTTTACATCCAGTATAGTTAGGTCAGATAGTATCTTGGCAACAAAGTGTGTGTATGTGTGTGTGTGCGTGTGTGTGTGTGTTAAGCTTGTTTAGGTCTGGGTTATTTCACCAGATAGGAATTAGTCTCCTAAACTAGAGAATTGTGTAGAGTTAACATATCAGTTTTTTTTTTTGCATTTCTTGCAGGGATTTCCCATTGCTTAATGATTTGGGGGAAATATTTTACAGTGTCAGATGATGGCATTGTCTAGAACAAAAACAATAAAATTCTCTAAATCAGTGTTTCTATTTAATGAATTACTCAAGATGAGAGCTTATTATGTCTAAAACACTGTACTGAGAGCTGTGGAAAAGCAAACATTCTTTCCTATAAGACCTTCAAGCATGTGTGTAGAGAAGACCAAATATTTACAAAAATTATTCCCATGCTACATGGTGATGAGTAATAAAGGCCAAATGAGTGGCACTGAAAATATAGCAGAAACCCTGGGAAAGGAAAGGGAGAAGTATTGATGTTACATGATTTGAGATGGCCAGAGAAGTCCTTCTGGAGGAAGTGAGAACTTGGTCTTAATTCCAGTCAAATGACCGAGGAATCCTGCTATATATATATATATGTCACCTTTCACACATTGTGGTGCACTTAAGGCTTTGTGGAGCCCGTAATACTTACACAAGATGACATAGGAAAATGGAGAAAGGAAAAGTCACAGCATAGAACTATTTCCAAGCCTGTTTACCAGGCCTACTGTGAAGGCTAATTTTGGAGTATAGTATATTTTTCAGTTCCCTTTCTATAGAAATGTTCTGTGTCTCCAACTGCTCTGTTCTGCTAATCAGAGAATGAAGCTGAGAATACCACTTGGTTCTGGGACAGGGAGAAAAGATAAGATGCCAGTTTGGGTATTGAAATAGACTAGGGCAGTGGTCGGCACGGCAAACTACGGCTCGCGAGCCACATGCGGCTCTTTGGCCCCTTGAGTGTGGCTCTTCCACAAAATACCGACTTCTGCGCATGGGCCACAAAGTTTCAATTGCACTGTACGTGCGTGCCTGCACGTGGTATTTTGTGGAAGAGCCACATTCAAGGGGCCAAAGAGCCGCATGTGGCTCACGAGCCATAGTTTGCCGACCACTGGACTAGGGGATCTGTTCCCTAGTCAATCATGCCCTAGAGGCAGGTCCTCAAGGACAAACAAGTCAACTGTGAGCCAACAGCTGCCAACAGTCTCTTCCCCAGAAGTTTGAGGATAATCATAACTATGTATGGGCAATATTGTGCATAGCCAGGTATCATATTGTCAGGCAGGGCAAGCCCCATGCTACCTGCAAAACCTTTCGCTTCAATGAAAATTGTATCTTCTTGAAAATGTTGATGAGCCCTGAAATAAGTAGTAGTTAGTGCATTTTAAGAAACTAAGTACTAAATATGTTCTAACCAAGGAAGTATTTTTGGAAGGATCATGGCTACGAGTTCCCAAACCTGTGATAGCACGCTATTTCACATTTTCAGATTTTCAGGATCTCCCATGCTTGATACTATAGGCCTAGCCCCTTAACCTCAACTACTGGCAATCTCACACTTAACTTTCTCCTTTGCCCTAGTGGAAATAGTCTGGAACAGAATCCATAAATGTGGGTTTGAGTTTGGTTTTATCACATGTCTTCAGTTTTCCCATCTGAAATGAGTGCCTAGCTCATAGTGTTTAGTTGTTGTGGTTGTGTGTGTGTGTGTGTGTGTGTGTGTGTGTGTGTGTGTGTGTTTTAATAAAATTGAATGTGGAGGTTAATGGGCTGCACAGATTATGAGATGCAGATGTTATTATTTAAACTCTATTGTGGAGGCTGGTAACATTTGGAAACTGCTCTTTCTTGAATAATCAGCCTAAAAGCAAACAAACAAAAAACTTGTTTCCAGATTAAAAGTCCTCACCCTCAGGGAAAGCCCTACTTTTTTTTTAGTGTCTGTTGTTTATGTTCTCTCTCCCTGCCTGCCTCCTTACCTCATGGACTCATGGATGCACAAAGAACTTTCAAATTTCATGGAATCATATCCTGAAGACTCTTACTCTACCTTGAACTTTAAATTTTAATCTATTTTAATTACATATGTATGTTTATTTATGTATAATCTGCCTCCTTTCATAGAGGATTTGAGGCAGCCAAGCTTTAACTTGTTCCAAACCTTAGGTGGTGTTCAAACCAACAAAGAATGTATTCTTCAAGTCTTCCAAAGGAAAACAGAAAGTTGCCAATTTATACAGCAAAAATAGAAGTATCATTTTTTTCCAGATTATACAAAAAGTTATTAGCAGCAGTGATTCAGATATTTCCTATGAAATATACTGTGAGCAAATTAATTACAGACCCATGTAGACTGAACAGTTTACCCACAGCTTCCAGCTAAATATATCACAGGGAATAAGAGATACAAACAAAATTTTGTCCTGTTGACATTTGGCTACACAGATCACTGTGGGAGAGACTCTGGTTGGTTTCTCCACCATCATGTAAGTATAACATCTATTTTTTAAAATGTCTGCCTTTTTTTAAAAGCATTGAGCATGTCTGTAACTAATTCTTATAAGCATGTATACAGGATTAGTTGGGAAGAAAAATATGTAACCAAATTGCCAACATATGGGAACATGATTTTGCCTTACGTTTTTGTACTCCAGTGTACTTATTGAACACTTAACTCTTGTTACTTACCATTGCTGGTTAACAGATTTTCATGTGTGTGCATTTTTGTGTTCTTTCTGATTGGACTCTAAATTCATTGAGGGTAGGATGTCATGTCTTTACTTTGCATATCCCTATCATTTGTTCTGTATTTACTGCTGATTAAAGGCTGTATTTCCTTATTTGGAAAATCTAAATAGTACAGTCATTCCTACAACCTCTGGCCAAAGTTATAATCTAGAGTTTATGGTATACTTTGTTTTGTTTGGATAATCTGACTTTAAAATATATTAACGTGTCCTCATAAAATGACCATAAGCATTTCCTGTTTTTCTGTAAGGACTCCCATGATTCAACTTGACAACCATAAGCAGCATAGATGTACCTAATCAGATTTCAGGTTGCTTTTGATAAAAGTTAAACTTACATATTTTTGCTTTGGTATAGTTGGGAGTCACTTACTTCTACATCTGTCTGAGGTGACATGTGACTTGACATTTGCACGCATTTACTTACACAAGGGTCTTTGAAGTGGTATTCCTGGCTCAGATAAGGAAAGATGGTTGTCTATAGAATTCTGAGCAGCAGTAGTCTGACTCAATTTCCTGTTCTAATGCAGTTCCCTCTGAGTTAAGGAATTCCATGTTTGTTGTACAAAGGCATGCAATGTTATGACTTTCTGTGCTAGGAAGAAGCTTCTGGTTTGTGTTTGTTTGTTTTGTTTCTTTGTTTGATTTGTAAACAAGTTATCTGGCCTTGCCTCCAAAATGAACAAGGGAGGGAAGGGGATAAGAGAAATATAAGTATGGTTGATGGAAAGTATCCCATACATGACTTGCCCAAGTTTGTCTTTTGTATGCCTACTCCTTTTGAACAAAGTGAGAAAAGATAATTTTCTTGAGCATTTATTTACCTTTTTATTATCTTTATTTTTTAACCTTCCTGCCTTTCAGTATTTCAGATTGTACTCAGTGCTCTCATCTTTATTCCATTTATAAGATCCTCGATGTGGGTCCATGTCTTTTCATTTGTCTATGGCCACCCCCTTAACATTACCTTGTACATAATGGGTACTTTATACGAGTTTTTTAAATTTATACTGCATTGCAATTCTCTTTTCCCCTCCTTAGTACACTTGCAATTTATATAATCAGTTAAGGAATTCTTTCTTCAAGTTAGAACTTATGCCATAACAGGGATCTTTACTGCTTTTACCCAAATTAGATACTGATAAAATGTAGTGCACTGTTGTATATTGGAGAGAGAGAGAGAGAGAGAGAGAGAGAGAGAGAGAGAGAGAGATTGATTTTAGAAAAGGGGAACCTTTTGATCAAGTCTTCAATCAGATCACATGGGTTGTCACCAGAGATACCAAAAAGCTTCTGAAACACCACTAAATGGAATTTCAGGCACTGATATGTAGGGGTGAGAGAGGCGAGGAGGAGGTCAATGGGGGGGAATAAAGGGGGGCACC
>NW_005871052.1:6026051-6027664 GCF_000147115.1 Myotis lucifugus | reverse complement strand
GTGGAATCTGGGTGTGGCTGTATTAGTTGCCTGGAGACTGGAGGGAGGGGCTATCTTTTCAGGACAAAATGGCTGCCCAGGTCCTGAGCTCAGGTATGACTCAGTGCCAGACTTGCTGCCACTTCTCCTGGACCCACACCTCTTCCCAGATTCCACAAGTCCGCACCTTTTCCCGCACTTCAGCCATGGGTAAGTTTCCTTATCCAAAAGGTCCTCTGAACTAGGTTCAGTAAAGAAAGGCACAGGCCACAGAGAGAGGAAAGACTGCACCTCTGCGAGCTCCTCTCCTGCTGGCACTGCATGGACTGGTCAGCCCTTCAATCTGCCCTTTCTGGGTTCAGCCTTTCATGACTGTGCACCCAGATCTAGAATCCCCTGCCTCCAGCAGTCCTGCTGACCTCCTTTCCACAGTCAGATGCTTTGCCTGTCCCAAGGGATACAGCTTGGTGCCGTGCGGATTCCCACTGACCCTCTGGGCTCAGAAGTCTGGCAGACTCTTCTGCCCAGTTCCTTGATTTTACCTTTCTCCAGGGATCCTCTGCTCTTCCAGGCTGCAAACTGTCTCCCAGCTGAGTCTCCTTCACCACTTTGGGTTGGATGTTATTTGTTTCAGTTGCTCATTCTATTTGCACCGGGACACGGCTCGGGAAACGGCTCGGGACACATCTGTCTATTCTGCCTCCATTTTGTCTCTCTAATTAATTCCCTTTTAATGTGCATGCATTTGTGCACTGGGCCACTGGTAAGAGATATAAACTGCTATGTAGCTTTATTTTTAAGTAAAAGTTCCCTCACAATACATCTCTTCAGGTTTTGCATCAACTCAGAATCTCCAATTTGTTATACAGAACATTACAAATAGCTAAGTTAAAGTTGACATTAATTATCTCCTCACCAACATTTCTAAGTAAGTTAATGAAAGAGAAGATCAGAGAGGGGCAGGAAGGGGAAGAAGAAGGGAAGGAGAGAAAGCAGGGACAGAAGGAAGGGTGACATATTACTTGAATTGTGCCTTCAATGTCTCATGAGAAGGTTCAATACATCAATGATGTTTTAAATATATACCTCACACAAGGCTCATGTTAGTGGTATGGAGTTCAACATTGTAGATGATATAAAAGACAATACAGATGAGCAGAGAGACTATTCCAGGTGTGCTACTTATCAAATGTGAAGCATCCCAATGTGAGGAATTATTTTGTGGCTGTAGAAGAACTAGTTAGTAACTCTGGGAAGTGCTTCTACTTAGAGGAAAGGAGAAAACTTTCTTTTAATTTGTTCATTTCAACAAATAAACTTTATTGTAAAAATGCCCATTTCTTTTTAAAAAATATATAATTTTATTGATTTTAGAGAGAGAGGAAAGGAGAAAAACATTGATGTGAGAAAAATTGATTAGTTGCCTCCCATACCCATCCTGACAGGACCAAACCCACAACCTGCGCATGTGTCCCAACTGAGAATAGAACTGGTAACACTTCGGTGCATGGAATAGTGCTCAACCGAGGCTCACCAGCCAGGGTTCCATATTTTTTTTAGTGCATCAAACAAGAAGGATCTTAGCCTTTCTCTTCAGACAGCTGTCCAAAGTGTTTTCCTGTGACACTTATGTA
>NW_005871052.1:6022946-6025673 GCF_000147115.1 Myotis lucifugus | reverse complement strand
TCTGTAAGGAAGTTCCCAACTACAAGCTTATAACCCCAGCTGTGGTCTCCGAGAGGCTGAAGATTCGAGGCTCCTTGGCCAGGGCAGCCCTTCAGGAGCTCCTTAGTAAAGGACTTATAAAACTAGTATCAAAGCACAGAGCTCAAGTGATTTACACCAGAAACACCAAGGGTGGGGACACCCCAGCTGCTGGAGAAGATGCATGAACAACAGATCACACCGCCTGTACATTTTGAAAAATAAACCTTTATTAAATAATTAAAAAAAAGAATTCGGCAATGTAGCATGATACAAAATTAATGCCGAGAAATTCATGGCATTTTTATACACTAATAGTGAACTTAGAGGAAGAGAGATTTAAAAAAACAATCCCATTTACCATCACACCAAAATAATTAAGATGCCTAGGAATACTTAACTAAGGAGGTAAAAGACCTTTACGTGGAAAACTACAGGACACTGAAAAAAGAGACAGAGGAAGACATACACAGATGGAAGAACATACCGTGTTCATGAATTGGTAGAATCAACATCATTAAAATGTCCATACTACCCAAAGCAATCTATAGATTCAATGCACTCCCCATTAAAACACCAATGGCATATTTTACAGATCTAGAACAAACTCTCCAAAAATTCATCTGGAATAAAAAAAGACCCTGAATAGCTGCTGCAATCCTGAAAAAGAAGAACAAAGTAGGAGGGCACTCAATACCAGATATCAAGCTGTATTACAAAGCTACTGTTCTCAAAATTGCCTGGTACTGGCACAAGAATAAACATACAGACCAATGGAATAGAATAGAGAACCCAGAAATCGACCCAAACCACTATGCTCAATTAATATTTGACAAAGGAGGCAAGAACATAAAATGGAGTGAAGACAGTCTCTTCAATAAATGATGTTGGGAAAATTGGACAGATACATGCGCAAAAAAAAAAAAAAAGAAAGAAACTAGACCACCAACTTACACTATACACAAAAACAAACTCAAAATGGATAAAGGACTTAAACATAAGACTGGAAACCATAAAAATATTAGAGGAATCCACAGGCAGTAAAATTTTAGACATATGCCGAAGCAATATCTTTTCAGATACAGCTCATAGGGTAACGGAAAATAAAGAGAAAATAAACAAATGGGACTATATCAAAATAAAAAGCTTCTATACAGCAAAAGAAACCATCAACAAAACAAAAAGAAAGCCCACTGCATGGGAGAACATATTTGCCAATGTTATATCCGATAAGGGTTTAATCTCCAACATTTATAGGGAACTCATACATCTTAATAAAAGGAAGATAAACAATCCAATCAAAAAATGGGCAAAGGACTTAAATAGACACTTTTCGAAAGTGGACATACAGAAGGCCAAGAGACATATGAAAACATGCTCAAAGTCACTAATCATCTGAGAGATGCAAATCAAAACGACAATGTGGTACCATCTCACACCTGTCAGAATGGCTATCATCAACAAATCAACAAAGGACAAGTGCTGGCAAGGATGTGGAGAAAAAGGAACACTCGTTCACTGCTGGTGGGAATGCAGACTGGTGCAGCCACTGTGGAGAACAGTATGGAGTTTCCTCAAAAAACTGAAAATGGAACTCCCATTTGACCCAGTGATCCCACTTCTTGGAATATATCCCAAGAAACTAGAAACACCAATCAGAAAGGATATATGCACCCCTATGTTCATAACAGCACAATTCACCATAGCTAAGATTTGGAAACAGCCTAAGTGCCCATCAGTAGATGAGTGGATTAAAAAACTGTGGTACATCTACACAATGGAATACTACACTGAGGTTAAACAGGAGTTCTTACCATTTGCAACAGCATGGATGGACTGGAGAGCATTATGCTGAGTGAAATAAGCCAGTTAGAGAAAGATAAATATCACATGATCTCACTCATTTGTGGGATATAGTGAACAACATAAACTGATGAACAAAAATAGATCCAGAGACAGAGAATTATTGATCAGACTGTCAAACATCAGAGGGAAGGAAGGGAAGGGCAGGGGTAAGGGGAAGAGATCAACCAAAGGACTTGTACGCATGCATATAAGCCTAACCAATGGACACAGACACCAGGGGGGTGAGGGCATGAGTGGGGGGAAGTTTGGGGGGCAGTGGTTGGAAAAGGACACATATGTAATACCTTAATCAATAAAGAAAAAAAAGATCCCCCCCAAAAAAGAAATAGAATATGGATTTTGCCTTTGTTTTTTAAAATTATATTATATTACTTACTAGAGGCCCGGTGCACAAAAATTTGTGCACTCGAGGTGGGGGAGAGGGGGTATCTCAGCCCGGCCTGTGCCCTCTCGCAGTCTGGGACCCCTCGGGAGATAATGACCTGCTGGCTTAGGCCTGCTTCCGGGTGGCAGAGGGCAGGCCCAATCCCTAGGTGCAGTCCCTGGTTGGGCTCAGAGCAGGGCCGATTGGGGAGTTGGGGCACCGCCCCCCTTCACACTCAAGGCAGGGTCGATAGGGAAGTTGCGGCGCCACCCCCTGTCACGCACAGAGCAGGGCCAATCAGGGGGTTGGAGCTCTGCCCCCTGTCATGCACAGAGCAGGGCCCATCAGGGGGGTTGGGGCTCCGTACCCTGTCACACACAGAGCAGGGCCGATCAGGGGGTTGCGGTGCCACCCCCTGTCACACACAGAGCAGGGCCCATCAGGGGGTTAGGGAGCTCCCCCCTGTCACACACAGAGCA
>NW_005871052.1:6004127-6022846 GCF_000147115.1 Myotis lucifugus | reverse complement strand
GATCCAGGGGATGGGGGGAGCCTTCCTCCTGTCACGAACCAGAGCAGCGCGGGATAGGGAGGTTGTTGCCCCGCCCCCTGTCACACACAGAGCCGCAGGGCGATTAGGGGGTTTGAGCGCTGCCCCCTGTCACGCTGATCCCAGTGCCGGGAGGCCTCGCGGCTCCACTGATCCTGGTGCTGGGAGGCATATTACCCTTTTACTATATAGGATAGAAGCCTGGTGCACAGGTGGGGGCCGGCTGGTTTGCCCTGAAGGGTGTACTGGATCAGGATGGGGGTCCCCACTGGGGTGCCTGGCCAGCCTGGATGAGGGGATGATGGCTGTTTGCAGCTGGTCACACGCCCTTCAGGGTGGGGGTTCCCACTCGGGTGCCTGGCCAGTCTGGGTGAGGGGCTGAGGGCCGTTTTCAGGCTGGCGGGTGACTGAAGCTCCCAACCTGTCCTTTTTTTTTTTTTTTATTCTGGGCCAGCTTTAGCTCTGAGGCTTGGCTCAAGCTCTTAGGCCTCGGCTGCTGAAAGCAGGTTTCTGGCCTTTGTTTACCTTCTGTATTTGATACAATGTTGCAGTCCAGCTGGCTGAAGCCCGGCTGACTAAAGCAGGTTTCTGGGGTTTTGTTTAGTTTCCATATTTGCAACATAGTTGCTTAGAGTTGCAGCTGAGAGGCCGGCAAGGCAGGTGGGGAACCTGGCTTCCTCCATCACTGAAGCAAGCAAGCCTCCTGTTCGCTTCAGTGCATGGCTGCAGGCCGCCATCTTGGTTGGCAGTTAATTTGCATATCTCACTGATTAGCCAATGGGAAGGGTAGTGGATGTACGGCTAATTACCATGTTTCTCTTTTATTAGATAGGATTTATTTATTAAATTTATCTTTATTGTTGTAAGTATTACAGATATCCCCTCCCCCCTTATTGACACCTTCCTCCTTACTGGGGCCTCCTCCCTAGGCCTTCACCTCACTATTGTCTCTGTGAATAAGTTATGAATATATGCATAGAAGTTCTTTGGTTAATCTCTTCAGCCCTTCCTTTGGGAATCCTCAGTCTGTTGCAGTGCCCATGTCTCTGGACCTATTTTGTTTGTCAGTTTATTTTGTTCATTAGATTCCATATAAAACTGAGACCATGTGATTTTGTGTTTCTGCGACTGGCTTATTTCGCTTAGCACAATACTCTCCAGGTTCCTCCATGTTGTCTACAAGGGTAAGAGATCCTTCTTTTTTATAGCTTCATGGTATTTCATTGTGTAAATGCACCACAGCTTTTTATCCACTCATCTGCTGATGGGCACTTGGGCTGTTTCCAGATTGGCTATTGTAAAGTGTGCTGTAATAAATATAGTGGCGCAAATATTTTTTTTCTGATTGGTGATTCAGGATTCTTAGGATATATTCCTAGAAGTGAGATCACTGGGAGTTCCATTTTTAATTTTTTTGAGGAAACTCCATACTGTTTTCCACAATAGTTGCACCAGCCTACATTCCCACCAGCATTGTACAGGGTTCGTTTTTCTCCATATCCTCGCTAGCACTTGTCAATTGTTGATTTGTTGATGTAGCCATTCTGACAGGTGTGAGATGGTACCTTATTGTTGTTTTGATTTGCATCTCTCTGATGATTAGTGATTTTGTCCTTTTTTTTCATATGTCTCTTGGCCTTCTGTATGTCCTCTTTTGAGAAGTGTCTATTTAGGTCCTTTTCCAATTTTTAAAAAAATCTTTATTGTTCAGATTATTACAGATGTTCCTCTTTTTTCCCCCCATAGCTCCCCTCCACCTGGTTCCCACCCCACCCCATGCCCTCGCCCCCCCCCCCACTGTCCTCATCCATAGGTGTAAGATTTTTGTTCAATCTCTTCCCACACCCCCATGCCTCCTTCCCCCCAAGAATTGTCAGTCTGCTCCCTTTCTATGCTCCTTATTCTATTACATTCACCAGATTATACTGTTCATCAGATTTTTTATTCATTTAATTTTTAGAGTCACTTGTTGATATGTATTTGTTGTCACTTTGTTGTTCATAATTTTTTATCTTTACCTTTTTCTTCTTGTTCCTCTTTGTAAAGAATACCCTTCAGCATTTCATATAATACTGGTTTGGTGGTGATGAACTCCTTTAGCTTTTTTTTTGTATGTGAAGCTCTTTATCTGACCTTAAATTCTAAATGATAGTTTTGCTGGGTAGAGTAATATTGGTCGTAGGTTTTTGCTATTCATCACTTTGAATATTTCTTGCCACTCCCTTCTGGCCTGCATAGTTTCTGTTGAGAAATCAGCTGACAGTCGTATGGGTACGCACTTGTAGGTAACTAACTGTTTTTCTCTTGCTGATTTTAAGATTCTCTCTTTGTCTTTTGCCCTTGGCATTTTAATTATGATGTGTCTTGGTGTGGTCCTCTTTGAATTCCTCTTGTTTGGGGTTCCCTGTGCTTCCTGGACATGTAAGTCTATTTCTTTCACCAGGTAGGGGAAGTTTTCTGTCATTATTTCTTCAAATAGGTTTTCAATATCTTGCTCTCTCTCTACTTCTGGCACCCCCATAATTCAGATGTTGATACTCTTGAAGTCCCAGATGTTCCTTACACTATTTTCATATTTGTGGATTATTTTTTCTTTTTGCTTTTCAGGTTGGGTGTTTTTTGCTTCCTTGTATTTTAAATCTTTGACTTGATTCTTGGGATCCTCTAGTCTACTGTTGAATCTCTGTGTATTATTCTTTATTTCAGTCAGTGTATGATTAATTTCTGACTGGTCCTTTTCTATTTTTTGGCATTCTCACTAAGATCCTTGATGGTCTCACAAAGTTCCTCGGAGGTTTCTAGAAGATTCTTGAGTAACATTATAACTGTGGATTTGACCTCTATATCCAGTATTTTGGTTTCTTCCATTTTTTTCATTTGTGACACTTTTCTTTGTCTCCGCATTTTGGCTGCCTCACTGTGTTGATAGAATGGCCTTGTGTGGTAGGTGTCCTATAGGCCCCAGTGGCTCAGCCTCCCCAATCACCTGAGGTGGACACTCTTGGCACACCCCTTTGTGGGCTGTGAGTACAGTTTTGCTGTAGTTAAGCCTTGATTGCTGTTGGTATCACTGGGAGGAATTGACCTCCAGGCCATTGGCTGTGAGGACCAGTTGTGTCTACAATGGGAGAACTGCTGTCCTGGAGACACCCTTATGGGGCAGCACTTGCTTCAGTGGGGATTTGGTGCTCACTGAGTCTGCCCCTTGAGTGTGTTGCTTATGGATGTGAAGAGTTGTAATCTGATATGGTCTCACACTGACCACTGGGCACACTGGCTCTTTGATCTGCAAGGAGGTGCAAAGTCTGCGACTGCCTGGGGCCACGCAGCAGGAGCCACAGAATAATCTGCAGATTCCTCCTCTTTGTTTGGTGTTTGGAAGTGCCCAGAAGTGTCCTAACAGTGAAGCAAGGCAAGCTGCTGCTGCTGCCACCGGGCATTGGGCCTTCTTTTGGAAGCTTTGGGGTTCTCTAACCCAGCTGTTGCCTGTTTGACAGGTTTTAGGCTGAGAAAGGACAGGCCATTCATATGCAAAAGCCGCTGCACACAGCTTGGGAGGGGTTGTAAATTGGCTGCCATGTTTACAAAGGCTCCTGTGTTTGCTACTGTATTAGCAAGGGCTACTTTGTAAGGCTACTTTGAAGAACTGCTTTGTCTAATGGTTCCTTGTTAGCAATGGCTACTTGGTCTACAATAAAGCCTCTCCTATATTCCTACGACTTCTCATGTCTTCTTCGTTTAATATCTGGCATCCTCGGCGGTACAGACCCTAGTAGAGAAGGACCTGTGCACCCCACATGAACCTTAAAGAAATTGTGCTAAATGAATTATGCCAGTCAAAAAAGGTCAAATATTTGTCATTCTACTATTCTCTACTGATATAAAAACTCAGAGAGACAAAAATTAGTATAATGATTACCAAGGCTTGGTGGGAGTGGAGAATAGGGAGTTATTATTTAATGGATACAGATTTTAAGTTTATGATAAAGAAAAATTTCTGGAAGTGTATAGTGGTGATAGCGGCATAACAACGTAATTGCACTTAATGCCATTGACCTATAGACTTAAAAATCTGCAAGTCTTTCTATTATTTAAATCCAGTTGAATTTTATTATGCTATGAGAATATAAAATTTTAAGTTATATTTTTCAAATTTGTTAAGTGTGTTTTTACTTTATCTTTTATAGCCTTTTTTAGGTTTAAGCATAACTGAACAGAAGGTACAAAATTTCTGATATACACTCTGCTCCATCATATGCACAATCTCCCCCAAAATAAAAATCCTGCATCAGACTGGTACATTTGTTACAATCAATAAACATATCACTATTACCAGAAGTCCATAGTTTACATTCTTGTTCTTGTATATTTTATGGGATTTTACAGATGTATAAATGACATACCCATTATTAGATTACTAGAGGCCCGGTGCATGAAATTCATGCACGGGGGGGGGGGGGTACCCTCAGCCCAGTCTGCACCCTTTCCAATCCGGGATCCCTTGGGGGATGTCTGACTGCCGGATGTCTGAACCCTGTGGGATCAGGCCTAAACGGGCAGTAGGACATCCCTCTCACAATCCGGGACTGCTGGCTCCCAACTGCTCACCTGCCTGCCTGCCTGCCTGATTGCCCCCTAACCACGCCTCTGCCAGCCTGATTGATGCCTAACTGCTCCCCTGCTGGCCCAATTGGCCCCAACTGCCCTCCCCTGCAGGCCTGGTCACTCACAACTGCCCTCTCCTGCCAGCCTGGTCACCCCTAACTACCCTCTGCTGCCAGCCTGGTTGCCCCTAACTGCCCTACCCTGCAGGCCTGGTCCCCCCAACTGCCCTCCCCTGCTAGCTTGGTTGCCCCCAACTGCCCTCTCCTGCAGGCCTGGACACTCCCAACTGCCCTCCCCTGCTGGCCTGATTGCCCACAACTACCCTCCCCTGCCGGCCATATTGTGGCTGTGGGCACCGCCATCTTTGAGGGCGTGACAGTCAATTAGCATATTCCTTCTTTATTGGCTGTGGACGCTGCCATCTTTGAGGACGGGGCAGTCAATTAGTATATTCCCTCCTTATTGGCTGTGGGCACTGCCATCTTTGCGACAGCGTGAGGGTCAATTAACATATTCCCTCTTTATTAGATAGGATTATACAGAATGTCTTCACTGTCATAGAAATTCTCTGTGTACAACCTATTTCCCCAAACCCCTGGCAACCACTGATTCTTTAACTGTCTCCAGTTTCCCTTTCTATAATCTTATATAGTTGGATGCATACAGTATGCAGTCTTTAGTCTTTTCAGATTAACTACTTGCATTTAATATTATGCATTTAAGATTTTCCATGGCTTCATGACTTTATAACTCATTTTTAGTACTGTATAATATTCCACTGTCCACATGTACCACCAGTTATCCATTCGCCTTTTAAAAAAAATCTTGGTTGCTTCCAAGTTTTGGCAATTATGAATAAAGCTGCTTAAACACCCTTGTGCAGGTTTTTGTTCATAAGTTTTTAACTCATTTGAGTAAATGCTAAGAAGTATAATTTCTGAATTGTATGTTAAAAGCATGCTATTTTTGTAAAAAACTTCCAAACTGCTTTTCTTCCAAAATGACTTTACTCTTTTACATTTGCCCCAGCAATAAATAAAAGTTTCTATTGTTCCACATCCTCACCAGCATTTGGTGTTGTCAGTGTTTTGAATTATGGCCATTCCAATAGGTGCGTGGTATCTTGTTGTATTAATAGTCAACTCTCTAATGACATATAATGTTGAAAATCTTTATATATGCTTATTTGCCATCTGTATATCTTCCTTGGTAAGATGTTTGTTTAAGTTTTTTTGCTCATATTTAAATTGCATTGTTCATTTTATTATTTTTGAATTGTAAGTATTCTTTGCATATTTTGGGTCACAGTCCTTTATTAGATAGGTTGTTTGCAAATATTTTCTCAGAAGCTTGATTTCTAATTATTTGACAGTGTCTTTCACAGAAAGAAATATATTTTTTCTTTTGGCCTCCTTTATCCATTACTATACTCCTAATCCCTTCCCTCTGGTAATCACCATACTGTTATCTGTGTCTACAAGTTTCAATTTTATATCCCAGGCATGAGTGAAATTATAGGATTCTTAGCTTTTTCTGACTGACTTATTTGGCTTAGCATAATATTCTCAAGATTGTTACAAATGGCAGTATTTTATCCTTTCTTTTGGCTAAGTAGTATTCCATAGTATATATAGGGTGCTCCAAAAATGTGCACACATATTTTGAATAATTATAAAGATAGTTTTTATTAAAATACATTTCATTTTCAAAATTGAGCTATCAACTGTAAAAATGTGTATACATTTTGGGGGACACCCTGTATGTACCACATCTTCTTTACCTAACCATCTAAGGACACTTCAGTTGTTTCCATGTCTTGGCCACCATTTATAATGCTGCAGTGAACATAGGGGTGCATACATCTTTGCAAATAAATGTTTTAGAGTTTTTAAGTTAGATACTCAGAAGAGGGGTTTCTGGGACATATGGCAACTCTATTCTTAATTTTTGAGGAACTGCAATAATGTTTTCCATAGTGACTGTACCAGTTTACATTCCCACCAGCAGTGAATCAGGATTCCTTTTTTCCCTACAACCTCTCAAACACTTGATATTACCTGTCTTGTTAATAATAGCCATTCTAACAGGTGTGAGGTGGTATCTCACTGTAATTTGTATTTGCATTTTTTCTAATAGCTAGTGAAGTTGAATATCTTTTCATATATCTGTTGTTCATTTGTATGCCTTCTTGGGAGAAGTATCTATTCAGGTCTTCTTCCCATTTTTTAATATATTTTATTGATTTTTTTTTTTTTTACAGAGAGGAAGAGAGAGAGATAGATAGTTAGAAACATCGATGGGAGAGAAACATCGATCAGCTGCCTCCCGCACATCTCCCACTGGGGATGTGCCCGCAACCCAGGTACATGCCCTTGACCGGAATCGAACCTGGGACCCTTCAGTCCGCAGGCCGACGCTCTATCCACTGAGCCAAACCGGTTCTTGTCGTGTAACACTCCCTCCACGTTTCGCGTGGAGTAGGGTTCGGTATCTGAAAGTGGAGCCGCACAACAAATGAAAGAAAAAGACACGAGATAATTTTGCAATATTGGGGGACCAGGCGGGCAAGTCCCGAAGGACTTCCTCTCTCTGTGCTTAGGTCTCACCAAGCTTTTATTGATCTGGGATGCACTCATAGCCTAGCCCTTAGGCAGGTGATCCCATTAACAGGCAGACTAGCCCATCAGCAAGGATTTACATAATAATAAATGGGAATTAAGGGAACTAAGGTGGGAATGCTTCAGCTATTATTACTTAAATTAACTGGGTGGTTCCTAGATTAACTGGGTGGTGCAGTTCTGACCTTTGCTAGGACTTCAAAGGTTACTAGCTTTTGGGGGTCTCTGTTTAAACTCAGCTAGTGAAGACAGTGAATGGACTCCGGCATCTCCCCCTTATTTTTTCTTTAAAAAATAATCAAGTCCCAATTTCAATGTCCAAAAGTTCTGAGTCCAAGTTTCAATGTCCAAAAGTTCATGTGTACATGCCAGCAATGAAATGTTGGTTCTGGATGGTGGAAAATGCAGGTCCGGTCCTTTCTGGTCTGGTCCTGGGCACGCTGCAGCGACGCACAGCTGCTGACTGCTAGCATGGCAAGGCGTCTTCCACCATCTCCATCTCTGAACTGTCTCTTCTGTCTTTGTGGCTGGCTTTCTGGGATCCGTTGTTACAGGAATCCACATGGTCTTGTAGCTGTTCTCTGAAAGTATACAAACATATTCTCGACCAAAGGTTAAAGGAAAAAACCTTACTTGGGGTCTTTTCTTTAAAATGATCTTTCCCTGGCTTACCCTGGCATCATGTATGTTTTTCCTGGGTGTCTCCCTATTAGCATTATAAACGAGAAAAAAAAATTTTTTCTCTAAATGTAATTTAGTTACAGGATCTATTTCTTTACATGGCATTTTTCCACTATATTTTTCCACTATCCCCCCTTTTTTGATTTAATTAGAAGGCTTTTGGAAATTTTATAATGCAGTCTAGATAGCTTTAAATATTAATTTTTTGCACAAAAATATGACTGCTTTAGGTTCATAGCATGATAAGCAATTTTACCACAAAATGAAAATTTTTGTTAATACCTTCTGAACAATTACTTATTTCAAATTATCTAAATTTAATTAATTTGAAAACTTGACTTTAACTAATTTGAAGACTATTTTGCTGTCAAATTTAATATTTTAACAATAATCTTAATTTACACTGTAAATATTAATGAAAAGGATCACTTTACATCCTTGTGAAGGCTTTGAGCATTCCTGTTGTTAGGCTAGATTTAGACATAGGGTCTGTTAGCCAAGCCTCCGTTTATCTGGATTCTGATTTCAGCTGGACCAAGTCTCTTCTTTCTTTTGGTTCCTGATTTGGGCTGGGCATGGGAAGCAAGAAGCAGCCATGGGGACAGGAGACCTTCCTCAGAAGGGGCGAGTGTTCAAGCCCCTGCACCATTGGGGGGGGGGTGAGGATCTGTGCCCCACCTTTGTTGCACCCCAAGTTTTCTCCTACTGGCCCTTGACTGTGCCTGTCTTAGGTCGCCCCACCCTGTGGAGTCTTACCCGTCGTTGACTACCAGCCATCTCTGGGCCAAGTAGGGTGATGTGAGGTTCAGTTATGTCTCCTTGGTAGCCTATGTCCCTCTGGCCTCCATGTCCAGCAACTGCCTTTGGATCCCCTCGCCTGCTGGCGGGGCCCCGGCATTGATCATAGGGAACCCAGGTTTCTTCTCCAGAAAGGGCCCAGCTTATGCCATTGGGCCAGAGACAGATCCATGGTACCAGCTTTTCATGATCTCAGTTTGAACGGAGAGCCTAGATAACAGCTGTAGACAATTGGAATCCTTTTGGCAAAGAAAAGGTCAAGAGAGGTCAATACAGAATGCTTAAGTGCCTTCCCAGGAGGGAATAAATCCTTTCTTAAAACATTTAAAGTAAATATTAATTTGTAAGTTTTTTTGGGATAAATGTACAATATACTGTTGTAAAGCATCAAAAATTATTAATAAAACTTTGTAGAATAATACCATGTAAGAATATTCTTTGCTCTAGGTCATGAAAACTTAATTTTAAACTCAAGATTTGGAATGAGGAACCTAGGTTAACTTAGGCACTTTATCTAAGTTACAGTTTTGGGTCTCCAGAGCACTGAGTTGACAAGTTATCTGGAGCCCTCTGAGCTTGGGATAGCTATCCTGTCCTTCCCAGGTAAAGGAAAAATGTGCCTTCTAAGACCAGTATGAAACTATAGTTTTTACCTGAAAGGATTGTTACCATACTTCCCTTTACCGTGCCCCAGGTGGTCTCTGGGCTGTTGGTTGTCTGGTTTGTCTTCCTTCTGCTCCTCATCTTCATTGGACTGCTTGGAGCCGCTGCTCTCTGTGGCTGAGATGGTTGATTGCCTGCAGCTGCATGTTATGGCTCCAGGTGCAAGATCTTCAGTCTGGCTAGATTCCTGATGCAGTTTAATATTTCTAGCAGGAATCCATATGGGTTTGGAAGAATTCTCTGGGAATATACAAGCGTACCCTCTACCAAAGGTTAATAATGGGTCAGGTCCCTTTCATAAATCAGATTCGGGATCCTTCCATTTAACTAGACCATTTTCTTTTTATTCTGACACCAATGTAGCTCCATAGGTGTCTTTCCATCAGCATCACAAGTGAAAAAATTTAGAGTAATTAAGGCTTGATGCAGCCTACCCGCAGGTGATTTCTCCATCATCCCCCCTTTTTGTTTTTCTAATTGAGATTTCAGTCTTTGGTGTTGACGTTCAATAATGGCCTGTCCTTGGGAATTATATGGTATTACCGTAATGTGCTGAATTTTCCACTTTTTACAAAATTCCTGGAATTGACAGCTTGTATAAGCAGGTCCATTATCAGTTTTAATAATCTTTGGAATTCCCATGATGGCAAAAGCAGCTAGGCAATGATTAATAACCTGTTTTGCCGTCTCTCCTGCAGATACAGTGGCCCATAGGACCTTTGAAAAAGTATCTATAGAGACATATAATGCCCCAAGACGTCCAAAAGGACTATAATGTGTTACATCCATTTGCCAGATATGGTCCCTTAGCAAACCTCTAGGGTTGACTCCTGTGTTAGGTCCTTGAGGTAGATGTAACATGCAACTGGGACATTCCTTGATAATCTGTTTTGCTTTCTGTGGAGAGATTGAGAATTGTTTGGACAACATTTTAGCAAGCTGATGTAAAAGCTGATGAGACCTTGAAGCCTCTTTTAATAAAGCAACCAATTGATCAGCATGTGCATTTCCCTTAGTTAATGGGCCAGGTAATACTCTGTGAGCCCTGATGTGAGTGATATAAAAAGGGTATTTTCCCTGCTGCACAATCTGCTGAACCTGCTTAAATAGTAAGAATAAACTTTGGTCACTAAACCATTTCAACCGGCCAGTTTCGATTCTACTTACTAGGCCCGAAGCATAAGAGGAATCAGAAATTATATTAATAGGCTGTTGGAAATCTTGCAACACAGCCTTAATAGCTTTTAATTCAATTCTTTGCACAGAAGTATGACTGGTCAATATGACTCGGTCAGAATTTATAGTATGATAGGCAGCTTTCCCATTTGATGACCCATCAGTAAAAACAGTTAAAGTTACAGGAATTGGTTCCTGCCTAGTATTTTTTAGTATAATGATGGAGGTCTTATATAAAAAGTGTAAAAGTTTATCTTTTAATAAGTGACAGCTAAGTTCCCCTGAATATCCACTTAGCCCAATTTGCCAATTTAAGTCAGTTTGAAATAACATTTATTCTTTTAACTTTACTTGTCCTAAGTTATGGACAGTAAATGACATTAATTAAATTTCTGGTGTTAGTCTTTGGGTAAACTTATATAAATTTTGTTTAAGGAGGCAAAACACAAATTATTTAATTTAGCTTATGAGACCCAATATATTGATTTTTAATTTTAGTTAGACATCTGAAGGAAACCTCTTTTTATTTCCTTCCAGACACTTCTTTCTCACACAAGCAACAAATGTAAGAAACATGGTTGCCTTTTGAGATTTTAACAAATACTGTCCCAAAGCTACATATTTCAAGTGATTATTTTATTTATGGTGACTAATTATTGTCAGATTTAGTATTTTAACAACAATCTGTAAATGTTAGTAATTATATTTTTAAAGAGTATACCTTTGGCTTATTTGTATATTCAGAGGAATCATGGGAAGCCTTCAGTAAACTTTTTAGAAGAATTTACTTTACTAGGATTCAATTGCTTACAAAGATTAGTAATTTAAGTATTTTTTAAAAAGGCAAAGCGAAGCAAGTAAATTTAGTATTTAGTAAACTTCTGATTCACAAGGGGCAAACGCTGCCCCACCTCCAGCCTAATTTAAAATGCAGCGGCGAGAAGCTTTTGTTATTTCAAATTACATCTAAAAATTTCACTGCTGTATTTTAAGAAATATTAAACAAGTAACTTGTTTTGCCCTTTCTCAGAGGCAAAAACTTAAAATATACTTATTAATTTTTATTTGATAAAGCTTTCCATGTGATTTCAAGTATATTAAATTTGGCTAAATTAAAAAATCCTTTAAAAAGAGAGAATAAACTTTTGAAAATATTTCAGGGCCCGTGAAATTTCTCAAAGTCATTCCTTGGTTATAGTTTTGAAATCCAACTTGAAAGACCATCATATATATATATATATATATATATATATATACACATATATATATATACATACACACACTCATATAATTTAAAAATTATATACTTCATATAATTATCAAGAGATATCAATTAAATTTTAAACTGGTTTTGAAATTTTGGCTGGGGTCACAGAAATTGGATTACTGTTATCAGACCCTTTATGCTTGACATAAGCTATTTAACTTTTGTTTAGGGAGGGAACATATAACCTTTAATTGTCCTTAGTTTAAGGAAAAAATGACTTAGCCTTTTTTAAGGAATACGAGTTCTATTGTTGGCCCTTATAAAGCCAATTGCTCAGAAACATTGGTCTATCATACCACTGAAATTATATTAAGACCGTTATTGCTAATTAAGCATTAAAAATATCTTCTTAAAAATAGTATTAAATAAATCCCCGAGGCAAGAACACTTTCTGCCCCCATCCACATTTCCTTAGTAAAATTCCGCCTTAAAGCTCCACCCCTGAAATTCCATCCTGCCTCAGTGAGAAGACAGTCCTTTTTGGCTAAATCAGAGGGAGGGGCCTTTGCTGTTTCAAGATGGCGGCCCCAGGGGCGTGGCAAGCCATGTGGCTGACATGGCGGCTTCTAGGTCATGCGGCCCAGGCCCAAAGTGGTGACTGTCTACATTGTTCTTTGCAATTAAATTTAAACTGGTTTTTATATTAAAAATTTCGGTTGAGATCATAAAATTAATCCTCTTTTTTAATCAGACCAATAAGCAACATATTTTGAATTCTAATTATTTCAGAAAAAACAAAAATTTTCTTAAAGATAAATTTTTACTTTTTTAGGCATTTAGCTATCATAATTATACAATTTTTTCCCAATTCAATCCGAATCTTATAACTTTTAGCTGGCAAGTCAAATATTCAGCATTTCTCAATCAGTAACATTTTTAAGAATAAATTGCAAAAATGCAAGACATAATCAACCAACAGATTTAATTCTGTCCTTTAGATTTTGTACGAAGCACACTTAGATCTTATTTAATTCAGTATTATGTCACTTCAAGATATCTAGGTATAAACTCCAAGGTCTTAAATTTTACAGCAGATTTGGAAAACCACACTTGAGGCTGGCAAGGCAGGCCTGGCCCAGCCTTTGATTTTAAAACGACCATAATTTTTTCCTCTGGGGAAGGTCAAAAAACAAGCTTGTAGGTACATTGTTTGCCGGGGGAAGTTTCAAAATTGGCCTGGGGGAGGAAGGGGGGGGCTGTTTTCCCTGGAAGAACAAATGAACAAATGTAAATGGACCACATTCTTTAAGAATTTGCTACAGGCGGGAAGCATCTAGCCCCTTTTCTCATTAAAAATGTTTTGGCCAGCCTTTTCAATTAACAAAGGGCCGGTTTTTTACCGGGCTACTTAGATTTTTATAATTAGAGATTCAAATTCAATTATTTTGAGGCATTTACTTTAGCAAATTTTTGTAACAGAGACAATTTTACTGATTTTCCTTTTAGAGGTCTTAAAGTTAGCTTTGGAACAGGCTTCATTAACATTATTATGGAAAAACACCAATCTTGTTGCTAGAATTTCTACCTTGGGTCAAATTCGCCATTTTCCTTAGGAAATAATCAGTCTTGGGGTTTATTTTGTACATTTGTAAAGAGACTTTTAGCTTAAAACTCTATCTAAATGTCCAAAATCAGACAGTGCGCGCATTAGTTTCAAGCCAGGTTTTCTCTTTACACGTGAACAGAAATCCCAGACGCATTTTTTAAATTTTGTAAAACTTTTTAATTACGAGAAGGAGATTTTAAATTTGAATACTGGGGAGGAGGCGTCCATATAGGATCGTCATGTGCTCCCTTTTCCTTTCCATCACATCCTGCTTGGGGGAAGTTTTAGCAAATGACTTAGATGGCGTATTTTCCCCAAAGGCATGCTTAATAGAAAAAGACATTTCAATTTTTTTCCTATTTCGCTTTCTGAAGCAATGGCTAGCAGCCAAGGTTATCTTAGCCAAAGTTTGGTTGTCATAAGATGTTCTCCGGTAATTTTTAAATAAAACATTAAGTAATCTCATTGTAGGAGAGCTTACAGCTCTGCCCTCTCCTGCCACCTTTGAATCTCTCCGAACCAGAGAGAGATTCGGCAGCGGGGTTTCATTTCTTATAACAGATAGATTCCAACTACAAATTAAGATTTTAATTTGGACAAGAAAACACATTAAGATGACCATGGCACTATTTTTTCAGCCTGATCTAAAAGAGTACCTTTTTCAAGAAAAACAAAGGTTATGTTCTATAATAACATGCAAAAACTGTAAAAGATTATCTTCTAAAATTTTAACACTTTAAACATGCAAATCAAAAGCCTATAATAAAGTTTCTTAGTTTTTAAAAGCCAAATATACCTTTTTAAAGCCGAATCTACTTTTTTAAAGCCAAATCCTGCCCCGTTTGTTAGCCTGGTTAAGAAAACGTTCCCAGTTACTTACAGACCCGGGCTTCTGTAGTTGATCCTGGGCATTGCGTGCGGTAGAATCCCCCTCACCTTTTTTCGGTGAGTTTTCCACACCTTTTCGGTGAAAACTTCCTTTTCTCGCTCCAGCGAGACCTGCACTTCCAGATTTCCCGTTGGGCGCCAGATGTCGTGTAACACTCCCTCCACGTTTCGCGTGGAGTAGGGTTCGGTATCTGAAAGTGGAGCCGCACAACAAATGAAAGAAAAAGACACGAGATAATTTTGCAATATTGGGGGACCAGGCGGGCAAGTCCCGAAGGACTTCCTCTCTGTGCTTAGGTCTCACCAAGCTTTTATTGATCTGGGATGCACTCATAGCCTAGCCCTTAGGCAGGTGATCCCATTAACAGGCAGACTAGCCCATCAGCAAGGATTTACATAATAATAAATGGGAATTAAGGGAACTAAGGTGGGAATGCTTCAGCTATTATTACTTAAATTAACTGGGTGGTTCCTAGATTAACTGGGTGGTGCAGTTCTGACCTTTGCTAGGACTTCAAAGGTTACTAGCTTTTGGGGGTCTCTGTTTAAACTCAGCTAGTGAAGACAGTGAATGGACTCCGGCAGGTTCTGGCCCATTTTTTAAATTGTGTTGTTTGCTTGGTGTTGCGTTGTATGAGTTCTTTATATATTTTGTATATTAACCCTTTGTTGGAGCTGTTGTTTGCAAATATCATCTCCCATTCAGTTGGTTGCCTTTTTTATCTTGTTGGCAATTTCTTTTGCTTGTTATTTTGATATAGTCTCATTCATTTATATTTGCCTTTAGTTCCCTTGCTTTTGGGGGCAAATTCATTAAATGTTCTCTAACACTGAGGTACATAAGTTTAGTATCCATGTTTTCTTTTATGTAATATTTTTAGAGCTTATATTTATGTGTTTGACCCATTTTTGCATTAATTTTTGTACATGCGAACCAACTGTAATCTAGTCTCATTCTTTTGCATGTGACTTTCCAATTTTTCCAGCACCGTTTAGTGAGGAAGCTTTCTTTCCTACATTGTTTGTTTTTGGCTCTTTGTGAAAAACTATTTGCCCATATACATGTGGATTTATTTCTGGATTCTCAATTCTATTCCACTGGTATGTGTATTTTTTTTCTGCAAATACCATTCTGTTTTGATTATTGTAGCTCCATAGTATAATTTGAAGTCAAGTAATGTGATATCTATGGCTTCATTCTTTTTTCTTAGGATTGCTTTGTGGTTCCATACAAATATGATAAATTTTGATACTAATCTTTAAAAGATATCATTGGGATTTTGATGGGGCTTGCATTAAATCTGTATATTGCTTTGGGTAATACGAACACTTTAACTGTGATGACCCTTTCTATCCATGAACACGGAATATCATTCCATTTCATTGGTATTTTTCAATCTTTTTCCACAATGCTTTGTAGTTTTCCCCATATAGGTCCTTTGTAAATTTCTAGGTATTTTATTCTTTTGGTTGCAATTGCAAACGAAATTGTGTTTTTAAATTTCATTTTCTGAAATTTCATCATAAGTATACAGAAAAGTGGTGCATTTCCATATATCAATTTGTATCCGGCAACTTTACTGTATTTGTTTATTGCTTCTAATAGTGATTTGGTCAAGTTTTTATTGTTTTCTATATACAGATTTATGTCATCTGCAAAAAGTGACACTTTTACTTCTTCTTTCCCAATTTGGATTTCTTTTATTCATTTTGTCTGATTGTTCTGGCTATGATTTCCAGTACTATATTGAATAAGAGTGGTGAGAGTGGGCATTCTTGTCTTGTTTCTTATTTTAGAGGAAAAGTTTTCAGTTTTTCACCATTGAGTATTATATTAGATGGAGGTTTGTCAAATATGACTTATATTATATTGAAATACTTTCCTTCTATACCCATTCTATTGAATGTTTTAATAATAAGTGGATGTTGTACCTGATCAAATGGTTTTTATGAATCTATTAATAAGATCATATAATTTTATCTTTCGCTTTGTTAATGTGATGTATTACATTGATTAATTTGCATGTGTTGAACCATCTTTGTGCCCCTGAAATAAACCTCATTTAATTGTATTGTATTATTTTTTAAATGTATTGTTGTATTAGATTTGCTAGTATTTTGTTTAGGATTTTTGCATCTATATTCAGTTTTAAATTTTGATGAAGTCCAGATTATCGATTATTTCTGTCATGGATTGTATCTTGGGTATTGTTTCTAAAAATTTATTGCCATACCCACCATCATGTCTTCTAATAGTTTTATAATTTTGAATTTATATTTAGGTATATGATTGATTTTGAGTTAATTGTGATGAAGGATGTAAGACCATGTCTAGATTTTTTTGCATGTGGATGTTTAATTGTTCCCGCACCATTTTTTTGAAAATACTATTTTATTTCCTCATTGTATTGCATTTGCTCCATTCTCAAACATCAGTTGACTATCTACACTAATAAAAGAGAAACATGGTAATTGGCGTACGACCGCTACCCTTCCCATTGGCTAATCACGGGCAATATGCAAATTAGCTGTCAGCAAAGATGGCGGTTAACCGCCAACCAAGATGGCGGCTAATTTGCATATTGCTGGCAGGATGGGGCAGCGCCTTCGTGCCTGCCCCTCAGCCATCCAGGCCTGCTATCTGTGACCTGGATGGCGGGCGACCCAACCCAGGGCTGGCGGGGCCTGACCGCAGCTGTCCCCTACTGGCCAAGACCCCAACCGGCTCTCCCACCAGCAGACTGGGGCTGGCCTGGCGGCTTCAGCTTCCGCCCGCAGTCACGCCCCCCAGACCCGCTGCTGCCAGCAGACCAAGGCTGGGGAGGCAGAGGCCCCCAACCCGCTCCCCCGGCAGACTAGGGCTGGGGAGGCGGCTGCTGCAATCGCCCGCACTCAGACCCCAACCCTCCTGATCGCCCCCGACCCAGTCCCGCTGGCAGACCAGGACTGGCGGGTAACCCTGAACCCGCATTCCCTCCGGCCGACCAGGCTGGCAGGCGGGCTGCGGCTTCTGCCTGCAGTCACGCCCCCAACCCGAGAAAGCAGGAAGAGGGTGGGGGGAGGGGGCGATAGCCCTCACTCACACCCCCAACCCGCTGGCAGACCGGGGCTGGCAGTTGCCCTGGACCCGCATTCCCGTGGGCAGACCTGGGCTGGCCGGGCGGCTGGCACTTCCGCCCGCAGTCACGCTCTCACAGGTTGGGGGCGTGAGTGCAGGCGATCACCCCAAAACCGCTCCTGCTGGCAGACCGGGGCTGGCTGATTGCCCTGGACCCGCATTCCCCTGTGTGCACCTGCACGATCAAGAGCATGAAAGGGCGGCTTGCAGCCAGCCCCTGTGTGCACCTGCCCATGGGATGCAGCAGCGATCACGGAGCAAGAATGGGCGGTCTGCAGCCAGCCCCTGTGTGCACCTGCCCTTGGGATCGCAGCCACGATCATGGAGCAGGAAAGGGCAGTCTGCAGCCAGCCCCTGTGTGCACCTGCCCGTGGGATCGCAGCCACGATCACGGAGCAGGAAAGGGCAGTCTGCAGCCAGCCCCTGTGTGCGCCTGCCCGTGGGATCGCAGCCACGATCACGGAGCAGGAAAGGGCAGTCTGCAGCCAGCCCCTGTGTGCACCTGCCCGTGGGATCCCAGCCGCGATCACGGAGCAGGATAGGGCGGCCTGCAGCCAGCCCCTGTGTGCACCTGCCCGTGGGATGCAGCAGCGATCATGGAGCAGGAAAGGGCAGCCTGCAGCCTTTCCCTGTGGGCAACTGCCCGTGGGATCACAGCCGTGATCACGAGCAGGAAAGGGCGGCCTGCAGCCAGCCCCTGTGTGCACCTGCCCGTGGGATCGCAGCCACAATCACGGAGCAGGAAAGGGCGGCCTGCAGCCAGCCCCCCTGTGTGCCTTTCCCTAGGTAGCCCTGGGGATCCCACAGTAGGGAAGGGCGCCCCACCCTGGCCACAGCTCAGGGGAGAGTACAACATGCAGTGGAGGCCAGGAGCCTGAGTGATCAACAGAGAGGGGCGCCTGCTTGAAGCCTTCAGGGTGTGGCTGGTGGTAGGCCTCCAGCAGACGCGCGCGTGCGCGCACACACACACACACACACACACACACACACAGGGACGGCTGCACCGAGCCTCTGCTGCCAGACTGTGGCCATCAGTAGGACATCCACTGAGGGCTCCCAGACTGAGGGGCAGGCTTGGCTGAGGGAACCCCATCCCCCAGTGCACGAATTTCGTGCACCGGGCCTCTAGTCCTATCTAATAATAGACAAACATGGTAATTGACTGTACCTTCGCTACACCTCCCATCGGCTAATCAGGGCGATATGCAAATTAACCACCAACAAAGATGGTGGCTAATTTGCATATTGCAGGCAGGTGGGCCAGCTCGAGCTGCCATCCGGGCCCCCATGTGCCGCCTAAGCCTAAGCCACCCCCCCCCCCAGCCGGGAACCCTGTGTGCG
>NW_005871052.1:5915779-5974857 GCF_000147115.1 Myotis lucifugus | reverse complement strand
ATGCCCTGGCCAAACAATATATATATATATATATATTGTTTATAAGAGACCCACCTCAGTATAAAAGGTACACAAAGACTGAGAGTGAAGGGATGGAAAAATGGAAAGGAAAGATAAAAAGCTGAGGTAGCAATACTCATATCAGACAAAACAAAGGCCATAATAAGAGATAAAGAAAGCCACTTCATAATACTAAAGGGAATGATTCAACAAGAAAATATAACCCTTGTAAACATATATGCACTCAATATAGGAGCACCAAAGTACATAAAAAACAAACAAACTTGTGATGGAGTTTAAGGGAGAGCTTAACAACAATACAGTCATAATAGGGTACTTTAACATCACAATGATATCATTGGATAGATCTTCCAGACAAAAAATGAAGAAGGAAACAGAGGCCACACTAGATCAGGTGGATCTAACTGATATTTACAGAAGATTTTACCCCAAAGCACATGGAACATTCTTGAAGACCGCATATTAGGGCACAAAATAAGTATATGCAAATTCAAGAAGATTGATATAATACCAAGCATCTTCTTAGATCACAATGACATGAAGTTAGAAATCAACTACAATATAAAACTCAAAAAAAACCCCTCAATACATGGAGGCTAAATAGCATATTATTAAACAATGAATGGGTTACCAATGAGATCAAGCATGAAATTAAAATTTTCCTGGAAACTAATGAAAATGAACAGGCAACCACCCCAAACCTATAGGACATGGTGAAAGCAGTCCTGAGAGGGAAGTTCATAGCACTATAGGCCTACCTTAAGAAAAAATAAAAAGCACTAATAAACCATCTAACACTATAACTAAATAAATTAGAATGAGAATAGTAAGGAAATCCCAGAGGAAGTAGAAAGAAGGAAATAAAAAGATCAGAATGGAAATAAATGACATAGAGACTTAAAAAAAAGCACAAAAGATCAATAAATACAATAGCTGGTTCTTTGAAAGTATAAACAAGATTGATAAACCTCTAACCAGACCCATCAAGAAACAAAGAGAAAGAACCCAAATAAATAAAATCAGAAATGAAAGAGGTGATAAAACAATGGCACCACAGAAATATAA
This sequence comes from Myotis lucifugus, assembly GCF_000147115.1. Lineage (NCBI taxonomy): Eukaryota > Metazoa > Chordata > Mammalia > Chiroptera > Vespertilionidae > Myotis > Myotis lucifugus. The sequence goes on along the minus strand of NW_005871052.1, from coordinate 5,973,771 downwards.
AGGATTGTAAGCAAATACTAAGAACAACTATATGCCAACAAACTGGGCAACCTGGGAGAAATGGACACATTCCTAGAAAGATACAATCTTCCAAAACTATCAGGAAGATTCAGAAAATCTGAGTAGGCCAATAACAACTGATGAAATTAATTTAAAAACTCCCAACAAACAAAAGTCCTGGACCAGATGAATTTACAGGAGAATTTTACTAAATATTGAAAGAAGAACTAACACCTATCCTCCTCAAACTATTCCATAAAAATCAAGAGGAAGGAACACTTCCAAGCTCTTTTTGTGAAGCCAGCATTATCCTAATTTCAAAAATAGATAAAGACACTACAGAAAGAAAATTACAGGCCAATATCCCTGATGAACATGGATACTAAAATCCTCAACAAAACATTAGCAAATAAGACCAAGGAATATACTGAAAATATTCAAGTGGGATTTATTCAGGTGGTGCAAGGCTGGTACAATATTCACAAATCAATAAATGGTATACATCACATAGACAAACTGAAGGCTAAAAAACACATGATTATATCAATAGATGCAGAAAAAGCATCTGACCAGATCCAGCAACTTTTTTTTAATAAAAATTCTCAGTAAAGTGAGAATAGAGGTATCATATCTCAACATAATAAAGGCCATATTTAACAAACCTACAGCCAACATAATACTCAACGAACAAAAACAGTGTTTCCCGTAAGAACAGGAACAAGACAAGGATGTCTGCTTTCACCACTCTTATTCAACATAGTACTAGAAGTCCTAGCCACAGCAATCAGAAAGGCAGAAGAGATTAATGGCATCCAAATTGGAAAGGAGAAAGTAAAATTGTCATTTTTCACAGATGATATTATATTGTACATAGAAAACCCTAAAGACTCCATCAGGAAACTACTGAACAATAAATGAATTTGGCAAGGTAGCAGGATACAAAATCAACATCCAGAAATTGATGGCATTTTTATACAACAATAATTAACTCTCAGGAAGAAAACACTAGTTCAGTGCTGGTGGGAATGCAGATTGGTGCAGCCACTATGGAAAACAGTATGGAATTTCCTCAAAGAATAAAAAAATGGAACTTCCATTTGACCCACTGATCCCACTTCTGGGAATATATCCTAACAACCCTAAAACACCAATCAGATAGAATATGTGCACCCCAATGTTCATAGCAGCATTATTGACAATAGCTGAGATTTGGAAACAACCCAAGTGCCCATCAGTAGATGAGTGGATAAAAAAAGCTGTGGGGCATTTACACAATGGAATACTACACAGTTGTAAAAAAGAGGGATCTCTTACCTTTTGGGACAGCATGGATGGACCTGGAGAATATTATGCTAAGTGAAATGAGGCCATCTGAGAAAGACAAATATCACATGATCTCAGTTATTTGTGGAATATAATTAACAGAATTGACCAACAAAATAAGACCCGAAGCATGGAGGCATGCATGCAACAGATTGATATACCTTGATGTGGGGCTGGGGAGATGAGAAGAGATAAACCAAATAACTTATATACATACATACTTAGAACATGGACATGGGTAATGGGGTAGTGAAGACATAGAGGGTTGGATAGGGACTGGGAGGAGGGGGTAAAGTGGGGAATGGGAGATATCTGTTGCTATATTAAAATTAAACAATACCCCTTTAAATAATCAATGGCACAAAGAAAATATCACAAGAAATGACAAACTACTTTGAAAAAAAAATGAATAAACAACATACCAGAATTTATGGGAAGCATCAAATGCTATCCTTAGAGGGACATTTATTTATTTTATTTTATTTTTTTATAATTTTTATTTCTTGAAGTATTACAAAGAGTATTACATATGTCTCCTTTTTTCCCCCCTTAACATTCCCCCGGCCCCTACCCCCCAGTGTCTTGTATCCATTGGTTATTCTTATATGCATGCATATAAGTCCTTCGGTTGATCTCTTAATCCCCCCCCCCAAACCCTCCCCAGGCTTCCCACTGTAGTTTGACAGTCTGTTCAATGTTGCTCTGCCTCTGCATCTACCCCTGTTCATCAGTCTATACTGGTCCCCATTATCGTTCCCAACCTCACTGGAGCAGGCCCCAACCTCACCAGGGGTGTCTCGGCCTCACCGGGGCTATTTCAACCTCACTGGGGCCGTCCCTACCTCACCGGGGCCGTTTCAACCTCACCGGGGCCGTTTCAACCTCACCGGGGCCGTCCTGACCTCACCGGGGCCGTTTCAACCTCACCGGGGCCGTACCGACCTCACTGGGGCCGTTTCAACCTCACTGGGGCTGTCCCGACCTCACCGGGGCCGTTTCACCCTCACCGGGGTCGTCCCAACCTCACCGGGGCTGTTTCAACCTCACCGGGGCCGTCCTGACCTCACCGGGGCCCTTCCAACCTCTAGAGGGACATTTATAACTGTAAATGTCTAAATTAAAAAAAAATCTCAAATCAATAACCTAACTTCCCAACTTAAGAAATTAGAAAAATAAGAGGAAACTAAATTCAGAGCAAACAGCAGCAGAAAATAAAAATTACAGTAGAAGTAATAAAATAGGGAATAGGAAAACAATAGAAAGATAAATAAAACCAAATATTGATTCTCTGAAAAGATTAACAAAATTGACAAATTGTGACCCAGATTGAAAGAACGAAGAAGAAATAGAATCAAGCTATGAAATCAAGTGAAAGCGGGACATTATCATCATCCTTACATAAATAAAAAAGTGTAAAGAATGCTATGACAATACACTGATACTTATATGTAGATAAAAATGCTAGAAAGACATAATACTACTGAATATTAATCAAGAAAAAATATGTAACATTGGCATATACTTTTAGCAAGTAAAGAGATTCAGTCAATAATTAAAAATAATTTCTACAAAGAAAAGCCCCAGAACCAAATGACTTCATGGTAAAATCTGCCAAATGTTAAAGACTAATTGACACCAATCATTCACAATCCCTTCTAAAAACTAGAAGATGAGAAAACATTTCCAAGCTTAGCTTATGGAGGCAGTCTTATTCTGTTATTCAAATCTTATGATGACATCAACACACAAAAAAACTACAGACCAATATCCCTTGGGAATATAGATGTAAAAATCTTCACAATACTTTCAAAATGATTTTACAACATATAAAAAGGATCACACAGCATGACCAAGAGTGATTTATTCTAGGTATACAAAGTTGGTTCAACATCTGGATATCAATCAATGTAATACACCATACTCATAGAATAAAAGACCCCCCCAAAAACATCTTGATCATCTCAATGGATTCCAATATATCACTTGAGAAAATTCAACACATTTTCTTGATAAAAATGTTCAAAAACGTAAGAAGGGAACTTCCTCAACATGATAAAGGGCATCTATGAAAAACATACAGCTAACATTATATTTAACTAGAGGCCCTGCACTGGTGGTGGGAGGGTGTCCCTCAGCTCAGCCTGCACCCTCTCCAATCTGGGACCCCTTGGGGGATGTCCCATAGGGATCGGGCCTAAACTGGCAGTCGGACATCCCTCTTGCAATCCAGGACTGCTGGCTCCCAACTGCTCACCTGCCTGCCTGATCACCCGCTAACTACTCCCCTGCCAGCCTGGTCCCCCCCAACAGCCCTCCCCTGCAGGCCCAGTCACCTCCAACTGCCCTCCCCTGCCAGCCTGTTCATCCCCAACTGCCCTTCCTTGCCGGCCATCTTGTGACATGAGGGTGGTCAACTTGTGAAGACACGGGTGTGGCCATATTGTGACAACATATGGGCGGCCATCTTGTGGCCACATGGGGGCGGTCATTTTGTGACCACATGGGGCCAGCCATCTTGTGCAAGGGTGTGATGGTCAATTTGCATATTACCTCTTTATTATATAGTACTAGAGGCCCGGTGCACAAAAATTTGTGCACTCGGGGGAGAGAGGGGGTCCCTCAGCCTGGCCTGTGCCCTCTCGCAGTCTGGGACCCCTCAGGAGATAATGGCCTGCTGGCTTAGGCCTGCTCCCGGGTGGCAGAGGGCAGGCCCAATCCCTAGGTGCAGCCCCTGGTCGGGCTCAGAGCAGGGCCGATTGGGGAGTTGGGGCGCCGCCCCCTGTCATGCACAGAGCAGGGCGGATCGGGAGGTTGCGATGCCACCCTTAGTCACGCTCAGGGTACGGCCGATTGGGGGGTTGGGGCACTGCCCCCTGTCACACTCAAGGCAGGGTCGATAGGAGGTTGCGGCGCCACCCCCTGTGCACACAGAGCAGGGCCGATCGGGGGTTGAGGTGCTGCCCCCTGTCATGCACAGAGCAGGGCCCATCAGGGGGGTTGGGGCTCCATACCCTGTCACACACAGAGCAGGGCCGATCAGGGGGTTGAGGATCTCCCCCCTGTCACGCACAGAGTAGGGCTGATAGGGGAGTTGGGGCACTGCCCCCTGTCACACACAGAGCAGGGCGGATCAGGGGGTTGGGGCACCGCCACTGTCACACTCAGGGCAGGGCCGATGGGGAGGTTATGGCTCTACCCCATCACACACAGAGCAGGGCCCATGGGGGGGTTGGGGCGCCGCACCCTGTCACACACAGAGCCGCAGGGCGATCAGGGGGTTGGGGAGCTCCCCCCTATCAGGCACAGAGCAGGGCTGATCAGGGGGTTGGGGCGCCTTCCCCTGTCACGAACAGAGCAGGGCGGATAGGGAGGTTGTGGCTCCGCCCCCTGTCACTCACAGAGCCGCAGGGCAATCAGGGGGTTTGGGTGCTGCCCCCTGTCACGCTGATCCCGGTGCCGGGAGGCCTCGCGGCTCTGCTGATCCTGGTGCTGGGAGGCATATTACCCTTTTACTATATAGGATAGAGGCCTGGTGCATGGGTGGGGGCCGGCTGGTTTGCCCTGAAGGGTGTCCTGGATCAGGGTGGGGGTCCCCACTGGGGTGCCTGGCCAGCCTGGGTGAGGGGCTGAGGGCCGTTTTCAGGCTGGTGGGTGACTGAAGCTCCCAACCACTCCTTTTTTTTATTCTGGGCCAGCTTTAGCTCTGAGGCCTCGGCTGCTGAAAGCAGGTTTCTGGCCTTTGTTTACCTTCTGTATTTGAAACAATGTTGTGTTCCTGCTGGCTGACTCCTGGCTGACTAAAGCAGGTTTCTGGGGTTTGGTTTAACTTCTATATTTGTTACAATGTTTCTTAGAGAGCAGCTCAGAGGCCGGCAAGGCAGGCAGGGAAGCTTGGCTTCCTCCGTCACTGAAGCAAGCAAGCCTCCCTGTTCGCGTCAGCTGCCTTGCTGCCGGCCGCCATCTTGGTTGGCAGTTAATTTGCATATCGCCCTGATTAGCCAAGGGGAAGGGTAGTGGAGGTATGGCTAATTACCATGTTTCTCTTTTATTAGATAGGATGGTGAAAGATGATGTTTTTACTCTAAGATCAAGACAATGATACCCTCTCTCACCAGTTCTATTTAACATTGTAATGGAAGTTCTGGCTAAAGCAATTATGCAAGACAAAGCAAGTAATGTCATCCAGATTGGACAAAAAAAGGAAAGCTGTCTCTGTTTGCATATGATATAACTTTGAACATAGAAAATCCTAACAAATTGACCAAAAAACTATTAGAGCTAATAAATGAATTGATCAAGATTACAGGATATATGCCCTGGCCGGTTCGGCTCGGTGGATAGAGTGTCAGCCTGTGGACTGAAGGGTCCCAGGTTTGATTCAGGTCAAGGGCATGTACCGTGGTTGTGGGCACATCCTCAGTGGGGGTTCTGTAGGAGGCACCTGATCAGTGTTTCTCTCTCATCGATGTTTCTGACTATCTGTCCCTTTCCCTTCCTCTTTGTAAAAACTCAATAAAATATACTAAAAAAAATGAGGAAATTAAAAAAAAAAGATTACAGGATACAAGATCAATATACAAAATTTCATTGTATTTCTATACCAATAAGCATTCCACAAAAAAATATTAAGGAAACAATATCATTTATGATAGCATTGAAAAGACTAAAATACTTCGGAATACAGTTAACGAAATAATTGTAAAACATGTCCACTAAAAACTACAGATATATTGAAAGAAATTAAAGAAGACCTGAATAAATGCAAAGTCATCCAATGTTCATGGATTTGGAAGACTTATTATGTTTTAAATCAAATTTATTGGGGGTGAAATTGATTTATAAAATTATATAGGTTTCAATGATATATGATCTGTGTATTGCATAGTCAGCCCACCATCTAAAGTCAAATCTGCTTCCATCACCATATAGTTGGTACCCTTTTCCCTTTACTATCACCCTCTTTCCTCTGTTATCTACCATATTATTGTCTGTGTCTATAAGTATTTGTTTATTTTTCATGTTTGTTCATTTGTTACTTTCAGTTTTATATCCTACATATGAATGAAATCATAGGGTTCTTAATATTTTTGATTGATTTATTTCACCTTGCATGATATTCTAAAGATACATCCATGTTGTCAAAATGGCAGTATTTCAACTTTTCTTGTAGTTGAGTAGTATCCCATTGTTCCATTGTATATATATACCACAACTTTTTTTTAATTAAATCTTTATTGTTCAGATTATTACAGTTGTTCCTCTTTTTCCCCCCATAGCTCTCCTCCACCCAGTTACCACCCCACCCTCTGCCCTTACCCCTCCCACTGTCCTCATCCATAGGTGTACGATTTTTGTCCAGTCTCTTCCTGCATCCCCACACCCCTTTCCCCCCAAGAATTGTCAGTCCACTGCCTTTCTATGCCCCTGGTTCTATTATATTCACCAGTTTACTCTGTTCATCAGATTCACTTGGTTTTTAGATTCACTTGTTGATAGATATGTATTTGCTGTTCATAATTTTTATCTTTACCCTTTTCTTCTTCCTCTTCTTAAAGAATACCTTTCAGCATTTTATATAATACTGGTTTGGTGGTGATGAACTCCTTTAGCTTTTTCTTATCTGTGAAGCTCTTTATCTGCCCTTCAATTCTGAATGATAGCTTTGCTGGATAAAGTAATCTTGGTTGTAGGTTCTTGCTATTCATCGCTTTGAATATTTCTTGCCACTCCCTTCTGGCCTGCATAGTTTCTGTTGAGAAATCAGCTGACAGTCGTATGGGTACTCCCTTATAGGTAACTGATTGTTTTTCTCTTGCTGCTTTTAAGATTCTCTCTTTGTCTTTTGCTCTTGGCATTTTAATTATGATGTGTCTTGGTGTGGTCCTCTTTGGATTCCTCTTGTTTGGGGTTCCTGGACTTGTAAGTCTATTTCTTTCACCATGTAGGGGAAGTTTTCTGTCATTATTTCTTCAAATAGGTTTTCAATATCTTGCTCTCGCTCTTCTTCTGGCACCCCTATAATTCGGGATGTTGGTGCGCTTGAAGTTGTCCCAGAGGCTCCTTACACTATCTTCATATGTTTGGATTCTTTTTTCTTTTTGCTTTTCTGATTGAGTATTTTTTGCTTCTTGGTATTTCAAATCTTTGACTTGATTCTTGTGATCCTCTTGTCTGCTGTTGGATCTCTGTATATTATTCTTTATTTCAGTCAGTGTATGCTTAATTTCTAGTTGGTATTTTTTCATATCCTCCAGGGTCTCACTAAATTTATCGGTGGTTTCCAGATAATTCTTGAAAAACCTTATAACTGTGGTTTTGAACTCTATATCCAGTAGTTTGCTTTCCTCCTTTTCTGTCATTTGTGACCTGTTTCTTTGTCTCTGCATTTTTTATTTTTCCCTGCGTTGGTAGAGTGGCTTTGTGTGCTAGGTGTCCTATAGGGCCCAGTGGCTCAGCCTCCCCAATTACCTGAGGTGGACACTCTTGGTGCACCCCTTTGTGGGCTGTGTGCACAGTCTTGTTGTAGTTAAGCCTTGATTGTTGTAGGTATCACTGGGAGGAATTGACCTCCAGGCCAATTGGCTGTGAGAATCAGCTGTTTCTGCAGTGGGAGAACTTCTGTGCTGAAGACACCCTTCTGGGGCAAGACTTGCTTCAGTGGGGCTTTGTTGCTCACTGAGTCTGCCCCCTGAGTGTGTCCCTTATGGATCTGAGGAGTTGTAATCTGGATGGTCCCACTCTGACCACTGGGTACACTGGCTCTTGGATCTAAGGAGGTGCTAATTTAACCTCTGCCTGAGGCTACCCAGCAGGAGCTATGGAGAGATCTGCAGATTCCCCTTCCTTGTTTGGGGTTTGGAGGTGCCCAAATGAGGCCCAGCTATGAAACAATGGAAGCTGCTGTGGGGCCTTGGGCCTTCTCTTGGAAATTCTGGGTCTGTCTGGCCCAGCTGCAGTTTGTTAGGTAATTTTCAGATTGCAACGGGCCAGGGCATTCATATTCAAAAGACTCTGCTGCAGCTTGGGTGGGGCGGGGTCTCAGGGAATCAACAGGGCTGAGCAAGCAGCTATGGCTGATCCTCAGCCCTGCCCTAAGGGGCCCCGAGTCTCAGTGTCCCGGTAATAGCTGCAAGCACCTCTGAGAGAAAGCCACCCTCAAGTTCCGAGTTCTGCCCGCTGCCAGACAGTCCAGTTTCTCCCCATATGAGTCTGGGTCCCCAGAGACTCACCCAGAACTAGAGTTCAGAGCAGTCGGTGGCTTGTGACTCCCTCCCGATTCAGAAAGACAGCCAAGTCCGCAGTTGCCAGCCCTTGCGGCGTGTGCCTCAGTACCTCTGCACTTCCGCAGCTCCTCTGAGTCTCAGTGTGCTTTTCTCTTTCCTTCTAGTTGTAGAATTTCTACTCAGCCAGCCTTCCTGTAGTTCTGGATGATTTCCGTTTTGTCTTTTAGTTGTATTTTTGAATTTGTTGTGGGAGGCAGCAATTTCTGGTGTTCACCTATGCCGCCATCTTGGTTTCTCTCTCCACATCTTTTTTTTTTTTGAATCCTCACCTGAGTATATATTTATTGACTTTATTTATTTATTTATTTATTTATTTATTTATAAGAATTCTTTATTGTTGAAAGTATTACATATGTGCCCTTTTCCCCTCATTGACCCACTCCAGTCAACCCCTGCCCCCCACCCCTTGCCCCAGGCCTTCAGCACCCTATTGTCTGTGTCCATGGGTTATCCATATATGCATACAAGGTCTTTGGTTGATTAACTTCCACCAATCCACCCTCCTCCACCTTCCCTCGGAGATTCCCCACTCTGTTCCATGCTTCCAGTCTCTGGATCCACTCTGTTCATCAGTTTATTTTGTTATTTTGATTCCACATATGAGTGCAATCATGTGATACTTGTCTTTCTCTGACTGACTTATTTCACTTAGCATCATACTCTCCAGGTCCCTCCATACTGTTTTAAAGAGATTATTTTTTTAAAATTGCTGCATAGTATTCCATGGTATGAATGTATCACAGGGTTTTTTTTTTTAACCACTCATCTACTGATGGGCACTTGGGCTGTTTCCAGATGTTAGCTCTTGTAAATTAAGCTGTGATGAACATAGAGAATGGATACATTCTTTCTGATTGGTGCTTTGGTTTCTTTTTCTTTTTTTTTAAAAAACCTTTTAAATAGAGAGTGTTCTCCTGAGGCATTTTATTTTTATTTTTTTAAATATATTTTATTGATTTTTTACAGAGAGGAAGGGAGAGGAATAGAGAGTTAGAAACATTGCTGAGAGAGAAACATCGACCAGTTGCCTCCTGCACACCCCCTACTGGGGATGTGCCTGCAACCAAGGTACATGCCCTTGACCGGAATCGAACCTGGGACCTTTCAGTCCGCAGGCTGACGCTTTATCCACTGAGCCAAACAAGTTAGGGCGGTGCTTTGGCTTCTTAGGACATATTCCTAGAAGTGGGATCACTGGCTCAAATGGTAGATCTATATTTAATTTTTTGAGGAAACTCCACTGTTTTGCATATGGTTGCACCAGTGTGCATTCCTAGTGTGCACAGCAGTGCACTAGGGTTCCCTTTTCTCCACATCCTCGCCAGCACTTGTCATTTGTTGATTTGTGATGTTAGTCATTCTGAAAGTTATGAGATGGTATGTCATTGTCATTTTGATTTGCAGCTCTTGGATGATTAGTGACTTCGAGCATTTTTCATATGTCCCTTCGCCATCTGTATGTCCTCTTTGGAGAAGTGTCTATTTAGGTTCTTTATCCATTTTTTCTTTGGATTGGTTGTCTTTCTTTTGTTAAGTTTTATTGAGTTCCTTATATATTTTGGATATTAATCCTTTATCAGATGTATCATTGCCAAATATCTTCTCCCATACAGTGCGCTCTCTTTTTGTTTTGTTACTGGTTTCTGTTGCTGTGCAGAAGCTTTTTATTTTAATGTCCCATTTGTTTATTTTCTCCTTAGTTTCCTTTGCTTTAGGAGATGTATCTATAAACATATTGCTATGAGAGATGTCTGAGATTTTGCTGCCAATGGTTTCTTCTAGGATTATTATAGTTTCATGACTTATATTTAAGTCTTTTATCCATTTTGAGTTTATTCTTGTGTATGGTATAAGTTGGTGTTCTAATTTCATTTTTTTGCATGTATCTGTCCAATTTTCCCAACACCATTTATTGAAGGGATTCTCTTAACTCCATTGTATGCTCTTGCCTCCTTCGTCAAATATTAATTGAGCATAATGGCTTGGGTCCATTTCTGGTTCTCTATTCTGTTCCATTGATCTATATGCCTGTTCTTGTGCCAGTACCAAGCTGTTTTGATTATGGTGGGTTTGTAATATAACTTGAAATCTGGTATTGTGATTCCTCCAACTCTGTTTTTCTCTCTCAAATTTGGTACAGTCTTTTTGGATTCCATATAAAATTTTGGAGTATTTGTTCTGATTTTTTGGGTATTTGTTTATTTGCTCTGTGAAATATGCCATTGGTATTTTAATAGGGATTGCATTGAATCTGTAGATTGCCTTAAGTAGTATAGACATTTTAATGATGTTGATTCTATCAACCCATGAACACAGTATATTCTTCCACTTGTTTATAACTTTTTCTATATCTTTTTCAACGTCCTATAGTTTTCTGAGTACAGATCTTTTACCTCCTTTGTTAAGTTTATTCCTAAGTATTTTAATTATTTTGTTGCAATGGTAAATGAGATTGTTTGTTTAGTTGCTCTTTCTGAGAACTCAGTATTGGTGTATAAAAACGCCATCAATTTTTGGTTGTTGATTTTGTATCCTGCTACATTGCCAAATTCATTTATTAAATTTAGTAGTTTTTGAAATTTTTTTTTTTCAGAGAGGAAGGGAGAGGGAGAGAGAGATAGAAACATCAATGGTGAGAGAGAATCATTGATTGGCTGCCTCCTGCACCCCCCCCCCCCCCCGCCCTGGGATTGAGCCTGCAACCCGGGCATGATTTTTTTCAATCCCGTCTTCTAATTTACTGATTCTATCCTCAGCTTCCCCTAATCTGCTGTGTATTCCTGCCAATGTATTCTTTATTTGTGTTATGTCATTCTTTATTTCTGACTGTTCTTTTTTCATAGTTACTATATCTTTTTTCATGTTGTTGAGCATCTTTACCATCATTACTCTTAACTCTGTTTCAGACAAATGTCTTATCTCTGCTTCATTTATCTCTTTTGCTGGAGAATTCTCTTGTTCTTTCATTTGGGGGTTGTTTCTTTGTCTCCTCATTTTGGCTGTCTGGGTTTATGACAATGTATTATGTAGATCCTCTATGCCTCTTAATCTCTAGTGCAGGACAGTGTCAAATGCTGTTTCTGACTAAGTACATCAGGCAAAGACTCAAAGCCTCCAGAGACAGCCTCTGCCAACAGACTGATAGGATTCTGACTTGAATTGTCCCCAGGCAATGGTCCTCAAGTGTGGTGAGATATTTTTCAACAGGGTGGGGCTGTTGCTTCTGCCTGGAGGCTAATCATTATTTTTAGTCTCTTAAGTGGCCTCAGGGCAAAGTGTTTTCCAATATTCTTCCCCCCAGGTAAGGCAAATGTCTGTATGGGGAAAATGTCCTCAGCTGGGTGAGGGAATGACTCAGCATAGGAAACTGGAGTTGTCTTCCTTCTGAGCTCTAACCTCTGAGTCCCCAATCATGGCTTCTGCTCACACAGCTCCAGTCCACTCTGTCCTCCCTCTGCCAGAGCACAAGGTGGGTGTCTCCACAGGGAATTTTGTGCATTTAAGAGGGTGCCTGAATTTTCAGCCTTCACTCCCTGGCTGACAGCAACCCTGCTGCTTTTCACAGCCAGATGTTATGTGGGTACCCTTCTCAGTTGTGGTGCTTTCTGCTGAGGGGCCCAGCTTGGAGATTAGATCCAAGATTTCTCAGTGGTAACCCCCCACAGCTGAGATATCTCTCAAGACTTCAGTTGCTCTCTGTGGGCACTTGGCCAGCCCTTTCGTGCCTGTGCCCCTCTTACCAGTCTCTGTGGGGTCTCCACTTTTGGTCCTTGGGTATCATGGTTGTTTATTGACTGTTTTTAGAGAGAGAGGAAGGGTGAGATAGATAGAGAAATATCTATGTGAGAGAGAAACATCGATCAGTTGCCTCTCCCATGTCCGGCGACCAGGGAGCAAACCCAGAACCTTTTGGGAATACAGGATGATGCTCTAACCAAATGAGACACACCAACTAGGGCAGCAACATTATTCTTAATAGCCATAGCAGATACAACCTTAATGTTCACCAACTGATGAATGGCTAAACAAGACATGTTCTATCCATATAATGGAGTACATAGAATAAAAATACCTAAGAATAAACTTATCAAGGGGTGTGGTGGCTCTAGACACTGAAAACTACAGAACATTATTAAAAGAGATTGGAAAAGACACAAAGAAATACTTATAGAGGCATAATAAAAAATATCATATGTTAAATTTAATTCCACTCCTAGGGATTTATCTTTTATTTTTTTTTTTTTTAATATTTTATTGATTTATTACAGAGAGGAAGGGAGAGAGATAGAGAGCTAGAAACATCGATGAGAGAGAAACATCGATCAGCTGCCTCCTGCACATCACCCACTGGGGACGTGCCCGCAACCCAGGTACATGCCCTTGACCGGAATCGAACCTGGGACCCCTCAGTTCGCAGGCCGACGCTCTATCCACTGAGCCAAACCGGTTTTGGCGGATTTATCTTTTAAATAATTAACAAGTACAAAAAGATATAATACTGTACAAAAATATGACTATTAATTTTAAAATCATTTTTTACATATACATTTATATATTTATACTTTTAAAATACAATTACATGTATGTTTATATATGCATGAAAAAATGTCCAAAAAATAAATACCAGGAGCTGTTAGCATTAGTTAATTCTGGGGAGTTAGAAAGAGAGAGGAATTTTTATTTTATATTCCTCTGTGTTGTTTTTCTTTCTGTTGTCATCAGAATTATTTATATTATTTTTTTCTCACTTTTGAGGGTGCCATACAACTCACTTTGATTTTTAGGGCAAGGTCAGCCATTCTGGATTTGTGTAACTCCTTTATTCTTCAGATTAGGAAATGAGTCAGGAAAATGAAATAACTAATTCATGTACAGGCTGTAGCAGAAGCAGTTTTTGGAATAAATCTTCTAGATCCATACAGTACTTTTTCCAGTCCTCTGCACCTGTTCAGTTACATTGCCCATTTCTATGAAATATAATCACAAAATCATCAATCATTCCTAATGTTCCAGGGGTATTTCCAGAGTGCATGATTTAAAACAGAAATGGAAAGATTCTCACAGTACAATATTTGTCTGTTGCCATAATCCTAAAAAAAGGTAATCACATTTCCAAGAATGAAAACAGATGCAAATGTATAAGCAGTTGGAACTGAAACATAAGCATGTGTTCAGAGACCATGAATAGTTTCTTTTTTCTTCCCTACACATAGTTTAACTATGCAATCTTTTCAGCTTTCAGAAGAGCAATGGCTGAGATTCCAGCTTAATCCTGAGAGTCCAACTCTCATTGAGTCAGTAGGGACTTTGTCTAGTGTCTTATTGTAAGGAATTCTGTGTTATAGAATGGCTGTAGGGGAGTAAGAGGGATGCAACAATAGCCTACAGAGCTAGTAACTGAATGGGCTAGCTACTTGGGGTTTGTGTTGTGAAACTGTTCAATACCTATGCTACCAATGTTTTTTTTCCATAGGAACTTAACATTTCAGAATCATATGAAACATTAGGATTGCCTAATTTAAACACCTTATTTTGTATACAGGGAAACTGTGGTCCAAAAAGGGAAAACATTTTCCAAAGCCATAGGTTTAGTTGTTTTTGTATTTTTCATATTTTAAAGGGTATTTACAGGGTGGGGCAAAAGTAGGTTTACAGTTGTGAGTATGCAAAATACAGAGTTGATTCTTGTATTGTTATTTATTAACTAGAGGTCCGGTGCATGGAATTTTTGCATTCGGGGGAGGGGGGATTCCCTCAGCCCAGCCTGCTCCCTCTCACAGTCTGAGAACCCCACGATCAATCACCCGGAAGAGGTAGGCTCCGCTCACCTGGCCAGGGCTCCATGATGGATCGCTCCAAAGAGGTAGGCCCTGCCCAACCGGCCAGGGCTCTGCAATGGATCACCCCCAAGGAAGGAGGCCTTGCCCACCCGCAGCAGCATTGCTGTGGAGTAGCCTGGGCCTCCCTCTTTGGAGTGATCAATTGTGGCCGGCAGAGGGAGACCCTGCCCACCCGCCGCAGCCCACTGGTCGATGGCCTGGGCCTCCCTCTGTGGGGTGATCGTTGACTCATTTACTCAAAAGATCTCAAAGTGTGGTTCATGGCCATCAGTTTTATTATCACCTGAGAGCTTATTAGAAATACAAATTCTGAATCAGAAATGCTAGGGTTGGGGCCCAGAAATAAGCATTTAACAAGCCTTTTAGGTGATTCTGATACATTCTCCAATTTTTAAATTTTCATTACTTATAATTTATTATAAATCTGCTGTGGGCCAAATTCTCTTCTAGGTACTTCAATGTATATCATCTAATTTAATCCTTTCAGTACTGTGTGTTAATAATATAGGCATATCATGGAGATATTGGGGGTTTAGTTCTACCACTGCAATAAAGTATCACAATAAAAGAGTCATCATCTTTTTACTAGTTGAGGATCTTGCCTTTAATTTATAAAAAGATGAAGCATCTGTGAAGCACAGTAAAGTGAAGTGTAGTAAAACAAGATATGCCTGTATTATTCCACTTAGGTTTGGCACTTAAGGTCAAAAAGCTGCTCTCTAAACTATGAAGTAAGTTACCCACAATTTTTTTCTGAAATCTTCTTCTACCTGACCCATCCACTCTCTGCCATTGTTACCCTAACACTACTTCTAGGTTCCTAATATTTGCATATGACTGAGAGTCAAATACTTGGGCTCTTGTCTCATCTTTCACTGTGTAACTTTGGGTAATTCCCTTACCCTCTCTGGATTTCAAGTTCCTTATATATAAAATGAAAGAATTGGACTCATGTTTGACACCTCCATTAGCAGATCTCCACATCTATACTTAGAAAGGCCCTATTTCATTTTCCATTAAATTGAAGTTACTCTCCTCCTTGCCTAGAGCATCTGTGTTCTAAGCTTGCTATCCCATGTGTGATTAAAGACTATGATGGCTGGAAAAGTCATTGAAGGTTTTCACCTGCAGCTAGGAAAGGTATTTTTTATGAGTAAAGGCCTATCATGGTGCCCTAGATCCCACTTCAGACAATGGTAGAAAGCATGAGGATAAGATGACAAAAAACATAATGTGACTCCTAAGCAGGTTGACTTATTAGTCAGATTTTCAGTGGCAAGAGGAAAGGAGCTGGAACATTAAATCATCCTTTTATTTTCTACCCAACCATCAGTATGTCAGGTGTTCTGTGAAGATCAGAATCTGTAGTTTATATTGGGGCCAATGAATTGAGACCTTGAATGCAATTAAAAAAAACAAACCAACACACTGAATAAGCTTTTACTTTATGTTCCTATTTTTAAATTGTTGACACTACTACAGATTTCCCCCATACCCCCACCTTTGCCCACCTCCACCCATCCCCCAACCCCCTTCCCTTGGCCTTCACCACTCTGTTGTCTGTGTGCATGGGCTATGTATATATGTTCTTTGGCTAATATCCTCACCTTCTTTTATACATCCTCTCCCGCCCTCTCCCCTATGACCTCTGTCAGTCTGTTCCATGTAGCCATGCCTCTGGTTCTATTTTGTTCGTCAGTTTATTTTGTTCATTAGATTCCACATATAAATGAGACCATATGGCATTTGTCTTTTTCTGACTGGCTTATTTCACTTAGCATAATAATCTCCAGGTCCATCCATGCTGTCTCAAAGGGTAGAGTTCCTTCTTTTTTGAATGCAATTTTTAAGTCATTGTGATATCATAAAGACCATGTATTATTTGTATTATATTTAGAAGAAACTACATTGGTCTTAAAGTGGGCTAGTCTTGATTTAAATTCTCACCTCTGTCATTTGCTAGTTTTCTGCTCCTGAGAATGACACTTAACCTCTCTGTGTCTCAGTGTCCTCAAATGTAAAATAGAATAATAATACATGCTTTGGCTATTTTCGAGAAAAGACATGAGACAATGTCTGGAACATGATAGGGGCTCAATAAATATTTGTTTTTGAAGTCCACTTGGAATTAGACCAGCAGTTACTCAAGTGAACTATTGATTTTAGTGTTAGAAGCAGCACTTGGGAGAAATAGCCGGAAGCTCCCTATCCTATCCTAGGGTTAATTTTTTGGGTCTCCAAGAATTCCCTGGCATGTTTTCTTTATCTCTGAAAGAGGAATTACTTGAAACTCTCATCAAGCAAAACCTGGGAGAGGAGGTTTGAATACAGTACACCAGAGAACACTTTCTGGGGATGAGACATAAGAAAGCTGCCTGCTTAAAAAGGTATAGAGCCCTGACTGGTTTGGCTCAGTGGGTAGAGTGTCGGCCTGTGGACTGGAGGGTCCCAGGTTCGATTCCGATCAAGGGCATGTACCTTGGTTGCGGGCACATCCCCAGTGGGGGGTGTGCAGGAGGCAGCTGGTCGATGTTTCTCTCTCATCGATGTTTCTAGCTCTCTGTCCCTCTCCCTTCCTCTCTGTAAAAAATCAATAAAATATATATTTTAAAAAAAGGTATAGATAGGAAAGTTGGGGTAGTTCAACATAACCATTGTTTTCCCTGGTCATAGTGATAGTCTAGAACAGCGGTTCTCAACCTGTGGGTTGCGACCCCTTTGACGGTCGAACGACCCTTTCACAGGGGTCACCTAAGACCATCCTGCATATCAGATATTTACATTACGATTCATAACAGTAGCAAAATTACAGTTATGAAGTAGCAACGAAAATAATTTTATAGTTGGAGGTCACAACATGAGGAACTGTTTTAAAGGGCCAGAGGTTGAGAACAACTGGTCTAGAATAAAGCTTTGTTTTAGTCCTTTCAGTTTAAAGATAAGTAAGGGTTAAGATTCAGTACAAAGATAAGCATTACTAATGGTATCAACAGAGGAGTCCAGAAATGCTGTTCGAATTGCCCTAATATAAGTAAAATTAAAGCATCCATCTAGGCTTCACTTTTCTACTGCTTAAGGTCTCTTGTCCTCTCTTTATTCTAAATTCCAGAATATTGCTGGGTTTTGTGTTAGAAAAGCCACTTCAGACTCTACACCAATATTTGTTTTATTAATAGCCTTCTGGATACATTTTGCCCTCTTTTTTTCTCAAACTGGGTTCTCACTTGAATGCTCAGTCCTTAGACTGCTTTTGGTAGGCTGGCTTTTGGAGGCTGCAGGAGAAAGTAGAAACAGAGCACTGATTTGCTTTTCTTTTGCATTGTCTTTTCTAAATAAAGCCAGAAGACTAAACTGCATTGATTTCTCTGGCTCATCTTCAGGTATCAGCTTCCATAAGTAAAAGGTGAAATCAGCATTCCTTCTAACCAAATGCCTCTCTAAATTCAATTGTTCACCCTGTCCCAGGTGCCAATGCCTCGGAGCTGGCCTGTGGGTTAGTGGAGACTGGGGTTTCAAGAAAACCCTAACTTCAGTCATATTCTATGAGCCAAACTCTATGCTAGTTACTTCAATACATATTATCTCATTTAGTACTCACAGTGCAATACGGCATTATTATTCCTTTTTTAGGTCGAAATAAAATGCCTTTACTAAGGACACCCAGCTAATAAGTAGTGTCACTAGATTGGAATCTGAGTTTGTCAGAAACCATCTTCCTATTTTGGCCACTTGTAAATCCCTTGGGTTAAAAATATAGGCAGCCTAAGAATGGCTTTTCCTTTTTTTAAAGTGATTTTTCCCCAGGTTCATGTTCTCTGCCTCTCTGCTGTCTCACTATATATTTTTTTAAAAAAATTCTTTATTGTTTAAAGTATTACATATGTCTACTTTCACCCCTATTGACCTTTTCCCAGCCACTCCCACCCCCAGTGTCTCCCTATATTTTTATTCTCTTGTGATTTGTGCTGTGACTCATTGAGATGGGTATGGTCCTCAGTTCTCTGCTTCCCAGATAATTATACAGAAAGATTGGAACCCAAAAAAGCTGCTTCTTTTTTAGTCCCATATAAGTGACCAAAGTAGTATAGCTCAACAGAGCAGCCTTGGGATAAATGTAAAGTTTGTCTTTTGATCTTCCTAATTTCTTTGCTGTTAATATCTAACCACCTTACAGAAAAATAATGTTGTGCAAACTATTAACCATTCATTAGATTGAATTTCCACTCTGTATTCTTTGATTACAACTCTGAGCTTTGTCCATGCAAGTTTAGTCATACGTTTGTTTTTATATTTTGGGGGGTTTCATTTGGTATAGATATCTGTTCACAATCTGAAAAAAATAGACAAATTATTGATTAAATGTATTCACAGCATATTTTAGATGGTAACAATTTTACACATAATGTCATGTAATCTCTTTTTGCTGATGACAGGAAAACAAGGAGGAAGGTAGGAATTGCCCAAGATCAAATACTGAATAACAACCCCCCCGCCAATTTTCAATCCAGTGGGATTTCTACTGTTAAAACATTGCTCAATGTGCATTTACTGATTATTTCATAATTGATTGGCAGTCATGAGAAAGGTAGGTCTTTGTAGTAACCCAAAGAATATTATGTAGGAAATAGTATAGTACAGGTATGCCTCAAATATATTGCAGGTTTGGTTCCAGACCACTGCAATGAAATGAATATTGCAATAAAGCTAATCTCACAAATATTTTGGTTTTGCAGTGTTTATTAGAGCTATATTTACATTACAGTGTGGTCTATTGAGTATACAATAGCGTTAAATCTAAAAAAAACGTAGATACGTGCTGCCAGACTCTTTGTTGGTACGTACCCTTCTACAGAAGTAGATACTTGCCTTGCTGCCTGGCTCCAGAGTACGCTTTGTGTTCTACCAGGACCCCTGATTTTGGGGGTTCCCCTTATTTCTAACAATTTGGGGGCTTGTCTGGGATTCTGTTTGTTGCTATGGGGGGCCATTGGACCCCTCTTCTGAGGAGGTGCACCCCGCTGCCAAGTTGCAGTGGCTTCAGTGAGGAGGGACAGCCATTACACCCCAGGCCTACTAAGAGCTCAGGATCGAGAGTCAGCCATCAACGTGGGAAGGGCCCAAACAAGCAAGAACAGCAGCAATCAGGTAACCTCATGCATGAGCCAAGGTGGGAATTGGACTGAGTATTACTTTGGTAATTGGGTATCCCTAGAGGTCGGGTATATGAGACTGGGATGTGTTTTGGACATAAAGTGAGTGTGGAGTTCTTACCTGCAGTTCTGTGCTCCCGTGAGGGAAGTGGCCAGGGAGGGACAAAGTGGATCTTGAGGGGTGAAAGAAATCTCCAATATGGGAGGTTGAGCACATAGTCACAAGGGACTCTCAGGGAGTGCAAGAAATCTCCAATATGGGGGATTAAGCACCGTGTGAAAAATCTCCATTATGGGAGGTTGAACACATAGTCAGTCACAAGGGACTTTCTGAGGATGGGAAACAAGAATTCTAGGCCTAGGGAATACAAATAGCCCATTGGGAGAATGCTAAGATTCTGGAGAAGGGCAGACCCTGAACCAGGGACAGGAGACATTGGGCTGCTTTGGTGATTTTTTATGCAGGGCATTCTGTGGTGTCTGTGGGTCATGCATGCCTGTATAAGAGTGTTTCTGTTGTGTTTTTTTGTGTGTGTCTCTTTGTTGTTTGCTTTAATTTCTTTAAAGATGGGGCACATCCCACTTTTGGGGAGCCCAGCTATTGTGGCGAGGCTGAACACATGGCAGAGATGGCAGGAATGTCTCAGCAGCTGCTGAGAATTCTTAATCTTGGGAACTCTTCTTGCTTTCCCTCTTAGGATGTCAGCCACCAGAAACTCTTAGCTAGTGATATTTCTTCTCTGTGTGTCTGTAATGTAATTTTGGTTATCTTTTGGGGACTTAGGTTTTGCTCTTCACTTGTTTATGATTATAGGGACAAAGATTACATGGGGAAGTAGGGATTATAGGCATGGGGAAGTAAATAATGTGGGCTAGAGTGGGACATTATTGTTTGGACAACAAGGCTAATGTTTTCATGATGGTTGGCAGTTCTTGAATGAGAATCCAAGGTTGACTCCCAGGTCCCAGGGGCATACAATTCCCAGATTTTTGTTCCTAACATTTGGAGGAGCTGATTTTCAGAAGTACCCTCCAACAGGCTGTAAAATGCAGTTGGGGCCCACTCCCATTTTGTAAAGAAGAATAAGGCTGTGAGTAATCTCTGTTACAAAATTTGTCAAGAAAATTCCTTGGGTAATAATAATTGGTTTGAAAATCTCAGAGTTGTTAAGACATACTAAATAGATATAACTAAAACAAAGGGTTTATGATAAAACTTTTCAGTGATAGATATATATGCCTAAACATAGTTTTTCAAAGTTTTTGGTAACTTAAAAATTTGGAGTTTGCTGAGTTAAATGGTAAAAATTATTAAATACCAGGGTATTTTGAAATAACAGGATACTGAAATATTAATCTGAGTGTGCTGTATATGGAGAAACTAGAGGATGGATTTGAATCTGTTAATGAATAAGTCTTGTATTTTATTTGAAATATCTCTTAAAATGTGAATATATTGCTAATCTGAGGAATGTTAATTACTTACATGTCACCTAAAGATTAAGGTTTCTAAGGGTTAAGAATTCTAACTGGAAAGAAATTATAGTTTTGGTGTCATTTTGAAGGAAAAGAGTGGGTTCTGAAAGTTGTAAGGTTTGTGAGGAAGAATAATGCTTGTAAAAAGAAATATTGAAAGGAAGTTATATAAATTACACATGCCAGTAAACCAGGATAAGTAGAATAGGGAAACTGAGATGGTTAAACAGCAATTTGGAACTATCTAGTAAATCTCCCCCCCCCCCCCAAAATTAAAAAAATAATAATTAAAAAAATAAAAAAACTATGTACCTTACTCAAGTAATACTTTACTATTAAAAATGCTAACAATCATCTGAGCCTTTAGCAAGTCAGAATTATTTTGTTGCTTGTGGGTCTTACCTACAATTTATAAAAAAACATACTATCTGTGAAACACAATTAAAAGAGGTATGCTTGTACTAAGCAAGAGTTAAAAGCATGCATGTCTATAAGTAAGTCTGATGTTCAGCTGATTACATCAATATGGTTGTATAGTTATATTAAGCAGAAGTCCATTCTCATTGCTAAATGTCTATGACATATTGATTGTGAAAAATTTTTGAATGTCAATCCTGGCTACAGCTCTTAAGCAGAAAATGTACATGAGAGAAGTGGGTCATGTGAATATTTTCAAATTGAAAGGCATTAAGGCGAATAACTTTTTTTTTTAATGTGACGAGGTAGCAGGTTGGCAAACTTTATTTATTTTTTAAAAATTTATTTTATTGTTTAAAGTATTAAAAATGTCCTCCTTTTTTCCCATTGATGACTCACGCTCCCCATTCTAATCCCCTCCCTAGGCCTTCACCCCACTATAGTCTGTGTCCATGGGTTACGCATATATGCATGTAAGTTCTTTGGTTGATCTGTTCTATCCCCTCCTTCCTTCAGAGGATTCTTAGTCTTGCATGCTTCCATAACTCTTGAGCTATTTTGACAGTTTATTTTGTTCATTAAATTCCACATATAAGTGAGATGATGTGATACTTGCCTTTCTCTGGCTGACTTGTTTCACTTAGCATAATACTTGCTAGGTCCGACCATGCTGTCTCAAAGGGTAAGAGGTCCTTCTATTTTACAGTTGCATAGGATTCCATGGTGTAAATGTACCACAGCATTTTTTTTTTATTCACTCATCTACTGATGGGCACTTGGACTGTTTCCAGATCTTAGCTATTGTAAATTACACTGCTATGAACATAGGTGTGCATATATTCTTTCTGATTGGTATTTCAGGTTTATTTTAAAAATCTTTATTATTGAAAATGTTACATATGTCCCCGTTATTTCCCCATTGACCCTTTCTAGCCCCTTCAGCCCCCCCCCAGGCCTACACCACCCTATTGTCTGTGTCCATGGGTTATGCATATATGCATACTAGTTCTTTGGTTGATCGCTTTCCTCCCACCAATCTACTCCCGCCTTCCCTCTGAGGTTCAACAGTCTGTTCCCTGCTTCTATGTCTCTGGATCGATTTTGTTCAACAGTTTTTTTGTTCATTAGATTCCACATATGAGTGATATCATGTGATACTTGTCTTTGACTAGCTTATTTGCCTTAGTATAATACTCTCTATGTTCCTCCATGCTGTCTCAAAATTTATTTTTAATTTTTACTGCTGAATATTATTCCATGGTGTAAATGTACCACAGCGTTTTATCCATTCATCTACAGATGGGAACTTGGGATGTTTCCAGAATTTAGCTACTGTAAATTGCGCCACTATGAACATAAGGTTGCATACATTCATTTTGATTGGTGTTTCAGGTTTCTTAGGATATATTCTTAGAAGTGGGATCACTGGGTCAAATGGCAGCTCCATATTTAATTTTATGAGGAAACTCCATAAGTATTTTTAATTATTAAAAATTCTTTACTGCTGAAAGTATTACATATGTTCCCGTTTTCCCCCCATTGTCCCTGTATAGCCCATCCTCATCCCCCACCCTGGCCTTCACCACCCAATTGTCCAGTACTATGTTGAACAGGAGTGGTGAGAGGGGGCATCCCTGTCTTGTTCCTGTTCTCAGGGGGAATGGTTTTATTTTTTGCCCATTGAGTATGAGGTTGGCTGTGGGTTTGTCATATATGGCTTTTATTATGTTGAGGTATGAACCTTCTATTCCTATCTTGCTGAGAGTTTTTATCAAAAAAGGGTGTTGGATTTTGTCAAATGCTTTTTCTGCATCAATTGATATGACTATGTGGTTTTTATCTCTCAATTTGTTTATGTGATGTATTACGTTTATTGATTTGCAGATATTGTACCATTCTTGCATCCCTGGGTTAAATCCATCTTGGTCATGGTGTATGATCTTTCTGATGTACCGCTGGATCAGATTTGCTAGGATTTTGTTGAGGATTTTGGCATCTATGTTCATGAGGGATATTGGCCTATAATTCTCTTTCATTGTGTTGTCTTTATCTGGTTTTGGTATTAGGGTGATGCTGGCTTCATAGAACGAGCTTGGAAGTGTTCCTTCCTCTTGAATTTTTTGGAATAGTCTGAGAAGGATAAGTTTTAGTTCTTCCTTGAATGTTTGGTAACACTCCCCTGTGAAGCCGTCTGGCCCTGGGCTTTTGTTTGCTGGGAGCTTTTTGATGACTGCTTCAATTTCTTCCATAGTTATTGGCCTATTGAGATTTTTAGATTCTTCCTGATTAAGTTTTGGAAGGTTTTATTTTTCTAGGAATATGTCAATTTCCTCTAGGTTTTCTAGTTTGTTGGAATAGAGTTGTTCATAGTATTTTCTAACAATCCTTTGTATTTCTGTGGGGTCTGTTGTTATTTCTCCTCTTTCATTTCTGATTTTGTTTATTTGGGTCCTCTCTCTTTCCTTTTGGTGAGCCTGGCTAGAGGTTCATCAATCTTGTTTATCCTTTCAAAGAACCAGCTCTTGGTTTTGTTGATCTTTTGTATTGTTTTTTTTGGTCTCTATGTCGTTTATCTCTGCTCTGATCTTTATTATAGCCTTCCTTCTGCTTACACTGGGCTTTTCTTGTTGCTCTCTTTCTAACTCTTTGTGTTGTAGGGTTAGGTAATTTATTCTCATTGTTTCTTGTTTCTTGCAATAGGCTTGTAGAGCTATGAACTTCCCTCTCAAGACTGCTTTCATTGTGTCCCATAGGTTTTGGATTGTTGTGTTTTCATTGTCGTTTGTTGCCATGATGTGTTTAATGTCTTCTTTGATTTCTTTGATAACCCAGTCATTGTTTAATAGAGTGCTATTTAGTCTCCATGTGTTTGATTTTTTTGGATTGTTTTTATTGTAGTTGTTTTCCAGTTTTATGCCATTGTGATCTGAGAAGATGCTTGATATGATTCCAATTTTCTTGAATTTGAAGAGACTTTGTCTGTGACCCAATATATGGTCTATCTTTGAAAATGACCCATGTGCACTTGAGAAGAATGTATATTCTGTGACTTTGGGGTGAAATGTTCTGAAGAGGTCAGTTAATTCCATCTGATCTAGTGAGTCATTTAGGATTGATGTTTCTTTGCTGATTTTTTGTTTAGAGGATTTGTCCAATGGTGATAATGGGGTGTTAACATCCCCTACTATGATTGTATTGCTGTCAATCTCTCCCTTGATCTCCTCCAGAAGATTTCTTATGTATTTGGGTGCTCCTATATTGGGTGCGTATATGGTTACCAGAGTTATTTCTTCTTGTTGGATTGCTCCCTTTAGTATTATGAAATGGCATTCTTTATCTCTTTTTACGTCCTTCAATTTGAGATCTAATTTGTCAGATATAAGTATTGCTACCCCAGCTTTTTTTTCATTTCTATTCGCCTGAAAAACCTTTTTCCATCCCTTCACCATCAGTCTGTGTGCGTCTTTTTTTCTGAGGTGGGTTTCCTGTAGACAGCAGATATATGGGTCATGTTTTCTTATCCACTCAGTTACCCTGTCTTTTGATTGGGGCATTTAATCCATTTACATTTAAAGTTATTATTGATAGGTACTTTTTAGTTGACATTTTTATTCCTTACCCCTGTGTTCCTTCTTTGTTTCCTATTTTTTCTTTTTACAGCAGACCCTTTAGCATTTCTTGCATTTCTGGTTTGGTGGTAATAAACTCTTGAAGTCCTTTTTTGTCTGTGAAGCACCTGAGTTCACCCTCAATTTTGATTGATAGCCTTGCTGGGTACAGTATTCTTGGATTCAGACCCTTCCTTTGCATGACTTTATATATTTCGTTCCATTCCCTTCTTGCCTGATGTGTTTCTGTTGAGAAATCAATCGCTAGTCTGATGGGGGCTACTTTGTAGGTGACTTTCTGTCTCTCTCTAGCTGCTTTTAAGATTCTTGCTTTGTCGTTGGTGTTTGCCAATTTAATTATAATGTGCCTTGGCGTCGGTCTTTTGGGGTTCATTTTGTTTGGGACTCTGTGAGCTTCTTGGATTTGTGTGGGTTTTTTCTTCCCTATATTAGGGAAGTTTTCTGTCATTATTTTTTCAAATAGGTTTTCTAGTCCTTGCTCAGTTTCCTCTTCTTCTGGCACCCCTATTATGCGGATGTTTTTTCGTTTCGTGTTGTCCCAGAGTTCTCTTAGGCTCTCCACCTGCTTTTAAATTTTTTTTTCTAGAAGCTGCTCTGCTTGGGTATTTTTTCCTACCTTGTCTTCTAGCTCATTAATGCAGTCCTCTGCTTCTTCTAGTCTACTGTTGATGCTTTCTATTGTGTTCTTTATAGTAGTGATGTCATTTTTCATTTCTTCTTGGTTTCTCTTCATTTCCTCTTGGTTCTTACACATATTGTTGAATTTGTCTTCCATTCTTTTCATCCACCTTATGACCATTTCTCTGAATTCTTTCTCTGACAGGTTGCTTGCCTCCATTGCCTCCATTTCATTTACTTCCTTTTCGGGTGATGCCTGTTTTTCTTTCATATGCAGGCTGGTTCTTGGTCTCCCCATGATCTCTCTTCTCCAGGTGTTTGGTTATGTAGTTCTCTCTCTGCTTTCCGTGAGAGAAGCAGGGCTCCACGTAGTCACGCTGTCCCAGATCTTGATCCATTTTGAATTGATTTTTGTACATGGGACCAATTATAATCCAGTTGTATTCTTTTGCATGTGGCTTTCCAGTTTTCCCAGCACCATTTATTGAAGAGATTATCTTTACTTCATTGTGTGTTTCTGGCTCCTTTGTCAAAAATTATCTGTCCATATACATGTGGTTTTATAGCTGGGCTCTCTATTTTGTTCCATTGATCTGTGTATCTGTTTCTCTGCCAATACCATGCTGTTTTTCTTATTGTAGCTTCATAGTATAATTTGAAGTTGGGTAGCATGATAACTCCAGTTTAGTTCTTTTCTCTCAGGATTGCTTTGGGTATTTGGGGTCTTTTTTGGTTCTATACAAATCTTATGATTTCTGATTCTGTTTCTTTAAAAAATGACATTGAGATTTTGATGGGGATTGCATTAAATCTGTATATTGCTTTGGGTAATATGGACATTTTAACTATGTTGAGTCTTCCAATCCATGAACATGGGATATTTTTCCATTTTGTTGTTTCTTTTTCCATCTCTTAACAATGCTTTGTAATTTTCAGTATATAGGTCCTTCATGTTCCTTGTAAAATTTATTCCTAGGTATTTTATTATTTTGGTTTCAATAGCAAAATAAATTTTTTTTTTCATTTCTCTTTCTGAAGTATTTTTTGTTAGTATATAGGAAGGCAATGGGTTTTTGCATATTGATTGTGTATCCTGCAACTTGACTGTATTTTTTTATTGTTTCTAATAATTTTTTGATGGAGTCTTTCAGGTTTTCTATATACAGAATTGTGACATTCACAAAAAGTGACAGTTTTACTTCTTCCTTCCTTATTTGGATGCTTTTATTTCTTTCTCTTGCCTGATTGCTCTGACTAGGACTTCCAGCACTATGTCAAATAAGAGTGGTGAGAGTGGACATCCTTGTCTTGTTCCTGATTTTAGAGGAAAAACTTTCAGTTTTTTTTCCATTGAATATGATAATAGCTGAGGGTTTATCACAAATAGCCTTTATGTTGAGGTACTTCCTTCCTATTCCAATTTTATTGAGTGTTTTAATCATAAATGAATGTTGTATCTTATCAAATGATTTTTATGCTTCTATTGATAAGATCATATGATTTTTATCCTTTCTTTTATTAATGTGGTGTATTACATTGATTTATTTGCATATGTGGAACCATACCTGTGTCCCTGGAATCAACCCCACTTCATCGTGATGAATTTTTTATGTAATATTTTATTTGATTTGCTGGTATTTTGTTTAGGAATTTTGCATCTGTATTCATCAGAGATATTGGTCTGTATTTTTCTTTTTGTGTGTTACTTTTGCCAGGTTTTGATTTCAGGGTTATATTGGCCTCGTGGAATGTGTTAGGAAGAACTTCCTCTTTTTAAATTTTTTGGAAGAGTTTGAGAAGGATAGATTTAAAATCTTCTTCAGTGGTGAAGCCATCTGATCCTGGACATTATTTTGGGGGAAGTTTTTGATGGTTGTTCAATTTTCTCTCTGCTGATTTGAGTATTTTGATTTTCTAATTCTTCATGATTTAGTCTGGGAAGGTTATATATTTCTAGGAACTTATTCATTTCCTCTAGGTTATTGAATTTGGTGGCATATAGTCTTACATTATATCTTAGCATGATTCTTAAATAGTCAATTGGCATTTTCTTTTATTTATTATTTTTAAAATATAGTTTTATTTATTTCAAAGAGGAAGGGAGAGGTAGAGAGAGATAGAAACATCAATGATGAGAGAGAATAGGCTGCCCCCTGCATGCCCACTATGGGGGATCGAGCCCACAACCTGGGCATGTGCCCTTGACTGGAATTTAACCTGGGACCCTGCAGTCTACAGGTCAAGACTCTATTCATTGAGTCAAACCAGCTACGGCCTAGCATGATTCTTTGTATATCTGTGAGGTCTGTGGTGACTTCTCTTCTCTCATTTCTCATTTTGTTTATATGGGTCTTCTCGTTTTTTCATTAGTGAATCTAGCCAGGGGTTTGTCACTTTTATTAATCTTTACAAAGAATCAGCTCTTGGTTTTTTAATTAATTTTAGTATAGTCTTTTGGTCTCTATTTCATCTATTTCATTTAATTCTGCTCTAATTTTTATTATTTCCTTTCTTCTGTTGACTTTGTGTTGCTTTTGTTCTTTTTCTAGTTCTTTAAGATGTGAAGTTAGTTTACTGGGGATTTTGCTTTATTTTTTTATTTTTATTTTATTTTTTAGATAGGCCTGTAATGATATGAACTTCCTTCTTACTGCTTTTGCTGCATCCCAGAAGGGTTGACAAGCTGTATTGTCATTCTCATTTTTCTCTGCATATCTTTTGATCTCATCTTTTATTTTTTCTTTTACCCAGTCATTTTTAGTAGTATGTTATTTAATCTCCACATATGTTTGGGTTTCTTTACTTCCTTTTTGCATTTGATTTCTAATTTCAAGGCATCGTGGTCACAAAATGTGCTTGGTATAATTTCAATCTTCTTGAATTTGTTGATGCTAGTTTTGTGACCCAACATATGGTCTTTCCTTAAGAATGTTCTGTATGCATTGGAGAAGAATGCAAAATCTGATGTTCTGGGGTGAAAGTTCTGTAAATGTTAATTATGTCCATTTGGTCTAGTGTTTCACCTAAGACCAATATTTCTTTATTGATTTTCTGATGGTTTGATCTGTCTAGAGCTGTCAATGGAGTATTAAGGTCCCCAACTATGATTGTGTTTTGATTTGTTTCTCTCTTTAGTTCTGTGAGTAGCTGTATTATATATTTTGGTGCTCCCTGGTTGGTTGCATATATATTAAGAAATGTTATGTTTACTTGATGTAGTGTCCCCTTTATCATTATAAAGTGTCCATATTTGTCTCATGTTATCTTTAAATATATTTTGTCAGATATAAGTATGGATATACCTGCTTCTCTGTGGATGTTATTTTCTTGGAGAATAATTTTCCACCCTTTTACTTTGAATCTAATTTTGTCTTTGCAGCTTAGATATGTCTTTTGTAGGCAGCATATGGTTAGGTTTTGTTTTTTTGATCAACTTGCTCCTCTGTGCTTCTTTATTGGTGAATTCATACCATTTACATTTAGAGTAATTATTGATGTATAAGAATTTCCTACACCCATTTTATGTTTTGTTTTCAGTTCTGTGGTCTTTTCCTTTTTGTTTCTATCTGTTGTTTTTGTTTGGTGATATTCCATACTACTTTCCTCTGTCTCCTCTTTCTTAAAGCTATGTGTCCTGGTTTGGGGATTTTTATGTGTGGTTACTATCTATATATATAAAAGCCCAGTGACCATAATGGCAGAATGACCAGTTGCTATGATGCACACTGACTACCAGGGGGCAGAAGTTCAACCTGGTGGTCAGTGCACTCCCACAGCGGGGGCACCACTCAGCCAGAAGCTGGGCTCATGGCTGGCAAGTGCAGTGGCAGTGGTGAGAGCCTCTTCCACCTCTGCGGCAGCATTAAGGAGCGGCGGGCCAAACGGTAAGGAGAGAGCAGGCAGGTGGTAAGGAGCAAATGGCTGTTGATTAGGAGCAAGCAGGTGGGCAGTTAGGAGCAAGGGATCCCGGATTGTGAGAGGGATGTCCGACATCCCCTGACGGTTCCCAGATTGTGAGAGGGTACAGGCCAGGCTGAGGGACCCCCCACCCCTGTGCACAAATTTCGTGCACTGGGCCTCTAGTTAGATTTATATAAAATAAAGTTATATATATATATATATATATATATATATATATATATATATATATGTTTTTTATATATATATATATTATAGGGATTGGGCCTAAACTGGCAGTCGGACATCCCTCTTGCAATCCGGGACCCCTGGCTCCTAACCACTCAACTGCCTGCCTGATGCCCCTAACTGCTCCCCTGCCCGCCTGATCACCCTTAACCTTTCTGCCTGTTGGCCAGTCGCCCCTAACTGCCCTCCCTTGCCTGCCTGATTGCCCCTAACTGCCTCTGCCTCAGCCCTCGCCACCATGGCTTTGTCTGGAAGGGCATCCAGATGGATGTCTGGAAGACATCTGGTCTAATTAGCATATTACCCTTTTATATATATATACAGTTGTTTCTAATACAAAGTAATGTTGACTGTAAACTTTAATTAAAAATTATGAGAAAATTAATGTCTGTAAAATGTAATAAAATGAAGCACAATAAAACAAGGTATGGCTCTAAATTTTAGACTAAACTTGCCTATATCTCCAAAAATCCTTGCTGTGATTTTTATAGGAATTACATTAAACCTTCATATTAATTTGGAGAGAATTGATGTCTTTACTATGTTGAGTTTTCCAATCCTTGTTCATGATACAGTGGGGCCTTGACTTACGAGTTTAATTCGTTCTGTAACGAAGCTCGTTAAGGAGCTCGTTAACTCAAATTACTCTGTCAACTCAAAGCAAAAAATCGGCCAAGAGACAGCTCGTATCTCAGAAAAACTCGTTAGTCGGGACACTCGTAAGTTAAGGCCCCACTGTATATATCTCTGTTTTTTTATATCTTTGATTTGTTTCACAAGCATTTTGTAATTTTTGGCATACAGATTCTCATACTTGTTTTGTTAAAGGTATACCTAATTATTTCATTTTTTAGTTTTGTAGTCATTATATGTGTTACTGTGTTTTTAATTTCAGTTTTTATATGTTAATTGCTAATATATAGTCATGTGATTGATTTTGTGTGTTAACCATATATCCTCTAACCTCGGGATTTTCTATGTAGGTTATCAAGTCTGCAAATATTGACAATTTTATTTCTTTTCTTCCAATATGTGTGCCTTTTAAAATTTATTTTGCTTATAGATGTGGCTAGAAC
Source organism: Myotis lucifugus (assembly GCF_000147115.1). NCBI lineage: Eukaryota > Metazoa > Chordata > Mammalia > Chiroptera > Vespertilionidae > Myotis > Myotis lucifugus. Next base: position 5,942,813 of record NW_005871052.1, on the reverse strand, counting down.
TTCCAATATTATGTCAAATAAGAGTAATAAGAGTGGATATCATTGCTTTCTTCCTGGTATTAGGGGAAAAGCATTCAGTCTTTCATCATTAAGGATAATGTTACCTGTAGACTTTTTGTAGGGTAGTTGGGATAAACATGTGTGTCTTTTTAAAAAAAATAAAATTGAGGTATTCCCCTTCTATTCTTTTTTTTTAATAATTTTTATTTCTTAAAGTATTAAAAAGAGGATTACATATGTCTCCTTTTTTTTCCCCCCTTGACATTCCCCCGGCCCCTACCCCCCGCCCCCGGTGTCTTGTGTCCATTGGTTAATCTTATATGCATGCATATAAGTCCTTCGGTTGATCTCTTAATCCCCCCAAACCCTCCCCAGGCTTCCCACTGTAGTTTGACAGTCTGTTCAATGTTGCTCTGCCTCTGCATCTACCCCTGTTCATCAGTCTATACTGGTCCCCATTATCTGTCCCAACCTCACTGGAGCAGTCCCAACCTCACCGGGGCCGTTTCAGCCTCACCGGGGCCGTCCTGACCTCACTGGGGCCGTTTCAACCTCACCGGGGCCGTCCCTACCTCACCGGGGCAGTTTCAACCTCACCGGGGCCGTCCCAACCTCACTGGGGCCGTTTCAGCCTCACCAGGGCCGTCCCGACCTCACTGGGGCCGTTTCAGCCTCACCAGGGCCGTCCCGACCTCACTGGGGCCGTTTCAGCCTCACTGGGGCCGTCCCGACCTCACCGGGGCCGTTTCAACCTCACCGGGGCCATCCCGACCTCACCGGGGCCGTTTCAACCTCACCGGGGCCGTCCCGACCTCACCGGGGCCGTTTCAACCTCACTGGGGCTGTCCCAACCTCACCGGGGCTGGCCCCTTCTATTCTTAAATTTCTGACAGCTTTTGTCATGAATGAGTGTCATATATGTAATTTTAAATTTTCTTTTTTTTAAAAAAAAATATATTTTATTGATTTTTTACAGAGAAGAAGGAAGAGGGATAGAGAGTTAGAAACATCGATAAGAGAGAAACATCAATCAGCTGCTTCCTGCACACCCACTACTGGAGATGTGTTCACAGCCAAGGTACATGCCCTTGACCGGAATCGAACCTGGGGCCCTTCAGTCCACAGGCCAATGCTCTGTCCACTGAGCCAAACCGGTTAGGGCTTAAATTTTCTTAAAGCTCCATAAAAGTTTTAAAAATGTAATATTTATTTTAATATACTTCATTTGACCCAGTATTACTATTTCATTATGTGATTCATATAAAATTATTGAGATATTATATATTCTTTTTTAAAAAATATATTTTATTGATTTTTTACAGAGAAGAAGGGAGAGAGATAGAGAGTTAGAAACATCGATGAGAGAGAAACATCAATCAGCTGCCTCCTGCACATCTCCTACTGGGGATATGCCCGCAACCAAGGTACATGCCCTTGACCGGAATCGAACCTGGTACCTTTCAGTCCATAGGCCAAGGCTCCATCCACTGAGCCAAACTGGTTTCAGCTATATATTCTTTTTATACTAAATCTTAGAAAATAGGTATCAATTTAACACAGCACGTCTGAATTCTGACTAACCACATGTGACTAGTAGCTATATATTGGACAGTGTGGGTGTAAAGTGATGAAATATCAAGGAGGAAGCAGTTGAGCATCTTTTTAACCAAGAAACTTGAAGCATTTTGTTTTTCTCTCTGTAATATTTGTGGAGATTCTCTGGTGAACAAGATAGCACCTGAACTTCGTGAATTCACAATTCAATCTAGCAGTACAGTGTAAAATTTCATGCTCTTAAAAAATGTAGTTTCAAATGTAGATTATTTTAATTTGATATTCAGTAAATCAATGGATAGAGGAATTATTCTTGGTGGCCATTTTTTATTCAACTTAACCACTAGTATAGTATAGCGAGAGCCCCTGGGTTAACTATATAACCAGGACCTAAAATCATAGGAGTGGGAAGAATGTCAAAATATAAAGTTGCAGACCTCTTACCAAAAAGCTGTGTAATCTTGTATAAATCTTTTTACATCCACAGCTCTAAGTTCATCCATCTAAAAAATAAGGGCTTTTAGGTACCTTACAATTTCAGGACTATTAAAGCTCTTTGATTTATGCATTCCATAAATAGATACAAGTGAGGGCTTTATTGTGTGCCAGACACTGTGTTAGCACCTGCATATAGACAAACTTTACTCTTTATTCTTTGCTCTATTAGAGTTTATCCTCTGTTGAGTAATATAGAATTAAGCAAATAATTTAAAAATAAGCTGCAGTGATAAAAATGCTGTAGAGGAAAGTTCAAGGTTATCTAACCTAATTGGCAGGAGGTGGAGATCAGAAACAGATTCCCTAATATTTAAGCAAAGATTTCCAGTCATTAGCTTTCTGTTTCATTGTTAAACACACTTATGCTAAAATCTAAAATGTCAGCATAAACTGAAGCATATTTAATAATTATAGTCTAAATTCTCATAAGGTAAACATGATATTCCAAGAAACAGGACTTCTATCTATGTGGACAGAAACTATATAATGTTAATTATCATAATAAAGTTATTCTGAGGAAAACAATAAGACTCTCTGTGGTGGGGCTTTGAAAATCTGACATATAACATAACTGTTAAAGGGCCTGGATTTGTTTAATCTAGAGAAGGTTTGGAGTTTCAATTGTATGGGGGATAAGGTAAAATTATACAGATAGCTAAAAGGTTGTAAAAGGGCAATGACAAGTTATGCTCTATGTGGTCCAAAAGAGAAAGACAGAAAGAAAGACTACCTAAATATAAAAAAGGAATTTCTAATAGTTAAAAGGGTCTGAAGTTAGAATAAGTGGATTGGAGAAATAGAGGAAGATTAAAATTCCAATAAGTGAGTTGGATTTGATGACCTTCATAATTCCTTCAAACTTTAAAATTCCAGTAAATTCAACACATTTAGGGACCTGAAAAAGCAAAGAAATCTATTAGGTTGTTTTTCTAATTCTGAAAATAAAGCATTGACAATATGCAGATACTGGGTAGGGTTATACCATCCACTATCTCTCCCATTAGTTGATGATTGCCCCCAGTGGTATTAACTCCCTTAAACTTTTTGAGCACTGGCTTAGTGGGTTCTGAGGTTTTAGTAAAATCCCTGAAATCAAAAATGAGAAGACATCCTGTGTATAGGAGTTGGGACACTTCATGCATGAGATGAGTCTGATCTCACCAAACTATCCAAGGCAGTTCTAGCTGAAATCTCAAGTGGGCCGAATATTTCCATGGACACTTATCATCCGTGGGTCCCAGCTTATCTGTCACGTCTTCTCAGAAGCCTTCTGTGATCATCAAATCTAATTAGGTGCTCCCAACCTCTCTGCCTATGAACTCCTCTCTTTTTACCTTTTTCCCCCACTTAGTATCATTTGTAATTATTTTCTTAATTTTCTTGATATTTTGTGTTTATCTCTCTTACTTGAAAGAGCCTCAGACAGCTTGGCACATAGCAGACACTTAATAAATTCTTGCTAACTGAATGAGTAGATAAATGGATACCCATAAAAATCTAAAGATGTGGTATCCTGTTGTTTATTTATCTTTGCAAACCTTTTCTTCAATATGTAAACTCTCACTCACATCACCCGAAAAGCAGGCAGGCAAGTAGGTCAGCAAATGGACTAACAAAATGGCTGGACTATCTATTCATCTGCCTATATAGCAACCAACATTGGGCTAGGATCAGAGAACAACCAATAAGTTGTTTTCTTGAGGTTACTGTGCAGTTCCTTTGCATGTGCATAGCCAGTTTTCCAAGTACCATTTGTTAAAAAGACCATTCTATTCCCCCATTTAATTGTCTTGGTGCCCTTGTTGAAAATCAATTGACTGTGGTTATGAGGTTTTCTTTCTGGAGTCTCAGTTAAATTCCATGGACCTGTAAACATCTATCCTTATGTCTTTGTTACTGTAGTTTTATAGCAATTTCTTTCTTATCTGTGTTTTATTTATGGTAGAATATTTATAAAATTATTCAGCATGAATTTTCAGTGGCAAGAGTACAGCAAGAATAAGTATCAGTGGCAAAAAAGAGAAAATAAATTTTACATTTTCAATCAGTTTGAAGAATTCTACTAAGCAAAATTTAAGTGATTTTATTTTTTTACTAGGGGCCCAGTGCACAAATTTGTGCACCTTGAAAGGAAATGTGGGCCGTGAGGCTGTGGTGGGCACATCCTCCATGCCCCCGGTCCCCTGTCTGCTGGCAGCCCCGCTCCTGCTGCAACTGCTCCCACATGCTGAAGGCTCCAGCCCCACTTGCACCTGTTGATGGCAAGGAGCGATTGGGGCTGGAACCAGCAGTGGGTGTGAGCGGAAGCTGCTGCTTCAATCACCCCTCAGGAGCAGGAGGAGGTGGAGAAGTCCTCAGGGGTGATCAGGGCTGGCAGCTGCTGCTTGCACCCGCTGATGGTGCTGAGCGATTGGCACCAGTGCCGGGCACTGGCAGCAGGTGTGAGTGGCAGCTCTGGAGCCGGCTGCAGATGTGAGTAGGGCCATCACCAGCAGTGGGTGCGAGAGGCAGCTGCAAGCCCCAATCGCCCCTCAGGAGCAGGGGGAGGTGGAGAAGCGCTGAGGGGAGATTGGGGCCAGCAGCCGCTGCTCATACCCACTGATGGCACTGAGCAATCAGGGCCAGCACCGGACGCCTGCAGCAGGTGTGAGCGTCGGGCAGGACTGCACCACATGGGAGCAAAGAATTTTCAGTAACCACCAGAGGCTCGCCCCTATAACAGCAACCAGCGCCCTGCCTTGGTCTGGAGCCCCTGCTTACCTGCCACGGCCGACGCCCACCATGTTCTGCGCTCTGCCACCTGCTGCCAACACCCACCATGTTCCGCGCAGACCCCCTTGTGGTCAGCGTATGTCACAGCGACTGGTTGTTCGTTTGTTCCACGTTCAGTCTATTTGCATATTAGGGCTTTTTATATATAGATTTATTTTATTTTTTTATTAAATTTTATTGGGGTGACGTTGGTCAACATGAACATATAAGTTTAATGTGTGTGTGTGGATTTCTAAGTTACAAAATCTGTATATAGCATGATTTTATTTTAACAAAAATAAATTCTTTTATTATACAAAGTACATTTAACATATATTGCCTGTCTTCCCAAACTAGACAACTGTGTGGTGATGGCCAGAGGGAGGGGGTGGAGGCTGGATGGAAGTGGGTCAAGGAGGGAAATTGGGGGACATCTGCAATAGTGTAAAAAATAAATTTAAAAAATAAAATCATTTGAGGACAGAGACCATGCATCATGTTCTTGCAGCCTCTGCATTCAGGATATTACCCCATATATAGTAAATACTTGCTAAAGATGTCTGTTAATGAAAATATAAAATTAATAGTGATTTATACAGCTTTAAGATAAACTGGTATATATATTAGGAAAGTAAGTATATGAAAGAAAGGCAATGGCTTTATTTTGAATAGTTGTTCACCTAAATCAGTGGTCGGCAAACTGCGGCTCACGAGCCACATGCGGCTCTTTGGCCCCTTGAGTGTGGCTCTTCCTAAGCCTTAGGAGTACCCTAATTAAGTTAATAACAATGTACCTACCTATATAGTTTAAGTTTAAAAAATTTGGCTCTCAAAAAAAATTTCAATCGTTGTACTGTTGATATTTGGCTCTGTTGACTAATGAGTTTGCCAACCACTGACCTAAATAAATAATTAATTTTGGTTAGAAGCAAGTTGGTGTATGAGGAGGTAGCGTCTCTGACATTAGTATGTAGTAAAAATTAATCTGGAAAGTCCCTCAAGTTGAGTGTAAATTTTAACATACCTGAGAATATAATTGATACAAAAATTTTCACATACACACAAATTTCCAAACGGAGGCATGAAAGGAAAGTTTCTGTGCAAATGTCGGGACAGTAAAATTCATCTATCTTGAAGATATCTATCAAATTCCCAAGGGAATGAAGGTTAAGAAGAGACATTCAAGAAGTTTCCACTGTTATAATATTACATCTTTATAACTTTAATACATATTGCCTAAAGATTAAATGTGATCAGGAGCGACTATTTCTGTACCACATGTAAGGAAGGGTAAGATCTTTAGTCAGGGACTCCACTGCTCTTCATTTTATAAATATTGTTTTAGATGATGTGAAAAGAAACCAGAAGTTCATGTCAATTCTCTAATTCAATTAAATAGTTTCAGACTTATTTTAATTCTATGCTTTAGCCATTTTGGAGTGGTATTGGAGCGGAGAGGTTCTGATCCAGTAAAGTGCTGTTTGTTGATGGCCTTTAGTTGGTTACTGCTCTCAAATCACAATGCACTACAGTGTAATAATAAAACCAAGATAGCATTTATGTTTGGACTTCAATCTCATGTTGGTCTGGGTCTTAGAAAGACTGTCCAATCATTTTAAGATGGTCACAAAATACACTAATCCACTATGCTTTGCAGTCTCCCTTGTAGTAATTTTGAAATCAGGAATAGTGAATCTTCCAAGTTTGTTCTCTTTTTCAAGATTATTTTAGCTACTTTGGATCTCCTGCATTTTCATATAAATTTCAGAATCAGCTTGTCAATTTGTGTAAAAAATTAATCTGAGATTTTTTAAAATAGGGATTCTGCTGAAACTATAGATTAATTTGGGGAGCTTATCCACCTTAACAATATTAAGTTGTGGGATCCACGTTTGTGGAATGTCTTTCCATTTATCTAGGCCTTACTTAATTTCTTTCAACAGGTATTTTTAGTTTTCAGTGTTCAAATTTTAAATTTGTTAGATTATTTCCTTAATATTATTTTAGAAAATTTTGTTGCTACTGTATAAAAATACAGCTGATTTTTATATATTGATCTTGTATCCTCCAGCTTTGCTGAACTTGTTTATTAGCTCTACTATTTTTATTGAATTCTTTAGAATTTATAAATATAAGATCATGTCATCTGCAAATAGACCTAGTTTTATTTATTCCTTTCCAATATTAATGTCTTTATTTTTTATTGCTCAATTTTCCTGTCTAGAATCTCTACTACAATGTTGAATAGAGGTGATGAGAGTAAACATCCATGTCTTATACTTAATCTTAGAGAAAATATTTAGTCTTCCTTCATTAAATATGATGTTAGTTGTGGATTTTTCAAAGATGCTTTTTATCAAGTTGAAAAGTTTCTCTTGTATTTTTAAGCTTGTCGAGAGTTTTCTAATGAGATTATGTTGGATTTTGTCAAAAGAGTTTTTTTATTTATTGAGATAATTATATAGTTTTTGTCTTTTATCAATGTGGTGTATTCTGTTGATCGATTCCTGCCTGATTAAACATTCAGGAAAGTTGAAACATTCCTGCCTTCTTAGAATAAGTCCTAATTGGTTATGACATGTAATTATTTTTATATGTTGCTGGATTAAGTTTGTTAGTATATTGTTGAGGATTTTTGCATGTATATTGATAAGGGATATTGGTCTGTAACTTTCTTTTCCTGTGATGTCTTTATGTAGTTTGGGTATAAGTATAATACTGGTCTCATAAAATCAGTTGAAAAATGCTCTCTCCTTATATTTTTGGAAGATTTTGTTAAAGATTGGTGTTTTTATTTAATACTAGAGGCCCAGTGCACAAAAATTTGTGCACTCGGGGGGGTCCCTCAGCCCGGCCTGTGCCCTCTCGCAGTCTGGGACACCTCGGGGGATGTCCACCTGCTGGCTTAGGCCCACTCCCTGGGGGATCAGGCCTAAGCTGGCAGTCAGACATCCCTCTGGCAACCCGGGAACCCTCGGGGGATGTCCACTTGCCAGCAGGGAGCAGGCCTAAGCTGCAGTCGGACATCCTTAGTGCTGCTGAGGAGGCAGAAGAGGCTCCTGCCACCACCGCTGAGCTGGCAGCCATCAGCCTGGCTTGTGGCTGAGCAGAGCTCCCCCTGTGGGAGCACACTGACCACCAGGGGGCATCTCCTGCATTGAGCGTCTGCCCCCTGGTGGTCAGTGTGTGTCATAGTGACCAGTCATTCCCAGTCGTTCTGCTGTTAGGGTCACTTTGCATATTATTCTTTTATTATATAGGATAGAGGCCTGGTGCACATGTGGGGGCTGGCTGGTTTGCCTTGAAGGGTGTCCCGGATCAGGGTGGGGGTCCTGCTTGGGTGCCTGGTCAGCCTGGGTGAGGGGCTGAGGGCCATTTTCAGGCTGGCCACATCCCCTTCAGGGTGGGGGTCCCCACTGGGGTGCCTGGCCAGCCTGGGTGAGGAGCTGATGGCTGTTTGCAGCCTTGCCAAGCCCCCCAGCAGAGACCCTCACCCCATGGGGGTGTGACCAGCTTGGGTGAGGGGCTGATGGCCATTTTCAGGCTGGCCATGCCCCCCGGAGACCCAAGCTCCCAGCCTCTCCTTTTTTTTTTTCCCAGCAGGTATCTGGGATTTATTTATCTTCTATAATTGAAACTTTGTAGCCTTGAGCGGAGCCCAGGCCCAGCCAAGGCAGGCAGGAAGCTTGGCTTCCTCCATCACCGGGGGCAATCCAAGCCTCCTGCTCACTCCAGCTCTGTGGCAGCCGCCATCTTTGTGATGGAGTGACGGAGTGATGGTTAATTTGCATATTGCTCTTTTATTAGATAGGATTTGGTAGAATTCACCTGTGAAACCATCTGGTAATTGGCTTTACTTTGTGAAAAGTTTTTTTATTCCAATTTAATCACTTCCATTGTTATAGATCTATTCAGACTTTTTATTTCTTCTTGACTCTGTTTCAGTTGTTTGTGTCTTTCTAGGAATTTTTCCATTTCATCTAGATTATGTAATTGTTGCCATATTTTTTTTCACAGTATTCTCTTATAATCTTTTTTCTTTCTGTAAGGTTGCTACGAATGTACCATCTTTCATTTCATATTTTAGTAATTTGAATTTTATTTATTTTTCTTTATTCAGTCAATCTAAAAGATTACCAATTTTGTTGATCTATTAAAAAACCGTTTTTTGGATTTAATGGTTTTCTGTTCTCTGTTTCATTAATTTCTGCACTAATTGTTATTATTTCCTTCCTTTTTTCTACTTTTCATTTAGTTTGTGTTTCTTTTTTAGTTTCTTAAGGTAGAAATTGAGTTGTTGATTTGGGATCTTTTTTAGTTTAGGCCTTTAAAACCAGAAATTTCTTTCTAAGGACTGTTTTGTTGCATCCCATAAGTTTCCTTTTTAAAAATTGATTTTAGAGAGAGGATGGAGAAAGAGAGGTAGAGATAGAGGAGAGAGAGAGAGAGAGAGAGAGAGAGAGAGAGAGAGAGAGAGATCAGTTGCTGCATGTGCTCTGACTGGGGATTATTGAACCTGCAACCTAGGTATGTGCCCTGACCAGGAATTAAACCTGCCACCTTTTTGGTATAGGGGATGATGCTCCCACCAACTGAGCAACACTGGCCAGAGCCCATATGTTTTCTTATATTATGTTTTCATTTTCACTCATCTGAAAACATTTTCTAATTTCCCTTGTTTCTTCTTTGACTCGTTGGTCACTTAGGAGCATGTGGTTTGATTTCCACATATTTGTGACTTTTCCTAATCTCCTTCTGTTTTTGCTTATTAATGTCATTCTATTATAGTTGGAGAACATACTTTTTTGGATTTCAATCCTTTTATGTTTACTGATGGTTATTTCATGGCCTGGTATATGGTTTATGAAGAATGTCCCATGGTCTTTTGAAGAATAGGTACTCTGCTGTTGTTGGATGCGTTGTTTTAGATATCTGTTATGTCTAGTTGTTTTATAATGTTGTTTAGTATGTTTTTAATTGCTATTTAAAATTGTGCTTTCTATTTTACATGAGAAACTAATCAACAAAGAAACAAGTTAATAAAACTTTTAAAAAGGTAGGAAACTTCTAGCCAAACCAATGAATAAATATTTCCAACTTGTGTTCATATATCAAAGTGATTTTTCTTTTAAATTTATTTTTTGTGGAAAATAATTTTAATACATTATAGATTTTAAGACTAATACTGCTTAACTTCTTAGTTAATTATTTAAACATATTTGGTGAACATAGTTAAATTGGAATTATATAAATTTAGTGAAAATTAAAGGAAAAATATATTAAGCTGTAAGACATGCATTCTATACGGACTCTGTCACTAACTTGCTGGATGGCCTCCATGACGAATGTGACTTCTTTGGGCTTCAGTGTCTTGATGTATAAATACAAACTATTATAGCTACAGTATTCTTTCTATGGGTCAGGAAAAACATGGGATTTTAGAGAGACTTGAGATCATCTTGGAACTTCCCCAGTTTTTCCTAAGTGACCTTCATCTTACTTAGACTTCATTACTGGAACTATAAAATGGGTAGAATAATACATATCTTGTCAAACATTTATTAGGATTAAATGAGATTTCATAGGTAAAGTAGCTAGCACAGAGTATGGCCAACAATAAGTGCTCATTAAATGTTAGTTCTATATTCTACTTTTTATGAGTAATAAATTAAGAGACTTATTAGAAGTATTAGGAATAATGACAGATGCTATGTAGCATCCATATCAACATTCTTTTAATTGATAACTAGCATACAAGCTTTCACATCTAGTAGGAAGGGAAAGCATAAATTCTTGTGTAATTCTGCTAATTTTTACAGGCTAGACAGCTATGAGGAAATAATGGAAATTTCATGGAGTATAAAATACAAAAGAAAGAGTCAAATTATCCCCTTTAATCTTTAATCTTTTTAATCTAACAATAACACTTTCAGTTATATCTGAGCTTACTGTTTTGATGTATCTCATTTGATCCTAACTCAGTGCCTGACACATGATATATATTTTAAAAATGCTTCTTTAAATAAATTACTCTTTGTAATATTCTACAATGGTAAGCAGCATAAACATCATCATCATCATATTTTCCCGATGTAAAAACAGCCTCAGAAGAGAGGTCAATTGACTTACATAAGATCACAGAAATTGATGGCATTTTTATACACCAATAATGAACTCTTAGAAGGAGAACTAAAAAAACAACAATCCCAGTTGCCATTGCAACAGAAAAATTAAGATAATTAGGAATAAATATAACCAAGGAGGTAAAATAATTGTACTTGGAAAACTTTTGGGTGTTGGAAAAAGATAGAGGAAGATAAAAATACGTGGAAGAATATACTGTGTTCATGGATTGGTAAAATCAGCATCATCAAAATGTCTACACTGCCCAAAGCAATCTATATATTCAATGCAATACCTATTAAAACACCAACGGCATATTTCACAGACATAGAACAAACACTTCAAAAATTTATATGGAATAAAAAAGACCCAGAATAGTTGCAGCAATCTTGAGAAAGAAGTACAAAGTTGGAAGGATCACAATACCAGATATCAAATTATACAGGCACTGTAATCAAAACAGCCTGGTACTGACACAAGAACAGGCATATAGATCAATGGAACAGAACGAGAACCCAGAAATTGACCCAAGCCATATGCTCAATTAAAATTGACAAAGGAGGTAAGAGCATACAATGGAGTAAAGGTAGTCTCTTCAATAAACGGTGTTGGGAAAATTGGACAGGTACATGTAAAAAAATGAAACTAGACCACCAACTTACACCATATACAACCATAAACTCAAAATGTAGAAAATACAAATATAAGTAGGGAAACCATAAAAATCTTAAAAGAAATAACTGGCAGTAAAATCTCAGACATCTCATGTAGCAGAATTTTCCTTGATACATCTCCTAGGGCAGTGATGGCAAACCTTTTGAGCTCGGTGTGTCAGCATTTTGAAAAACCCTAATTTAACTCTGGTGTCGTGTCATATATAGAAATTTTTTGATATTTGCAACCATAGTAAAACAAATATTTATATTTTTGATATTTATTTTATATATTTAAATGCCATTTAGCAAAGAAAAATCAACCAAAATATGAGTTCGCGTGTCACCTCTGACACTCATGTCATAGGTTCGCCATCAATGTCCTAGGGCAAGGGAAACAAAGGGAAAAGTAAACAAATGGGACTATGTCAAAATAAAATGCTACTGCACAGCAAAGAAACCATCAACAAAATGATAAGGGACATATTTGCCAATCATACATCTGATAAGGGGTTAATTTCCAAAATATATAAGGAACTCATACAACTTAACAAATGGAAGACAAACAATCTAGTTAAAATGGGCAAAGGACCTAAATAAACACTTCTCCAAAGTGGACATAGAGTTGGCCAAGAGACATATGAAAAAATGCTCAAAGCCACTAATCATCTGAGAGATGGAAATTAAAACAACAATGAAGTATCACCTCACACCTGTCAGAATGACTACCATCAGCAAATCAACAAATGACAAGTGCTGACAAGGTTGTGGAGGAAAAGGAAACTAATACACTGCTAGTGAGAATGCAGATTGTGCAGCCACTATGGAAAACTTTGTGGAGTTTCCTCAAAAAATTAAAAATGGAACTGCTATTTGACCCAGTGATCCTACTTCTCAGAATATATCCTAAGAAACATGCAATACTGATCACAAAGAATATATCTACCCCTATGTTCATAGCAGAGCAATTTACAATAGCTAAGTTCTGGAATCACCTCAAGTTCCCATCAGTAGATGAGTGTACAAAACGCTGTGGTATATTTACACCACGGAATACTATGCAGCTGTAAAAAAGAAGGATCTCTTACCCTTTGAGATAACATTGAGGGGCCTGGGGAGTATTATGCTAAGTGAAATAAGCCAGTCAGAGAAAGATAAGAATCACATGATCTCACTCATATGTGTAATCTAATGAACAAAATAAACTCATGAACAAAATAGATTCAGATACATAGAAGCATGAACAGACTGATTAATTTCAGAGGGAACGAAGGAAAAGAAATTAACCAAAGAACTTGTATGCATATATGAATAACCCATGGTCACAAACTATAGTTTGGTGAAGGCCTTGGAGAGACGGGTGCATGAGGGAAGGGGTCAATGGGCAAAAAAGGACACATCTGTAATTCTTTCAATAATAAAGGTAAATTAAAAAAAGAAATATAGAAATTCCCTGTGGTTTTCATCTTTTTGGGAATGCTTTTAATAATATTGGTGTTCAGTTGCCTTTTCTTTTAAGCTTCATAAGAGCTTCACTGCCAATGCAGCTGGTTCACTTGTTGCATAGTATGTGGTTATCTGTGGTATAACTGACAGGAAAAAAAAAAACCAATGAGAATAGCTAAGAAAAACAGTGAGCTCAGCTATAGAATTTCAGACCTTTTGTTCTGTATGGTTGTAAAATTTCATGCTTTCTTTTTCTCATGTGAATTTTAGGCTGCCAGATATCCTGTGTCATATGACTGTTCTGTGCTTCTGTGCCATATCCCATTTTCATCTGTATCAGAATACATAATGATTCTCCCATTTGAACCAAGTCAGACACAGTTAATTGACTACTGTTGGCATTTGTTCCTTCCTCTCACTCCCACCAACCTGGTAGAAATATGTCTCACATTCTCCAAACTAAAACCCTTCACAAAGCTTTCTCACATATTTGAATCACTGTGAGGCAGAATAATAAATGAAGTGAGAACTTTGTTAGTCATATTAAATGATGCTGGCAGCTGTTTCCTACAGACTTATGACTTATTTAGAGGCCAGCACAGTTTGTCATTTTAACTTTCAATTGTGTTTACCTGGAAATCATATAAATTAGAAATGGAAAACATAATAGTCTTATATGTTTTAATTTTCTTTTGTTGGGGACATAAAGATTAGTCTCTTCTGACTTTTTTCTCTAAGTTAGGCTAAATAGATGAAGAAATAAGCTCAGACCAATTATAGTAAGTGATCATTTAGTTGACATGCCTCTGGAATGGAATTGGCAATTTAAATAATATAATATTTTGGTAAATAGAATGCTGTTATATATGCCAAAAATGCTATTATTATTATCAAATGATTTGATTATAATATTACCAAAGACTATTTAATATAATAATGATATCAATCTAATTGAATTTTGATTAACAATACAGAATAGCTGACATTAAATACTAGAAATCTGTGAAATTAAAATTAATTTAAATGGACATTTTAGTATCATGAAGATCCTTGGGGTTATTATTACAAACATAAGTTATTATAATACCTTTTATTTATACAACATTTTCAAATTTCATAATGATTTTTAATATATTTATATATATATATTTATTGTTGACAGTATTTTTTAACATGAGGGTTTTTTTTTAATTTTATGATTCCTCTCACTTTGTTGGGTAGGTAAAGCAAGTATGATTATCCTCATTTCATAAATGAAATAGGCTTTACAGCTAGTAAGTGACAAACTCAAGAGTTTAGTCCTGATCTCCTGACCCTAGTGCTCTGATACCTATATTGTTCTTGTCATTGAATATTTGATATTTAGAAATATGCTAGATATTAAAGTTCATCGCCTTTAGCATTTTTAAAATCATTGATCCTTACAAAACCTTTATAAAACATACTTTTAGAAATACACAGTTACTTTAAGAACTGGAGCACATATAAATCCTTCAATGGGATGATCATGACTACTCCAAGCATACTTTAATAACATGAAATATGAAATATTTGTTAAGAAAATAAACCAGAAAGGGAGACTATCAAAATATATAGAGATCATTTTTTTCTGTTAAATTTAAACTTAGAAAAACTTAAAGAGGGAACTGTTTTCCTTTTAATTGTGCCAAATATTACAGAATATGTATTTTAAGAAAATCTTTTTGTTTAGTCTTTAAAATTTGAAACTGAATAGGCCTAAATGGAAAGGTCATTTCTTAAAATACATGAGCCTTTATTCATTATCAGATAGTAAAATTTTTGATGGTAGGGACATTATCCTGTATATATTTGTGTATACTTCAGTGTCTTGTTCATAGTAAGTACTCAGACATTTGAGAAAAGTCGGGCCTAATTTATTTTTTAATTCTTTATCTTTGATGGTTTGAACTCATCTTCATAAAACCTAAAAAGATAAAAATTATGAAGGTACTTTTGTGGCTTTCTCTCATCAATTTCCACATCACTATAAAAATTTCTAAAATACTCATTAAAATGCCAACAGCATATTTCACAGATCTAGAACAAACTCTCCAAAAATTCATAAGAAATAAAAAAAGACCCCAGATAGCCGCAGTAATCTTGAGAAAGAAGAACAAAGCTGGAGGGATCACAATATCAGATATGAAACTATATTACAAGGCCACTGTTCTCAAAACTGCCTGGTACTGGCACAAGAATAGACATATAGACCAATGGAACAGAATAGAGAACCCAGAAATTGACCCAGCCATTTTGCTCAATTAATATTTGACAGAGGATACAAGAGCATACAATGGAGTCGATACAGTCTCTTCAATAAATGGTGTTGAAAAAATTGAACAGATACATGCAAAACAAATTAAACTAGAACACCAACTTACATCATTCACAAAAAAAACCTCAAAATGGATAAAGGACTTAAACACAAGATGGGAAACCATAAAAATCTTAGAAGCATCCATAGGCAGCAAAATAGCAGAGATTTGTCATAGCAATCTCTTTACAGATACAGCTCCTAGGGCAATAGAAACCAAGGAGAAAATTAACAAATGGGACTACATCAAAATAAAAAGCTTCTGCACAGCAAAAGAAACCATCAACAAAACAACAAGAAAGCCCACTGCATGGGAGAACATATTTGCCAGTGCTACTTCAGATAAGGGTCTAATCTCCAACATTTATAGGATACTCATACATCTTAACAAAAGGAAGATAAACAATCCAATAAAAAAATGGGCAATGGACTTAAATAGACACTTTTCGAAAGTGAACATACAGAAGGCCAAGAGACATATGAAAACATGCTCAAAGTCACTAATCATCTGAGAGGTGCAAATCAAAACAACAATGCGATACCATCTCACTCCTGTCAGAATGGCTATCATCAACAAATGAACAAACGACAAGTGCTGGTGAGGATGTGGAGAAAAAGGAACCCTCATGCACTGCTGGTGGGAATGCAGACTGGTGCAGCCACTGTGGAAAACAGTATGGAGTTTCCTCAAAAAACTAAAAATGGAACTCACATTTGACACAGTAATCCCACTTCTAGGAATATATCCCAAGAAAACAGAAACACCAATCAGAAAGGATATATGCACCCTCTATGTTCATAGCAGCACAATTCACGATAGCTAAGATTTGGAAACAGCCTAAGTGCCCATTAGCAGATGAGTGTATTAAAAAACTGTGGTACATCTAACAATGGAATACTACACTGCTATAAAAAAGAAAAGAACTCTTACCATTTGCAACAGCATGGATGGACCTGGAGAGCATTATGCTAAATGAAATAAGCCAGTCAGAAAAAGATAAATATCATATGATCTCACTCATTTGTGGAATATAATGAACAACATAAACTGATGAACAAAAATAGAGCCAGAGACATAGAAGCATTGAACAGACCATAAAACTTTAGAGTGGAAGGCAGGAGTGGGTGTGTGTGGTGGGTAAGAAATCAACCAAAGGACTTGTATGCATGCATATAAGCATAACCAATGGACACAGACACTAGGAGGGTGAGGGCTGGGGGTGGCTGGGGAGAGGTCAATGGGGAAAAAAGGAGGCATAATGTAATACTTTAAACAATAAAGAATTAAAAACATAATAATACATCAATTTTGGCTGCTATATTGATACTAGTTAATGCAGTGCCATGTGTGGTTGGGGTGTATCAAATAATTTTTAATAAAGTCTTACTTTTAGAATGTTTATTTCCTTTGGGAAGAAAGTGCAACTCAATCTTATTTTAATAAAAAACAACACTTCACCGTGTTCTGAAAAAAAGTTTCTAAAATATAAACTAATCACAATTCTTTCCTACTTAAAAACCTCCTAATTTGTGAAATAAGGGACATAGAGCTAAGGAAATCTTTTATTTTTATGTTATAACCTTCTAATATATATATGAATTTGTTGCAATGAGTGTGCATTACCTTGTAGCAAGAGAGAAAATATACACCCAAATATCAAAAACAGGGGGAAAAAAGGAAAGTCAAAGATTCCAGTCTAAATTGCCCACAGGATAAAGTTTGAACACCAGCCTGATAGATAGGGTTTTAAATCTGAGATTTCCAACTTCTTTCTTTTTTTTAAAATATATATATATATATAGAATGGAAAAATGGCGACCAGCAGGAAGGTAGGGAGGGAGAGAGTGTGAGAGCGCAAGGAAGTGATAGAGGACCCCCCCCCGCCCCGGGGATATGCCTGCAACCAAGGCACATGCCCTTGACTGGAATCAAACCTGGGACTCCTCAGTCCACAGGCCGACGTTCTATCCACCGAGCCAAACTGGTCAGGGCTCCAACTTCCTTCTTAAGCTTCATCTTCCACTAACAACCTTCTACCCTCTACACACATGCACATACACTCCTATTCTCCAGTGGAATAGAACTATCTTTTCTAAAGACACCACAATTTCCCTCTCTAACTTCTTTTTTTGTGTACACTTTACTCAATTTGTAAAGCCCTGCCCTGCCTGTTGTTTCCAATGAAATTCCTTCATGATCCAACTCAAAACACGCTTTTTCAGTACATAGCAGAATTAGTGCTCTCTCCTCTGTATACCACAGCACTATGTTATACAACAACTTCTTCCATTACATTGTGGCCAGAGCAAGAACTATGCATGAATCATACTTCAGATATCTTTGTACCTCTCTTTCTCTCCCTTTTTCTTCCTCTTTTCCCTATGCCTGTGTCTGTCACATAGAAGGCATTCAATAAATAAATGTCTGTAGAATGAATAAACGCATTAACAAATCAATATCTTTTTCTAAGGTAATAGAACTCATGTCCAGTGAATAAATATTGTTTGAATAGTTAATGAGTAAAGGAAATTCAGCCTGAGAACCAGTGGATTGAATTCCAGCTTTGAAATGAGATAGATCATATTTTTAGCATTCACCAATTCCTAGCAGTGTGACCTTTGGCAAGTGACCTCACCTCAGCGGGCTTCACTTCTTTGATTTATATAATGGGGCTAATAATATCTACTTTGCAGTCAGTTGAAAAGACCTGAATCACATAGCCCAGTATCTGGCAAAACTTAGGTGCTCATTAAATGGTAGTTATTACCATTAGTTTTCCTATCTTGTACAATGTTTCAGTTTGGTATATTTGTTACTGTCACATATTTGATTATATATGCTAGTTGTCTAATTCCTGATAATTTTTCTCTTGGAGCACATTGTAAATGTCTCATTATATTTTAGACACTGTCCATATTACCTAGCTCAGTGCTGGCCACATACTTGATTTTTTAACTACTAAATTAGAAATATAGCTTATGTTGAAAAAAAAACCACAAAACACTAGATCTGGAGTCAGGAGATCAGCATAACCCTACATTAAGTTTCTTTCCTTTTTCTGGGCCTCCTCAGCTCCATTTGTGAAATAAAGAAATAGATTTTTGAGTCATTTAAAACTCACAAATTCTGTTACTCTATGATGAAATAATTGATTCTTTTTATGCAATAAGGACTTTTACTATAGTTAAATAAGTTTCTATAGCCAGGTAGAAAAATGTAGGGACCAGGTATGTTGACTAACCATCCCAATGTTAACACAGGAAGTTAACACATGAATCTTTTCAGTCCAGGAGAAATCAACACAGTTGGTCTTCCTAGCTCCAAGTATTTTGACAAATAAAATGATTTTTTTTTCTTTGTAGCTGCTGAAATCTTTTGTTGTCTTGAATTCCACATTGACAAATAGTGCTTGGTCTTGAGGGTAGAGATGAGCAATTGAACAAGAGAGAAAAATAAGAAGAGCCCATAATATACAAATAAGCACCCTTCTCTGGGTAATGATAATTCACTATCATTGAATCAGTCACTGTAGAGAACTTTTATGTAACAGACACTATGTTAGGCTATGTTGTCAAAGTTAGGGATGTAGAAGGTTCTATCTCTGAACCCAGGCTAAATATGTGTGTGTGTGTGGGGGGGGGGTAGGCTATCTACCTAGGGAAATGTACCCACATACCACAAGGTGGTGTATAATGGCAAAATATCTTAGATTGTTTAGGGAAGAAATAGAAGGCCAATGAGGACTGGAAGACGTAGAATTTAAGACTCTATAGAATTTGGATGGATTATTTTTATTTCTGTCTGTTTATTTTTAATTTATATATTTTTTCAATTACAGATTATATTCAATATTATTTTATATTTGTTTCATGTGTACATCATAGTGTGTTGGTTATTGAAGTGGATAGGCAGATAGTCCCAGGGGTGATACACATACTGCTAGATAATAATGCATAGGTCCTACAGGTAACTCATTATTAATATACCTCCAACTTTCATGAAGAAAATACCATGGATCTAAACCATGAATGCCATTGATTAAACAAAAGGAAATATTCCAAGAAATAAAAAGGTAAGTTTAGGGGTGAATGAGTCGGTGAAGGGGATGGGGTTGAGATGAAGGGAACTGGGGAAACAGAATTACAATACAAATGTTTCCTACAATTTGTCTTTTGAGTTTTCTCTCCTTTTTAGGGTTAGCTCTCTGCTACCACAATATTATTTGACCCTCACCACTGCATTAGAGACATTGGCATGATGTAGAGGAAAGGGCACAGGTTTTGGAGGCCAAATATGTCTCCACCACTCACTTGCTTTGTGACTTTGAGCAAGTGCACTAACCTTGTTGGGATTCTGTTTGCTCACTGCTAAAATAAGAGCAAACATACCTACTTCACTGGGTTGTTCTGAGGAATAATGAGATAATTAATGTGTATAACATGCCTGACATTGTAGCTGGAAAATATTAGTGGTTCAATGAATAGTAAGTTCCTCACATATCTCCTTCTAGAGTAATGACCATGTATTTGATTATTTGTCTAATCTCCTTCAAGTGGTCTCAGAAAGAGAATCCTAAAGGAGAGTTGGAAACACAGAAGAAACGCACTAGCACCCGCTTTGATCACTGCTCATATCTCACCTGGAGATTTCAGCCTCTTCTTCATTCCCCCCACCCTGGAGAGGAGAGAGAGAGAGAGAGAGAGAGAGAGAGAGAGAGAGAGAGAGAGAAATTGAGATTTAAGTCAGGACACTACACTAGCCCCTCTCAAATCCATAAGAACAGGAATTCCTTTCCTTGGCTTTTATGGTGTGTTATGCAAGCAGTATGGCAACCTGTATATGTAGGAGAGGTATAATTGGCTATTAATGATCTGCATGTTTTGAAAGTTGATTCCTGCTATCCAACTCTTGTGCACTGGCAAGAGCCGATTAACAAGCATGAACTCTAGGGCAAATTTCCCAGGTGCAAGGAATAACATTGTTACTTTACGGGGAAGTTGGCTCAATGAGTCATCTCATTACCCTCTCCAGTGTCTTTCTTTGGTTAATTTATAAAGTCCAAGAAATTTGCTTTCAAAGCTGCTCAATGTCTCTGTTAGTGGTCCCTTTATATTTGTAGGAATTTCCCTCTCCCTTCACCCTTGCCCTCAGATATCCCAGCCCTCCACTGAACCCCTCCCAATTTCCTGCTAATTTCCCCCAATACCTCTTCTCAACCTTCCCTCTACCCTTCCCTAACCCCTCCATACATCACCCAATCTCTCTCTGCCCCAACTCTTCCCCTACTTTCTCCATCACCCCACCCCATCACCCACTGACCTGTAACTACCCCTGGCATATTTAGGACATCACCAAAACTTTTAGCCTTTTCCAATCCCCTCTCTTCCTCCCAACTTATTTATCCCTTCTCCTCTTCCCTCAGTTAAGCCAAGAAATAATTCAAATACAGGTAGAAATTGCCAATGTTTATTGATTTTTTAAAAATATTACTTGCAAATTTATTTTTTATTGAAAAGATACTGCAATTGTTGTGATAGAGAAAAATGTTGATAAGAAAAAAATCAAGTCAGTCTAACAGCTACACTTTTCAAAGTTAGTTTCTAATATCTATTCTCATGCATATTGTTAGTATAAATTGTAATTAAAACTGCTCAAACCTCAGAGGGAAAGTAGGGGAGGGTGGGGATAAGGGGGAGAGATTAACCAAAGGACTTGTATGCATGCATATAAGCCTAACCAATGGACACAGACAACAGGGGGGTAAGGGCATGAGTGGAGGGGTGGGGGGCAATGGGGGGATAAGGACACATATGTAATACCTTAATCAATAGAGAAATTAAAAAAAACTGCCTCACAGTAATGCAGGGTTCAAAGAAATGGGCATGCAGGGTTGGTGAAAAAAAAAAGCGGCTCAAAATTGTCAGGTTCAGTCCATGATCCCAGAGGCAGTGTTGTTGTCCAGGTAGCTTTTACTTATTTTTAGAGATTCTGATGACAACTGAGGTAATAGAAGACAGGTTGCCAGGAGCAGTTACTAGGACACAGAATCTACCCAGCAATTATTTCATCACAATGTCTTCTATTCCATCTGTGCCTGAAGCAATTGTAGTGACAATAACGAGATGGAAAGGACACAGTGCGGGTACTCCACTCTATGTTTGGGTCATGTGTTTCAAGCCAGTGGATTCCAAGAATCAGAGGGTATCGTGGTGCATGAATAATATCAAACTGTAGCTCTTCAACATGGTTTCCAATTTTAACTTCGACAGGTGGTGTTTCCTTAGTTATGGGTCCATTAATCAGTGGACGACCATCTACTGTTTCGAGCATCAGAGGGAAGATGTTATTGCGGATGGGCAGCTTCTCTCGAAGAACCACGGAATGGTCAATGCTGTTTCTGTAGGAGCCTGAGTCCACCATAGCTTGCTCAAAGAACTGTCGTCTTCCAAGTCGAATTTCAACAGTAAGCCATAGGGTTCGGGACATGGATATTGGAAGTGAGGGGGATGCATATTTGTAGATTGGCCCGCCCGGGTTCCCCCTTACCGCCGGGCCTGGATGTTTCCCGCCTGCTGGGCACGATGAGGCTTGACAGGGCAAGCTCTGGCAAAATGACCAGGATGAGCACAGTAGAGGCACAAGTGGCCTTCACGGCGCCGAGCCCGTTCAGCTTCACAGAGGCGTGGGCGATTGCTGGCAGCCTGCACAGGCCGGTTTTCACCTGGTTGATTCTCTGGCCCAGCTCTCTCCCCAGAGGGAATTGTACCTTGTGGATTTGGATCAGGCTTAACATTTAGCTTCTCTTCAAGGCTGATGCACTGGGTGATCAGATCAGATAGGTTAGTGGCTGAGCTTGCGGAAGACAGTTCCTCTCGAATAGAACTAGCAAGGCTTTCTTGAAATTGGATGCAGAGAGTACTTTCATCCCAGTTTAGCTTTTGAGCAATGAAGTGGAAGTGGGTCACATACTGGTGGACAGGGTCTTCCCCTTGGCAAAGCCGACGGATGCGGTGGTTGGCATCTTCCATGTTTTCTGGATTGTTAAGAGTATCCTGGAGCACTTGTATGAAACTTTCAAATTGCTCCAGCAGGGGTCTTTGGATATACACTAAGGGCTGGAACCACTTTCCAGCCTCACTTGAGAAGCAGTTACCGACAAAGCTCACTAAGGCTGCTTCAGTGGGATACAGGTGCCCTCTGACTCTCATGTAACTATTCAATTGAACCAGGAATTCGGGAAACTTCTGGGAATTCCCATTGAAGGCTAAAGGGTATTCTAAGGGGAAAGCTTCAGCCTCCAACCCACTAGGGGACTGTGGAAACTCTGAAGCGGCTGATGTCTCAGCAGCTATTAGGCCCTCCAGGGACTCCTGCGGTGCTGAGAGCTCTAGGAACTCCTGGGCATCGGAAAGATCCAGGGGGGCCTGAGGCATGCAAGACTGAAGAGGCTCCTTGAGAGCCTGTAGCTCCAGGGGCTCCAGGAGTGTTGAGGTCTCCTGGCATTCTGGTGTCTCCTGGGGATCTTGGGCATTTGGAAGATCCCGGAGCTCTAAATTTGGCGCCTCCTGGGCTTTTAGGGCATCCTTGGTATGAGGGGGCTCTTGGGCCTCCTTGACTTCAAAGGGCTTGTGGACCTCCAGGGCCATTGGGAACTTCTCCAGCTCCTTAGCCTCTGGAGGCTTTTGGGACACACAGGCTGCTGAGAGTCCATGGACAATTGGAAGTGACTGGGGCTCTCTGGGCTTCTGGGGCTCTTCAAACTCTGGGGGATTTGTATGATCCCAGGCTGCTGGGGTTTCCAGGGCCTCTGAAGGTTTTGGGGGCTCCTGGGCCTCTGTGGGCTTCTGGACTGATTCATCCTCCTTGGCTGCTTGGGGCTTCTGGAGCTCTGGGATCTGGGCCTGCAGGGCAGCATTTTCTTCCATCAGCCTCTGCACTTGGGCCTGGAGAATTTCATTCTCCAATTTCAGAGCAATATAGGAGGCTGCTAAGTCCTCCACCATCTTTTGAGGAAATGGGCTTGGTTTTGCAGTTTGCTGCCAAGAGAGATTGGGTGGGCTTTTGTGAGGTTTTTCTAAAAGCTCCCCGCAGGCAGATGTCAGACTCCTGAAGTTTTCCAGGAGGTAGGGTTTTGGGCCCCACCAAGATCGATTAACAGGAGGTCACTGGGAGCCTCCAGGGATCAGCAAAGAGAGGTATCTGATGATACACTGTAAAGAAAGTAGGATCTGAGGATCAGAAACTGTGGAAAGCACTTATTAAAATAAATCAGAACAAAACTTGCCCAACAGTGCTGGGTTTCTTTTACTACAGGCTCATATTCATGAACTAGGTTTATATATGCTGGCTCTGACCCCATGATATTTTATAAACAGCATCTAAACCAGACTGTGTATGTCATTTTGCATTCTTCCTTTGAAACTTAACATTATATTAGAAGCAATTTCTCCATATTCTTTTCTGTTTTACATAGTCTTTAATTTATAATGTCTACTTAATATCCCAATGTGACACTTGAATTTTAACAGCTACTTTCAATGACTAACTCATTTGAGCAATGTGGGGATTTGAACTCATCTGTGGTGGGCCAACCCAAGAGATATTTTTGGGTGGCTGGGGTAGGAGGTAAGGGGGATCCCTTTCTGACACTCAGAAATCAAACCTCATAAGCAACCACACAAGATCAGCCAAAGGAGAAAACAAGTAATAGTTGACTATATATATATATATATATATATATATATATATATATATATGCGCGTTAGTAGACACATGCATATTATTTATAAAGTGGCTCAAAATAGTTAAGAAAATAATCTTTATAAATGTACGTTACCGTTCAGAGACAGTCCAGGAGCTCTGCTGTCTGTGTACCCATCGCTGAGGAGGGAAGTGTGTGAATTGCTTTGGAGGCTTGCCTTTTCTGCACACACTGAACTCAAACAAACACACCCACTCCCAGAACACGTTCCAACTCTCCTCTGTAACGTAGCTATTTTGAGTGTGGAAGAGTTTTTTTGACAGTACCTCACAGTTTAGAGCTGCAAGGAAAGTAGGATGCTGGGTCGATGTGAGACAACCTCATGTACTCAATCCTCAGTTGCATTAATAAATATTTGGCTAGGAAATTTGGAGTAATACCGCTGCCTTATGAAAAGTTGCAAACATTTCTGAATGACCACTGTGGTTTGGGACTTTAATTTTTTATGTCTGTCTCATATAACCTCCCCTCACTCTATCCACACTGGGCTGTTTGTTTAATTCTTACTCAGAGAGAAGCCTGAAGCCCCTCAGCCTCTTTCCCTGCCACCTATTTAGTCCCTAGGGTCCCTCCTTGCAATTTTTTCTTGGAAACTTTGCTATGGACAGATCTAGGCAAAATATAATAGGGTAAGACTGTGGAAAAGGCCAACTTTGTTGAAGGATACTTGTAGCTGATTGCAGGATCCCTGGCTCCTTTTAAATTGTCTTGGCCCAGGGTTCTCATCTTTCCTAGAGCCTCTCAGGTGCTCTAGGCCATATTCAGGTACCCACTAAGGACAGGTCACTTGAGAAATGACCTTGTTCAAGATCTCACCTTTTCATGACAAATCACAGTTAAACCCTAGGCATGGACCATGTGGCCATTTTGGGTAAGGCTCTGGGGCAACTATTATAATCCTAGTAAAGAGTGGGATTGAGGATTTTCTTTGGCCACTTTAAACCACAGATCAATTCAGTCATGCTCCCAGGTCTCCTTTTAAAGTGGTCAAGTCCACATTAGTCAGTATAGTAGGATAAACCCTGGTGATGGAATATGCCCAAACCACAGCAAATTGACAAATGGACTAGCTGAAGCTGAATGAAGAGGCTTTGAAAAAGAAATGAAAATATTTTGCAAATCAAGTTATATTCCCTTCTTCCCTTTTAATGTTTTATTCTTTAGAAAAATATCACAAATAAAAATGCATCATCAGAGAATAATGTGTTCTGTTTATGAGAATTCTTCAGATAACTAAAGCCTTCCCTTTAAGAATCCAGAACACAGGTTGATATTTACCTTACCAATTTTTAAAAAAATAAGAGAAATATTTATAGTGAGTATTACATTTCTTTCTCCATTCTTAACTAGGCGATTTTGAACATAATTTAATGGTTTGGGGTTATACTTACACATACCAGTTCCTTTACTGTGTTGTAATACTGGGTTGCCTTCTGAAAGCTACAGAGAGGTATCAAGTGGGCCTGTCTCCAAATTCAATACCTCCAAATTACTATGCTTTCCAACTTCTTGCAATTTATTTTTCTTTTATATTTTATTTATTCTTTTGTTATCAGGTTATCTCACTGTTACTTGTATGCCTGTCTATAGTAAGTATAGACAAATTTGGCAAATTACTTAGTCCTAAAACTTAAGTCTAAAGCCCAGTTTATGAAATTGTAAAATGGAGCTAATTGTACTTTACAGAGTTGTTGCAAAGATTTAGTGAAATAATGCATGGAAAAGATTTAGTACAGTTTCTAGCAGCTAATAGTACGCAATAAATGTTAATAATAATAATAAGCTGTAGCCATAGTAACTTAACTTTAAGTTATTTTCCATTTACCTGTGAATTGGGAAACTGGATAGGTGAACTTGCTAGAATTGTGTAGGGGCTGAGCAGAGGCTTTCATATTAAGAAATCTGCAAGACATAGATTTTACCTCATTGACTTTTCACCACTCAGGGCTTCCCGCCCCCCCCCCCCTTCCTCTCTGTGTTATGGATGATTTAATTTACTAAATAATACTCTAGAGTCAGAACTGGAGGCACTTAAGCAGGAAGATAGAATAATTAACAAAGGGATTGTGGAGCAGCCAAGGTAGATCTTTAAAAAGTCCAGGACTAAAGCACCGAACAGTGCCTCGCCCACAGATATATTTATCAGATGGGTAAACCCCCTGCAAAAGAGCAAAGATCAAATTCAATGTTCATAAGTACAAGTTAAAAAAAATGCCCAAACATAGAGGATTAGTCTCTTCTGAGTGGAAATAAAAAGCTACACTGACTTTTTGTTAAAATGCCTAATGTTGTTTTGATATCCTGAATTAGTCAAGTAAGAATAGGAAAGTAATCACATCCAATTTGTCATCATGTTTCCCCTATACTTTAATCCTTCTTCTTACACTCACAACACAATGAAATTTATGGATCCTTTAGAATGGATATGAAAAAACATTCAAGTAAATGATGTTTTGTTAACTGGGCAAATACATTTTTAGGGGAAAAGAGAAGACAAATATCTTCAATTAACAGATATAAAAAGACTGAACAATTATGCTCAGTTGTGTTAATAAGTTACACATGTTGATTGTTAGCTTATGGGAAAGGGAAATGAAAGGTTAAATAAGATTAAATTCTACATTGTACACTCCAGAAAGAATAATAATTTTATTTTTTCAGCAAATGTACAATGTGAAACATTTTTGTTCTCTGCCTGGGTCTTCCTCCCCAGAGCTGGCTGGGCTGCATCTTCAAGCTCCTGCTCTTCCCTCTTCCCAACCAGGAAAAAAGCCAACAGTACAAGTTAGTCTCACAGGTCCCTGGCACAATGCCCAACTACCCTTAGGGTTAGTCCCATCCTAGTGTGTGCTTTGCTCACATGTATTCTATGATTATGTAGACTTGCAGCACTAGCCCTTTTGTTTTTTTTT
>NW_005871052.1:5890149-5915679 GCF_000147115.1 Myotis lucifugus | reverse complement strand
TTATCCCCCCCATTGCCCCCAGCCCTCCCGTTCCTGCCCTCACCCCCCTGGTGTCTGTGTCCATTGGTTAGGCTTATATGCATGCGTACAAGTCCTGTGGTTGATCTCTCCCCCTTACCTCCACTATCCCCTACCTTCCCTCTGAGGTTTGTGGTCTGGTCGATGCTTCTCCGTCTCTGGATCTGTTTTTGTTCATCAGTTTATGTTGTTCATGATTTTCCACAAATGAGTGAGACCATGTGATATTTATCTTTCTCTGACTGACTTATTTTGCTTAGCATAATGCTCTCCAGGTCTATCCATGCTGTTTCTTCCTTTTTACAGCAGTGTAGTATTCCACTGTGTAGATGCACCACCTTTTTTATTGTTTTTTTCTTTTTTTTAAATTTTGTTTTATTGCTTAAAGTATTACAAAGAGTATTACATATGTCTCCTTTTTTTTCCTCCCCTTGACCTTCCCCTGGCCTCCCACACCCCCCAGTGTCTTGTGTCCATTGGTTATGCTTATATGCATGCATACAAGTCCTTCAGTTGATCTCTTACCCCCACCTCAACCCTCCCCAGCCTTCCCGCTGTAGTTTGACAGTCTGTTCGATGTTGCTCTGCCTCTGTATCTATTTTTGTTCATCAGTTTATAATGGTCTTAATTATCCATAAATGAGTGAGATCACGTGGTATTTTTCTTTCATTGACTGGCTTATTTCACTTAGCATAATGCTCTCCAGTTCCATCCATGCTGTTGCAAATGGTAGGAATTAATTCTTTTTTACAGCAGCGTAGTATTCCATCGTGTAGAAGTACCACAGTTTTCTAAACCATTCATCTGCTGATGGGCACTTAGGCTGTTTCCAAATCTTAGCTATCGTGAATTGTGCTGCTATGAACATAGGGGTGCATATATCCTTTCTGATTGGTGTTTCTGTTTTCTTGGGGTATATTCCTAGAAGTAGGATCACTGGGTCAAACGGGAGTTCCATTTTTAGGTTTTTTGAGGAAACTCCATACTGTTCTCCACAGTGGCTGCACCAGTCTGCATTCCCACCAGCAGTGCACGAGTGTTCCTTTTTCTCCACATCCTCGCAAGCACTTGTCATTTGTTGATTTGTTGATGATAGCCATTCTGACAGGTGTGAGATGGTACCTCATTGTTGTTTTGATTCGCATCTCTCAGATGATTAGTGACTTTGAGCATGTTTTCATATGTCTCTTGGCCTTCTGTATGTCCTCTTTAGAAAAGTATCTATTTAGGTCTGTAGCCCATTGTTAAAAATTGGACTGTTGCTCTTCCTTTTGTTAAGTTGTATGAATTCCCTGTAAATGTTGGAGATCAAACCCTTATCTGAAATAGCATTGGCAAATATGTTCTCCCATGCAGTGGGCTTTCTTGTTGTTTTGTTGATGGTTTCTTTTGCTGTGCAGAAGCTTTTTATTTTGATGTAGTCCCATTTGTTTATTTTCCCTTTAGTTTCCATTGCCCTAGGAGCTGTATTGGTGAAGAAATTGCTTCAGCATATGTCTGACATTTTGCTGCCTGTGGATTCCTCCAATATTTTTATGGTTTTCCATCTTGTGTTTAAATCCTTTATCCATTTTGAGTTTATTTTTGTTTATGGTCTAAGTTGGTGGTCTAGTTTCATTTTTTTTGCATGTATCTGTCCAATTTTCCCAACACCATTTATTGAAGAGACTGTATTGACTCCATTGTATGCTCTTGCCTCCTTTGTCATATATTAATTGAGCATAGTGGTTTGGGTCAATTTTTGGGTTCTCTATCCTATTCCATTGGTCTATATGCCCGTTCTTATGCCAGTACCAGGCAGTTTTGAGAACAGTGGCTTTGTAATATAGCTTGATATCTGGTATTGAGATCCCTCCTACTTTGTTCTTTTTTCTCAGGATTGCTAAAGGGCCCTTATTTTGCTTCTGTAACTTGTTTCCTGAACCTATGCAGTCCAACTGGCTCACTTCTACTACCTCTATAACTTTCTAAATAAATTTTCTCTTATAATTTGAGTTCCTGGCTCTGAAATATTTTTTTTTATTGAACTCAACTGGAGATCGAACCCCAAACCTTGGCATATGAGGATGATGCTCTGACCAACTGAGCTATGGGCCAGCGCCTTTTTGAAAAATTTTAAGGATAATTCGGATGGTTGTGTTGCAGCCCTTTCTTAAGTTTAACCCATAATGTGCTTAGCACAGATCGAAACTTTTCATTGTCATCAACACCATATAGTAATGGGACAGCATGATTCAAATTACTTTAGAAGTTGAAAAACTTTCCAAGAATTTCCCTTACTCATATGACAGATCCAGAGCACCAGGTAATGGAATAGAAACTGTCTACACCAGTACAACTCTGAAGGAGTCAAAATTTGTCACCCTTTTATCTCCCTTTACAACATTTACCATCTTCTTATTTTGTTTTATTTTATTGAATTTACTGAGTGATACTGGTTAACAAAACCATACAGTTTTCAATTGTACAATTCAACAAAACATCTTATTTTATTTCTTGGCATACGCATACTAAGGTGACCTTTCCCCTTGATTAGCTGTCACTTTGGGAAAATTCATTCCTATTGAAATACTACCTCACAGAATTCTAAACTCTGGGGTGAGGCCACAACATTAGTAACAAAGAAACAGAATTTCTGGAGGATGAGGCCCAGATCAGGATTTTAAAAAGATTCCCAGGTGATTCTAATATGCACCCAAGGTTGAGAACCACTTTTTTATAGGGATCTGGGCTTCTCCTCTACTTCGTGGACCCCTACTTCCTGGGATTTTACCATGTTGGTTCACCCAGAAAGCAGACTAAGTCCAATCTGATGGCATCAGCATGGCAGAAGAGAGAGGGGGAAAGGGAGAGGGAGAAGAACAGGAAGAAAGAGGGGGAAAGTAGATTGTAGGGAGGGAAGGGAAGGGAAGAAGGGGGAGAAGGAAAGATGGCATTAGAAAATTTAGAAAGAAGCTTTAAAAACTCAGCATATGTACATTTTGGTCAGTGAAAGATACAATTTAATTTTATGGGTTAGCATTTTAAAAATGACAGAATAGGAGACTATCTTTTAATGCTTAAGCTCACCTCTAAAGGTCTTAATCAGGCATTGGGGGTGGTATTGTCTTTATAAGATTGTAGATTGTTAAAGAGGGTTCTGGTAGACCCTCAGTGGGACTGGAGAGGAAGGTTGGAGTGTACCAATGGGAGATGCAACAATAAATGGGGTGCTGATGAGAGAGCATACCCAGCCCTGCCAACTTCACATTATTGCTGGATGGTTCAAATAAGATAATAGTTGTGAAAGTGCTTCGGGAAAAATGTGTTAATGAAAAGAGCACAGACTTTGAAGTAAGGCAGGCCTAGTTTCTATTCCTAGCTCTGCTCTTTTTAATTCCTAGCCCCATAGTAAACAAACGGGACTACATCAAAATAAAAATCTTTTGCACATCAAAAGAAAACATCAACAAAATGAAAATGGAGCTCACTACATGGAAGAACATATTTGCCAATGACACATCTGATATGGGATCAATTACCAAAATATATAAAGAACTCATACAACTTTAGTTGTGTGATCTTGGCCAAGTTACTTAAATTCTCTGAGACTCACTTTCCCTCATATAGGAAATAGAGTATAGAGGACAATAATAGGTCATTGCTCAATTGTTGTGCATATTAGAAATAATGTTAATACCTAACAATAGGCATTTGCTAAGTTGTAGCTGATGATAAAATTCATAATGATGGTAAAAATTACTGCTACTGATTTTCATATGTTAATTTATCTATTGCATCCAAACAAAATTTACTTCAACTTTTTGTATATAAATCCACCAGAAACAATACAACTGCTCTATAAATATGAGCATTGAAGCGGTTAAAGGCACTGTGCTAAGGTTTTTGTTGTTGTTGGTGGTGGTGGTGGTGGTGGTGTGTGTGTGTGTGTGTGTTTGGGATATGTTTGCTAGGTGAGGAATACAAAGATGAATCCATTTTGAACTTTTCCTTTAAAAGAATTTTTTAAATATATATATTTATTGATTTCAGAGAGGAAGGAAGAGGGAGAGAGAGATAGAAATGTCAATGATGAGAGAGAATCATTGATCGGCTGCCTCCTGCATGCCCCCTACTGGGGATCAAGCCCGCAACCCATGCATGTGCCCTTGGCTGGAATCGAACCCGGGACCCTTGAGTCCGCAGGCCGACACTCTATCCACTGAGCAAAACTGGCTAGGACTATTATGAGCTTTTTATCAAAGAGTTTACTGGCCCATAATGCAGGCAAAACATGTACTTTTTTCATCATGCAGAAACCTCCTAGTGGCAAATGTCATATAAGAAATCAAAGGCAGCAAAATCTCAGACATCTCTCATGGCAAATATGTTTGCCAATACATCTCCTAGGGCAAGGGAAACTAAGAAGAAAATAAACAAATGGGACTACATCAAAATAAGAATCTTCTGCACAGCAAAAGAAAACATTAACAATTTGAAAAGGAAGCTCACCACATGGGAGAACGTATTTGCCAATGATACATCTAATGAGGGGTTAATTTCCAAAATATATAAGGAACTTATACAACTTAACAAAAGGAAGACAAACAATCCAATTAAAACATGGACAAAGGACCTAAATAGACACTTCTCCAAAGTGGATATACAGAAGACCAAGAGACACATGAAAAAACACTCAGTCACTAATAATCAGAGATGCAAATTAAAACAACAATGAGGTATCACCTCACACCTGTCAGAATGGCTACCATTAACAAATCAACCAATGACAAGGGCTGGAAAGGATATGCAGAAAAGGGAATCCTAGTACACTGGTGGGAATGCAGTCCCGGTAGCCACTATGAAAACAGTATTGAGTGCCTTCAAAAACTTAAAAATGGAACTCCCATTTGACCCAGTGACCCCACTTCTAGGAATTTATCTTAAGAAGCCTGAAACACGAATCAGAAAGAATATATGCACCCCTGTGTTCATAACAGCACAATTTACAATAGCTAAGATCTGGAAACAACCCAAGTGCCCATCAGTAGATGAGCGGATAAAATGCTGTGGTACATTTATACCATGGAATACTATGCAGCTGTAACAAAGAAGGATCTCTTACCCTTTGAGATAGCATGGAGGGACCTGGAGAGTATTATGTTAAGTAAAATAAGCCAGTCAGAGAAAGGTAAGCATCATGTGATCTCATTCATATGTGGAATGTAATAAACAAAATAAACTGATGAACAAAACAATTCAGAGACATAGATGCGTGGAACAGACTGAGGAATCTCAGAGGGAAGGTGGGGGTGAGGGTGAGTAAGGAGAGATTATTGGGGAACTTATATGCATATATGCATATCTCATGGACACAGACAATAGTGTGGTGAAGGCCTGGGAGGGGTGGGTGCGGGATGGAGAGGGTGAATGGGAAAAAAAGGGTACATCTGGCATACTTTCAGCAATAAAGTTAAAAAAGAGATACAGATTAAGTCCTATGATGGTGTTAGAAGAGAGAGAGCTTGTGAATGTGGTGGGGTGGGTGGAGAGGAGTGAGAGTGGAAATTGGGAAGATTTAGGTAAAAGAGCTGCCTTTTAAGCTAGCTTTGGGGTTTGACAGGAGAGTAATATTTAGTTATCCCACTAGGGGGGTGCAATTGGAATGGATTAAAGAAAAGGACATTCATAATGAAGGAAACAACAAAAATAAAGGCACAGACCTTAGGTACTGCAGACTATTAATGGACAAGCAGCAATTCAGTTTTGATGAAGCTTAGGGTATGTGAAAGAAATGTTTAAGTTCACACACATATAATGTTATATATAGCTACTCAAGAGAAAGTTGAAATTTAGCAGGGAGATAAAAGAAAAAGCAAATGTTTGTATATCAATAAATCTATCTATCTCTATATATCTAGATATATAGACAAGAAATATGTGATCCTGGCAATTTCTACCTGCCCTATATATTTTGTTAATTTACCAAATTACTGGCATCTATTAGGCTCCCCTCCCAAGAATGCTTGATAGACCTTAAATATGCTCTATCAGCTGATTTTATCTCTAAACATTTTCAAGAACCTTCTTATGTGTGTTTTCTTAACACTCTGTAATGCTGCCTGTGATTTATTCCATGTTCAGAACGGTTAAATACGCCCCCTCCTCCAAGCCAAGTATTAAACAAGCTGGACTGTCTCATGTTATCCCAGCGTGGACCTCTTGGTTTAGCTATTTCATCTCAGTTATTTCCACTTGGAGCATATTTACATGACCAAATTCCATTTTCTCATTTCCTTCTATTACATTTATGCCATGATTTTTTCTTGTCACTATTACAATTTTTTTAGTACAGCTGTATTATCTGAAATTTAGTAATTTGTGAATATCCCTGACAAAAAAAGGCCCCCTCTTATTCACTGATTATTTCTTGGCTGAAAGGCTAAAGCAGATAATATAGTTAGTGAGGAGTTGCATCAGCTTTTTAAGACATTTGCTTTTTTTCGTCCATGCCAGGGGAGCAGGGTCCACCAGCATGTGCAAATGAGAAATATTACACTGATGAATGTTTGTCAAGGGCAGAAAGGGAATTTCAGTTTTCTTAGTTTTTAAATAGAGCTTGGTGATTTCTTTTTCAGTTGCCTTTCAAGCAGGTCAGGTGGTACTTGTGGGGCACTTTTTGCTTTCAGCACTTGTGTAACCCAGACATGGTGCAATACAGTTGCTGTGTTACATCAGGGTAACTGTAGTACATACAGTACATAGCAAACAAAGACTTAAAAAAATTCCATGAGAGACATTTCTTGCAAGTTGCACAAGAACTGTTTAATTATGACTCTGGATAGTGTAGATGGAGGATAATTTTAGTTTTCATTTTATACTTTTCTGTAGCATTTGCATTATTTTTAAAAACATAAGCCTATATTTCTTCTTAAAAACAGCTTTATTGAGTTATAATTCATACACTAAAACTACACTTGTTTTTTTGTGTAAGATTTGATGAATTTAGAAATATGCAAATACCTGTAATACCTTTATCACAATCAAGATAATAGATATATCCAACACCTCCCAGAGTTTCCTTGTGTTGTGAGTGTGTGTGTGTATGTGTGTGTGTGTGTGTGTGTGTGTGTGTGTGTGTGTGTGTGTTAAGAACACTTAACACGAGAGCATACATTTCTTTTATTAAATAAAAGAGTTTTGTCGCCTGGCCATAGCCTAATGTTCAAGTTTCTCAATTTGGTATTTAAAACCCTCTAGATGCCATTCTATGCTATTTCTCCAGCAGTACTTTCCTTTTCTTTTACCTATGTCCTACTAGCTGTGTGAGTCTCTGCATAGAGTCTGGCACAAGCTAGCTGGGGCTGAGCATTGTTGAAGCAATAGGATCTGGTGACTCAATTCAAGCATGGCCCCCAATCTCACCACCTCCAGACCCAACATCTTGCTGATAGTATCCCTCAGCTGCTGAAGGAAGTCAGAGTTTCTGGGCAGCAGGTAGGCCTAGTGCAATGTATCTGACCCTGAGGCCTTTTGTTCCTGACTGTATGCCATACCACAGGCCATCTGGAAGTCAAGGCAGAAGGATGAGGGGGGGGGGGCAGCTGTCCTCTATTCAGAGACTCAAAGGGCAAGAAAGCAATCTATTTCATGCCAAGCAAGAGGTAGTGAGTAGGCTGGCCTGTTCCCATGTGGGAGGCACACTTTTCCCAAAACGCTCCAAATACCTGCTTCTGGAGAAGGGGAAACATTGGTTCTCTTCCATTTTCTTTTCTGTCTTTAGTTTGGGCTGCTTTGAGGGTAAGTTCTATTTCTAATGCCCTGCTGAAATGTCCATAGGACACAGCCTGCTACCACCAGGGACAAGCATATACTTATCATCCAGTGGCCATTCCATGCTGATGCTGCCATGGAAGGCAGCACACCAACTCCTTTCTCTGTGCCCAGGCCCATTTGGAATCACTGGATTTTGCCCACCTCCATGGAGGTAAGAATAGGATCCTGCCAGCAGGGGGAGCACAGAGCAGCATGGCAGGTGTGGGGGTGGGAGAGATGAGGCCTCTGGGGGTGGTGAGGACCTGGTCCTTGAGGAGAGACCCCAAGTCTCTTTAGAGACCTCCTCCCTTGTGGCATCAGGGGATACCAGCATGAGGGGGGAAACCCACTAAAGCCTTAGGTCTGTGTACCCAGGGGAATAGTGCAGAGTTTGTGGCCACATCCCACCCAATAGTACATTTCAAGTCACATAGGTACATAAAAACAGGTCATTTTAAGGAACCAAAGGAGGAGAGCCCATCACAGCAGCAACTCAACTCCTGGCAGCAATGCCCAGGGCCCCTGCTCAATACCAAAGCTCTAAGCACTGTGGGCAGGATATGGAGAATGACTGGACCTGGAGAGCCCACTTGTCTCAGGACAACCTCCTTGGGTTTCAAAGTGGAGATGACAACATCCTCCAGGCTCATTGGTTCCCCTACTGTTCCACAGAACCGAACTGGTCCACCTCACCCACCTCCATGCTCAGCTGCTCCCCCAGGGTGAAGGTCAGCCTCTACTGAAACTTTGTCTTTACCTTCAGTAGACTAGCCAGCAGCATGACCTGGGTGATGGCTGTAGGTACTGGAAGGGGCTAAATGGAGGGAGTTTTGTCCCATAGGGCGGCGGCAACTTCACTGTCATTGATGTGTGACCTGCAGCATGATGCTGTTGATAGGCATAGGATCCATATTCAGCATGGACACAACCACCACCAGCACATCAGCCTTTCCTGACTGACATACCTTGGCAAAGTGAAAGAGGATGTGGAAGCTGTTTTTATGATAGGCTGTAACAGAAAGGGCATTGCTAGGCTTGACAGATTCCAGGGAGACATGGACACTGCCCAAAGAAAGCTCAGGTCCCTTCATGGGGCTCCCTTGGGACAGGAAGACAGGTAGTTGGAAGAGAGGACTGTGAGGACCCATGAGAATGGCAGGAAAAGCCTAGCTGAGATGCTGGTGGGGATCAGATGAGAGGTGGAGAGGTGGTGGCCCTGGGTAAGAAGCTGGAGGACATGGGTTTCACCAGGCCTGAGGTCGCTTTGGCTTCTTCTAGAAGCTAATCAAGGGCATCCAGCTGGTGTAGGGTGCTGTCACCCAAAGATGAGCCATGGTATCCAGGGGCTGTGGACTCAGTCTTTGGGGCCAAAGCTGAGATCAGTCCAGTGGGGAATAAAAAGCCTCCTTTTGGAGCAGAAATACTGGCTGGGACCACAGGAACTGGGAAGGTGGGTGGCAGTAAAGTTTGGGAGTTGCCTGTAGGGGTTGCTAAGGGCTGGAGGACAGGCCTGTCTAAGGGACTACAGACAGCAGTCCCAGGTTTAGAGCTGAAGAAGTCCAGGTTTGACTCTTCATTCTGGAATAGGGGCCACTGGCTGTTTCCAGCTGACTCTTTGGGAGGAGCCCTAGGGGCTGGGTCAGTGAGGCTCAAGCAGAGCAGCTCCTCATCCAGCAAACAGAGGGTTTGCTTGTGTTGTTAGGCCCTGAGGGGAGGGTGCCTGGCCTGGCTGGGCTAGTGGCTGTACCCAGGTCCTGAGGTCTAGGGAAGTGGAGGGAGAAAGGAATGCCCGAGGAAGCCGGGCTGGGGGCTGGGACCACACTGGAGATGAGCTGTGTGCTGTAGCTAACTCCACAAGATCAATGAGTGTACCCTGGTTACTGGAGTGGTAGTTTCCTTCACAGTCAGACATTTTGAGGTGGCCACCTCACCATTGATGACCTGCCCTTCAACGATTGTTTTATCTGAGTTTGTGACCTGCTTGTCACTGACTCCCAGGATGTCCCCCAAACTATTGTCCTCTATCTCCCTGGCTAGTTTGAATACATCCGCCTTTTATTCTCACACTGATCAAATAGCTCCTTCATGTGCTTTTTATCTGCCTCTGATGAATCATCTTTGCTGTAATGAAGTAGTATTTCACTGAGCAGCCTCACGTTGTTATTAACCTCCTATATAGTTTGCAAATGCTTGTTCATCTTCTGGATGTGCACCTCATCTTTCTTCACCATGGACTTGATGAGCTTATTAGCCTCTTGCAGGTCAGCTGGGTTTTTGTTTTTCAAAAACTTGGCTAAAAGCTTGGATTTATCCTTATCATCAAAAGGGGGTGTTTTTGGAAATGATGGTGGAGAGGGGATCAGTGAATCAGACTGCACTATGCCCTGTATCTGAAACATGTGGTAGGCATCCTTGATCTTCATTTCTTCTGGCAGGGCCAATGTCCAGCTATAAAGTAGCTCGGTAACCTTGGTATTCACTTTCTCAGACACCCTGTCCCTCAGGTACTTTGAAGAGACAACTTTGATAAACACATTAAAAAACCTGGAACTTTCCCATTTCATTATGAAATCTCTTCCCACAGTTCTTCATACATGACTCCAGAACCATTGGTGCCTGAACTGCCTCGCATTCCTGCAGAGACTAGATTTTGTGGGCTAGCAGTAGGACAGCTATTGGTGGCTCTTCAAACCCTTTTGTTGGTCTGATCACAGAGGCCAATTATGTTTTCCTGATGGTTGCAAGAATTAGTGGTTTTAGATCCAGAGACAGAGAAGCATCAATCAGATTGTCAAACCTCAGAAGGAAGGTAGGGGAAGGTGGGGGTAAGGGGGAGAGATCAACCAAAGGACTTGTATGCATGCATATAAGCCTAACTAATGGACACAGACAACAGGGGGGTGAGGGCATGAGTGGGGGGTTTGGGAGGTAATGGGGGGATGAGGACACATATGTAATACCTTAGTCAATAAAGAAAATAAAAAAAAAGAATTGGTGGTTTTACTCAGCCAGACTCTAGGCCCTCTCCTTCTGCTGCCATATTGCAGCCTCCCGGGCACCTTTTGTTTTTGAGCTAAAAGTAACTTGAACATATTATGATTAAATGTGGATTAGACATTAATAATCAATTTAAATGCTTTGTTTCATCAAGCTTAATAACTTATGAATGTCCTGAATAATTTGTCCTGGAGAAACTAACTTCTCAGAAATGACATTATATTAGTTTTACCACTCATTATTCTTCAGAATAACTCTACCAGCACCACCACCACCACCACCGCTGCCAACAACAACAGCAACAACCGTACAGTTCTATAGCACTTACTATTCACTAGGCACAATAATAGCTCTTTACTTATATTAAATTTATATGAATTCATCATTTCTACAACAACCTAGTATGAAAGGCATTTCCCCTCCATTTCACAGATTTGAAAATTGAGGCTCAAAAAGGCTGAAAAATGTGCCAAGGGGCCACAATGCTGGTAAATAAGAGATGATACTTCATCTTAAGCAGTCTGTCTTCATATTCTATGTTCTAAACCAGCGGTTCTCAACCTGCGGGTCGAGACCCCTTTGGGGGTTGAACAACCCTTTCACAGGGGTCGCCTAAGACCATCGGAAAACACATATATAATTACATATTTTTTGTGATTAATCACTATGCTTTAATTATGTTCAATTTGTAACAATGAAATTGGGTGTCACCACAACATGAGGAACTGTATTAAAGGGTTGTGACGTTAGGAAGGTTGAGAACCACTGTTCTAAACTATTAAACTAGGCTGGTTCAGCTCCAATTTTGTATGTGTCCATAGACAAGTCCCCTCCTTTCTGAGCCTTATTTCTCTATCTGAAAATAGGGAGGCAAAACTAGTCTGAGATTATAAACTAGCCATCTCTGGGCTAGAGGTGGCCAGCAGTTATGTTTTGATTGGTCAGTACTTATTTTAAAGTTGATTAAAAATGAGGAGATTATACAACATAATACAGATTTCATTTTGCCAGGAGCCTGATCTCAGCAGGGGAGTGCTGCTGGGAGTTGGAAGAATGGGGAAATTGGATTTTCTGTGAGGAGGTGATGTTGGTCAGGCTTCAGGAAAGGTGGGGGGAGTGGATCTCACCCCAGAGCCACACAACTTAGTCTATTCCAGATACTGCCCAGATGTCAGCAGAGTGGAACCACCATTAGTCAGGAGGGTGGGGATGCCAAGAGGCCAGAGAGTTGGGCTTGGGGATCTCCTATGAGGGGGTAGTGTCTATCAGGTTCACTGAAAAGGGGGGGGGGCAATGGCTCTTGCCCCACAGTATCACACTTTTTTACTGAACCTCCTCCTTTAGTCTTCCCAAACCTTTACACCCTGGTCCAGGCAGCTGACTCCTTATCAGGGCACAAGCTCTGTAGGGTGGCGAAATAAGGAGTCAAGATGGTGACTCTATTTCACTCCAGGTTGATGCCATATGTAGAGGCATGCTCTACCCAAGTAAGTTGGTTTCCTATGCAGGAGAGTGACTCAGCACAGGGTCCAGGAGACTGTCGCCATATCCCTCTCCCCAGAGCCTCAAACCCCAGTCTCTCTTTGCAAATCTCTAGTTCACTACACCTTCCCTCTACAGAAGCCCTGGGTGAGTGGGTGCAAATGAGATTTTGTGTGTTGGCCCTTTAAAATGGCACCTGTGTCTCTTGCGGACTCCTGTCTCTCCCTCGAACACAGAATCCCTCCTGATTTTCACAGATGTTATGTGGGTGTCTCAAACAGATCTGGTCATCTGGGCTGAGAATCCCAGCTTAGGGTTGAGACCCAATGCATCCCAGAGGGGATATTTGCAGGTGAGATCTCCCTCCAGAATCTTAGCTTCTGACTGTGGAAGCAGAGCCAGCTCTTTTTGCTTCTCCATCCTTCTTACCAGTTTTGCTGTGGATTCTTCTCTAAATCCTTGGTTATTCTTGTTAAATCCTTACTTCTCTTCAGCTAGTCTTCAGTTGGTTATTCAAGTTGATTGCTCTATATTTTAACTGTAATTCCAGTTTTTTCCCCCTGGGAGGAGATGAGTGTAACATCCACCTACTCCATCCCCATCTTGGATTTCACTTGCTTCACTTTTAATTAGTGTTTTTGACAAAATACGAACCATAAACAGTTGGTTGTTTGTGTTCTTCTCATGCACCCATGAGTTTAATTAAGTGACTATATAGGCAAAATTAAGGTGTGTTATGGACTTGCTGAATCTTGGAGTCTTGTGTCCTTTCTGCATGTCAATAGAGTTAACCATGAAAGCATATTTTACCAGCACAAAACAGGAAGGGACAAAGTAAAGGATGGAGGTCAGTTGTTACTCTCTTAAATTCCATCACATGATTTACAGCTTGTGCAGACACTTCACAGAATATAACTCTCCATTACCTTACAATGGAAACTTTTGGAGTTCAAAGGATCTGGAGAATATCTAATCTAATCTCTTAATGTTTAGAATACAGTCCAATGCCCCAAATTGGAAAATAACTCTGTTGAAGTTGCAGTTTCTCAGACAGGTCAAACAGTTCTCTGAACCCAAAGTTGTAAAATTTGGTAAGGTTTAGATTTAGATCGTATACATTGATTTTATAATTCATGCATAGAAATGACTCTGATTAGGCAATCTTGTATTGAAGAATGTCAGTATCAAAAAAAATGTCAGTATCAAAAATATCTCTTTTTAAAATATGTTTTATTAATTTTTTACAGAGAGGAAGGGAGAGAGATAGAGAGTTAGAAACATCGATGAGAGAGAAACATCGATCAACCACCTCCTGCACACTCCCCACTGGGGATGTGCCCGCAACCAAGGTACATTCTCTTGACTGGAATCGAACCCGGGACCTTTCAGTCCACAGGCCGACGCTCTATCCACCGAGCCAAACCGGCCACGGCTCAAAAATATCTCTTGACTTGGGACTGGAGTTAGCAGGGTGTGAGTGTACAGAATGATCCAAAATTTCTTTATGTGCACCTTTACCACAGATAGGTTAAGATCAGTAAACAGATACTCTTTTGGCACCATTCTTCAATTTGTACTTTACCCATCTACTTTGGTTTTTTTTTTTTAAATCTTTATTGTTCAGATTATTACATTTGTTCCTCTTTTTTCCCCCCATAACTCCCCTCCTTCCAGCTCCCACCCCACCCTCCACCCTCACTCCCCACCCACTGAGTTCATCCATAGGTGCATTTTTGTCCAGTCACTTCCCGCATCCCCCACACCCCTTTTCCCCTAAGAATAGTCAGTCCATTCCCTTTCTATGTCCCTGATTCATTATAGTCACCAGTTCATTCTGTACATCAAGTTATTTATTCACTTGATTCTTAGATTCATTTGTTGATAGATGCATATTTGTTGTTCATAATTTGTATCTTTACCTTTTTCTTCTTCTTCCTCTTCTTAAAGGATACCTTTCAGCATTTCATATAATACTGGTTTGGCGGTGATGAACTCCTTTAGTTTTTCCTTATCTGTGAAGCTCTTTATCTGACCTTCAATTCTGAATGATAGCTTTGCTGGATAAAGTAATCTTGGTTGTAGGTTCTTGGTATTCAGCACTTTGAATATTTCTTGCCATTCCCTTCTGGCCTGCAAAGTTTCTGTTGAGAAATCAGCTGACAGTCGTATGGGTATTCCCTTGTAGGTAATTGAGCCTCTTTCTCTTGCTGCTTTTAAGATTTTCTCTTTGTCTTTTGCTCTTGGCATTTTAATGATGATGTGTCTTGGTGTGGTCCTCTTTGGATTCCTTTTGTTTGGGGTTCTCTGCGCTTCTTGGACCTGTAAGTCCATTTCTTTCTCCAGGTGGGGGAAGTTTTCTGCCATTATTTCTTGAAATAGGTTTTCAATATCTTGCTGTCTCTCATCTTCTGGCACTCCAATGACTCTGATATTAGTCCGCTTAAAGCTGTCCCAGAGGCTCCTTACACTATCTTCACACTTTCGGATTCTTTTTTCATTTTGCTTTTCCAATTGGGTGTTTTTTGTCGAATCTTTGGTTTGATTCTTGTGTTCCTCTGGTCTGCTATTGGGTATAATATTCTTTATTTCAGTCCGTGTATGCTTACTTTCTAATTTCTTTATCGTAGCATCGAGGGTCTCATTAGTTTTCGTGAGGCTCTGCACAAATTTATGGCAAGCCCTCAAAATTGCGATTCTTAGCTCCATATCCTCCATTTCTGTCATGTTTTTTTGTCTCCGCATCTTTTATGCTTTCTTTGTGCACCCCCTTGTGGTCTCTGTGCGCAGTCTTGTTCTAGCCAAGCCTTAATTGTTGTAGTTAACACTAGAGGGATTTGACCACCAGGCCGACTGGCTGTGGAAGTCAGCTGTGGGAAAACTTCAGTCCTCTGGGGAGGCGCTAGTCCAGCCCTTGCCTGAGGCGATCGGCAAATGGCTCTGCGCAGGGCCTGGGCGGGGCGGGCTCAACAGGGTGGGGGGAGGGAGCAGCTATGGCCGCTCTCAGTCCGTCCCCAGGGGCTCTGCCTCTCTGTCCCAGCAATCGCTGCAAACCTCGGAGGGGCCGTAGCCAGACAGTCCCGCTTCTCCCGTTTGAGTCTGGGTCCCTAGAGACTCGCCCGGATCTGTAGCCCAGAGTCTGAGACTCGCTCCTGATTGAAAACGACAATCGCGCCCTCAGCCGCCAGCCCGCTTTGCGCGCGCACCGCCGCACCACTGCACCGCCGTACCTTTAAATTTTCCACACTGCGCCTCCGCTGAGCGTCGGAATGCTGTTGTTTTTGCTTCTAGTTGAAGAGACTCTCCTCAGCCAGCCTTCCCGTGGTTCTGGTTGATGTCCGCTCCGACTTTTAGTTGTATTTTTGAAGTGGTTGTCCACGGCGGCAGTCTCCGGTGTGTTTACCTATGCCACCATCTTCGATTCCTCCCCATCTACTTTGGTTTTGTAAACCAACTGAAAATTCACCATACATCACTGAATTCCAAGAAAATAGGCCTCTTATATCTAGGAAATATATATACTTTTCTCTTTATTGGAAATAAAACTGAATTTGTTGAAGTCAGCAACCATGTCTCAATTCAAATTCAATTTGGGCTCAAGAAGTTCTCAGGTACTCTCCAGAAAACCCTCTATTTTTGTACTGTAGCTGGGTATAGTCTGGAGTCTAGTCTTAAGGACTGGCAATCTCAAAACTTAAGACCTGTTTTATGAATCATAGCATGGGGGCTGATTTAATAGTGGCCTTTGTTCTCCCTGCCTTCTGGTGGAGCCTTACCTCAACAGTGTCTCCACTTTTCCATTCAGCAGACTTTATTATATTTGCCTTTGTCACTGGATTGTAAAAATGAATAGTTACCAGAACTTTTTCTTCTCATTCCTATCACAAAAATATTGACAGGTTAATGATATTTGGTGTGATAATTACAAATAGGCAGGACTATTTTTTGAGTAGCAAAGATAAATACTCTTTGCTCAGTATTTATTATGTCTGAAGCCCTTTATATACATTGTCTCATTTTTCCTCACAACAACTTTATGAAGTACTATTTTTGCTTTCTTTTAATAGGTGGATAAATTGAGGCTTAGAGAAGATAAGTAACTTATCCAAGAATATATAGCATATTAGTGGTGGAGCTGGTATTCAAACCCAGGTTTGTCTGATTCCAGCATTTGAGCTCTTAAGTACAATAATGCTATTTTTCAAATTGGGAAAATTGATAAGAAATTTGGTGTTCTGTCTACATAAACTGCATTTGAGTAGTGGGTTGAAGTACATAAATAAGAGCCTCATGAATCCTTTGAGAGACATAGTAGATGTAAAAGAAAAGTCATAGTCTTTTAGAATCCAAGAGACCCCACTTCGAATCCCAGCTCTGCCAGTTACTAGCTGTGTGATCTTAATTTCACCTCTCTAAGCCTGCTTTACCTTATCTATAAATTGGAAATAAAAATATTTATCCCATAGGGTTGTAATAAGTATTACATAAGATGATGACTGTTAAGTGCTTGGAAAATAGAATATCCTAAACTTGTGGTAATTGCAGGAATGATATTTATTGATATCATTGTTGTTATTATTAAAGCTATATCAGATTGAGAGATAGAGAGAATATTAGATTAAGGAGCCTATTTTTAGATTTCATTGTTTTGGGTTTCTTAACTTAATGTAATATTGACTCTGTGTGGAGGTGGCCTTCATAGGAGTGTTGCAGAATATCTAATACACCTTACTGCTCTAAGCAAGTGATCATTTGGGTACAGGAATTTAGGGACTGTTTCAACATTTTAAAGAAATATTAAGTTCCTGCTATGTTTATGGCATTGTGCATAATACAAAGAGACATATGATCTAGGGAGACGTAACAGTCATTGAACAATTTATTTGTGATCCCATTTTATCCTTCAAATTTACTCAACAGACACTTAATGAACAACTATAGTATTCAAGGCTCTTTGCTAATGTAGGCTATGGCTAAGGTAGAAAAGAAATAAATCATATATATGAGATCTTAGCCCCTGTTTACATGGAGCCTTATATTCTAGGTTGAAAGTTAAAAGTGCCTTCAGAAAGGTCAATACATAGGGCAATATAAAATAAAATAAAATAAAATAAAATGATGGCTTCTTGCTGGGACTGGGTGCAGGAGGTAGCATTTCAGTTGAATCCTCTCAATTTGTAGATAAGATAGAGAAGGGAGTGAATGGTTTTTACCCTATTCTTTTTAACCCAGTATAATTTGTTCTTCTATTTTGAAGCACAGTATAGTGTAATAATAACTACTGC
The DNA here is from genome assembly GCF_000147115.1 of Myotis lucifugus. Classification (NCBI taxonomy): domain Eukaryota; kingdom Metazoa; phylum Chordata; class Mammalia; order Chiroptera; family Vespertilionidae; genus Myotis; species Myotis lucifugus. Next base: position 5,898,105 of record NW_005871052.1, on the reverse strand, counting down.
AGGCTCTTGAGCCAGATAGCCAGGGTTCAAATCCTGGTTCAATGACCTACTTCTCTGTCCTGTGACTTGATGTTGTCATATGACAAATGTAACAACAACAGAGCCATCCTCATTGGGTTTTTGTAAGATTAAGTGAGATAAATGTACATAAAGCACTTATTACAGTGCCTGGCACATATCAAATGTCCAATAAATGTGGGCTATTTGTTATTATTACTAGGTTTTTGATACTGATACAACTGATGTTTAATCTTTCAACCCACTGTAAGTGAAATATTCTATAATCATTATGCTTTAAGGAATAATAGGAAAAATGTAACAAGAGGGGTACAAAGATGAGTGCTGAAAAAGAAGTGCTTTGCTGTTACCTCAATAAACATCTAGTGAGGCATTGACAGAAGACCAGTATGTGGAGCTTGCCTTGTGTCCTTGTTTGAAACTTGTTAACTCCATACCTGGAACACAGTATGTACTCAATAAGCTCTTGCTGAATGATTTTATGAACAAATAAAATTTGAGTTTTATTTTATTTTTTCTTATTGAAGGGGTGGTCTTTAAAATGCCTCAACTTTCTCTGATCAGAATTGTGCTTCTCTGAAGTGATTCTTCTAGTCTGCAGGATATAATTAATCATTATTCACATTCTTTCATTAATCATAACTTCAGAAACATTTGAACAAAGCCTGAAGAGGCATAACATGAAAATGTTTAATTTTACCTTTCTGCCTTTGCATCTGTAATGTGATGAGCAAAGAACAGAACATTTAAATTTGACTTGTTAGGTTTCTCTTTTCTACAGTGATTCAAATGAAACATTGAAGTCATACTAGATTTTAGAGACAGATGTAAGGAAATACAATTATCATTGATTATAAGCTCCTTAAGGGTAGAATTCAGGTCTAGATTATTTCACCCTTCCCAGCACCTTGCACTGGCTCTTTCTTTTTGAAGGCACTGATAACTAACCCTTGAAAGAAAGAATTAATGACATATATACTCTTAAAACAAATCAAACTTTTAAGTCTCATTTAAAACCCATTAGCCTTCCCAAAGTCCCTTTACCACAAGTTACCTATAAATCTAAAGTGGGTTTTTTGCTTGGTTCTGTTTCCAGTATGGTACAGAAGTGATTGCCCTTGTTATAACACTTCAACATATTTTTATTCTAATTTCTTCTCATCTTAAAAGTTTAATTCTAAGGAGGATTTAAGTCTCCAATTTTCATGTGTCACAACAAACACTGAAAATTCTTTTATCTCTGGCTTATGGAAAATTGTTGACTTGGACAACACTAATGTCTTCCAGCTGTAGTAACTATTCCTGTGCTAATCTAAGAATGTTAATACACATGAGGCTAAAGTATCCTTCCTAGAAAATAACATGCCTGGATTTGGGTAGTTAAAAAAATGACTGGGTAGTTAGCCTGGATTTTTCCACATGTAGATTTATATTTTTGTTTGCTCGGACAAAGTTATAAGCTATAATAATGTAAAAAACATCCCCCTACAACACTTACAATGTGGTTACACAACTTGCCATCATATTCCACACTTTTTATAGTTATGGATTTATTTCCCTTCCTCTTGGGTTTTGGGGCAGCTGTAGGTGAGACTTTGTACCTCCTGTTATAAAGACAATTGACATAGCATATGTTTGAATCTCTGTCAACATTCCTCATTAGCTTTATATTATTTTGTTTTTTGCCAAAGCTTTCTGTTTAACAAAGATTGATGTTCACGGCTGAACTGTAATACACCAGATTCTATTTATTCACTTTTTCTAAGGTGGGCCCCTAGCCAAATTGTAAAAGCAGCACAGTTGGAGGTCAGTTCAGTCTTCACTTTTAGGTCCACAGTGATCTCATACTCTGCACATTCTCTTGTTCCTCTATCAAGGTGGACTTTTTGTAAAGTACCTAATAAGCAGGCACGCATTGAGATGTAACTATGGGGAAAATCTTGCTAGGTTATGTCTTCTAGGATGGATTTACATTTTCTCAATGGGTCAAGCTTTAATCCAAATAATGACATGTTAATAATGCAATTTCTATTTGAGAAGTTTCCCCCTCCCCTTGTGGACATTGGCAGTTTGCTTAATCTGTGTACACAAAAGACTCTTTCTAAAGGGTGGGTTATCTACTCTTTCCCAATTTGTTAGGCTTTGTTTGGCTTTTCTCAATGTGTCCCTTTCAGAAAGTGTAGGAGAGATGAGCATGGAGGAGAAACTCTGCAGGAAGAATACTTGGATTGGAATCTTTTTTTTTTCATCATTAACTTGCTGTGTGACTGAACAAATTACTTAGCTTCTTTGTATCTGAGTTTGCCCATCTGTAAAATAGAGATAATAAAAATTTTTACTGCTATAGGGTTGTTCTGAGAATTAAGTGAGAAAATATATAAAGATGTTTAGATCAGTGTTTGGCAAGTAGTATGCATTATGATAGTGATAGCAATTATTTTTACTATGTTCCAACCTTCCATTTTCATTTGTTTATGTTGTAACTAAAGAAAAGTAAACAATGAAGGAAAGCAAGATTGTAGGTCAGAAGTCTCCTAGAAGAAACTGTAAATATTCCCATGTCCTTCTTTCTTCTCCCACTACTCAACACCAGTCACTTTTCTATTTCTTCTATCCTTTTTTCTCCTAAAAAATTTCAAGCCCACCACCTAATTTCATGCCTTTATTTGTCCTGAATTCCAACAACTTTAGTGACTAAAATTTCCCTTCTTTTTGAGCCTCTGGTCACTTGATTTAGCTAGCATTGTTATAATTTACTAATCTATAGGATAAAAGGACACTATTGGGACCCTTCTGCCTTATCGGTTATTTCCCAGTAGAGTTCTTGGGTCAATCTTTTATAGTATTTGTGCTTAAAACTCGAGAATAGCTCTCCTATTTTTGTCATGGATTATTAATTGTCTGAGACAATTGAATTAGATGTATGTATTATGTTATTGTTTTATCAGAAACCATAACAGCTTTCTAATGAATTCTTGGGAGGGATTTTTTTTAGAAAGGCAGTTGTGTATATGATCAGTGGAATATTTTACCTAGTAGAGTGGTCTTGAGGCTGACTATAAGAGTAACTACTCTATTAGAGCTTCTTTTCTTGTGAGAGGTTTTAATGAATCTTATATGAATTTCATTGTGGTCTGATGTCCTTGATGTTTTCATGAGGAACAATTACTTTTCATTTAATTGAAGACATGACTTTATTGGGGTAGGGGGATTAGAGACTCAAATGGAAACTGGGGTACTGCTAACCATAAATCTCTCTAGAACAGTAATTGTGTATGTACTTTTTTACACATTGGGATTCCAAATAAACATCCAAAAGGGTTACATGGCATAATTAACCAGCTATAGTTTTAGTTGTACATCTAGGGGTTAGGGATTCATGCTCCCAGGAGTGCTAGGATGTCATTTGTAACACAGGTTTTGAGAAATGCTAGACAAACTCCTGAACTGTGATGGAATATTTTATCTATGAGCTGACAGTTAACTTCTCATGCTATTTCTGGGTCAATGGACATAAATTGTCTACTTAAATAAGCAACAATTTCTATGTTGGCAAAAATGGGATAATCACTAAGAGTTGAAGATGCAAAACAGCAACTGGAAAATCTATATGTGGAAAAATGACTGTTTAGGACCCTTGCTTATAATTAAAAAATTGACATCAAATGTTTCCTGAATACAAGCAACAGTTAAATGAAAAAGTACATGACATATATAGAAAATATTAATGGAGAAAAGTAAAGAAACTCAGACCCCTTTCATTTTAAACATACTTATCACATACATTCATCATCAAGGCTTCAAAAAGAGGTCGTGAAAAATTAGGCTTAGTTTAGCTCTCTACAAAATATGTCTTGTGAAACAAATTTTATATACTCTGCAGTTTATAATACTCTACATGACCAGTGGAATATGTTACCCAGTAGAGTGATCTTGAGTATCATTTAAAGCAATTAAAGATTTGAAATAAAATTGGACAAAATTGTTATTTATTTATTTATTTTATTTATATATAATTCACATATAACATTAAATTAGTTTCAGGTGTACAACATAATTATTTGATATTTGTTTATACTGCCAATTATTACTTGCAATTAATCTAGATAACAATGTCACATTACATAATTACAAGTTTTTTTCTTGTGATAGAGATTTATGATCTACTCCCTTGGAAACTTTCAAATATGAAATAGAGTATTATTGTTATTTTTTATTGTTTAAAGTATTACATATGTCTCCTTTTTCCCTGATTGACCTTCCTGCCACTCCCACCCACCAGGAAAAGCCCCCAATGCCCCAGTGTCTATGTACCTTGGTTATGCTTATATGTAAACATTAAAGTACTTTGGTTGATCTCTTACCCTCCTCCCCTGCTTTCTCTCTGAGGCTGGACTGTTTGTTCAGTGTTTCTTAGTCTCTGGATCTATTTTTGTTCATCAGTTTATGTTGTTCATTATATCCCACACATGAGTGAGATCATGTGATATTTATCTTTCTCTGGTTGGCTTATTTTGCTTAGCATAATGCTCTCCAGGTCCATCCATGCTGTTGCAAATGGTAAAAGTTCCTTCTTTTTATAGCAGCATAGTATTTCATTATGTAGATGTAGGACAGTTTTTTTCATTCACTCATCTGCTGATGGACACTTAGGCTGTTTCTAAATCTTAGCTATGGTAAATTATGCTGCTATGAACATAAGGGTGCATATATCCTTTCTGATTGGTGTTTCTGGTTTCTTGGGATATATTCCCAGAAGTGGGATAACTGGGTCGAATGGGAGTTCCATTTTTAATTTTTTGAGGAATATGCATACTGTTTTTCACAATGGTTTCACCAGTCTGCATTCCCACCAGCAGTGCACGAGGGCTCTTTTTTCTCCACATCCTCTCCAGCACTTGTTGTTTGTAGATTTGTTGATGATAGGCATTCTGACAGGTGTGAGATGGTACCTCATTGAGGTTTTGATTTGCATATAACAGATGACTAGAGACTTTCAGCATGTTTTCATATGTCTCTCAGCCTTCTGTATGTCCTCTTTTGAAACGTGTCTATTTAGGTCCTTTGCCCATTTTTTGATTGGATTGTTTATAATCCTTTTGTTAAGTTGTATGAGTTCTCTGTAAATTTTGGAGATTAAAGCCTTATTGGAAATATCATTGGCAAATATGTTCTCCCATGCAGTGGGCTTTCTTGTTATTTTGTTGATGGTTTCTTTTGCTGTGCAGAAGCTTTCTATTTTGATGTAGTCCCATTTGTTTATTTTCTCCTTTGTTTCCATTGCCCTAGGAGCGGTATCGGTAAAGCTATTGCTACGACATATGTCTGATATTTTGCTGCCTATGGAGTCTTCTAAGATTTTTATGGTTTCTGTCTTACATTTAAGTCATTTAAACATTTTGAGTTTATTGTTGTGCATGGTGTAAGTTGGTGATCTAGTTTCATTTTTTTTTGGCATGTATCTGACCAATTTTCCAGCACCATTTATTGAAAAGACTATTTGACTCCATTATATGCTTTTGCCTCCTTTGTCAAATATTAATTGAGCATAATGGCTAGGGTCGATTTCTGGGTTCTCTGTTCTGTTCTATTGGTCTATGTGTCTGTTCTTGTGCCAGTACCAGGCAGTTTTTAGAATAGTGGCTTTATAATATAGCTTGATATCTGGAATTGTGATCCCTCCAACTTTGTTCTTCTCTCCCAGGATTACTGTGGTTATTCGGGGTCTTATTTTATTCCAGATGAATTTTTGGAGAGTTTGTTCTAGGTCTGTGAAATATGCGATTGGTATTTTAATGGGGATTGCATTGAATCTATAAATTGCTTTTGGTAGTATGGCCATTTTAATAATGTTGATTCTACCAATCCATGAACACGGTATGTTCCTCCATTTGTTTATGTCTTCCTCTTCTCCTTTTTTCAATGTCCTGTAGTTTACCAAGCACAAAACTTTTATTTCCTTAGTTAAGTTTATTCCTAAGTACCTTAATTTTTTTGGTGCAATGGTAAATAGGATTGATTTTTAGTTTCTCTTTCTGTGAGTTCATTATTGGTGTATAAAAAGGCCTTAGATTTCTGGGTGTTAATTTTGTATCCTGCTACATTGCCAAATTCATTTATTAAGTCTAATAGTTTTTTGATGGAGTCTTTAGAGTTTTCTATGTACAGTATCATGACAGTTTTATTTCTTCTTTTCCAATTTGGATGCCTTTTATTTCTTCTTCTTGTCTGATCGTTATGGCTAGCACTTCCAGGACTATGTTGACCAGGAGTGGTGAAAGTGGGCATCCCTGTCTTTTTCCTGTTCTTAGGAGAAATGGTTTTAGTTTTTTTCCCCATTGATTAGGATGTTGGCTGCAGGTTTGTCATATAAGGCTTTTATTATGTTGAGGTATGATCCCTCTACGCCCACTTTGCTGAGAATTTTATCAAGAAACAGTGTTGGATTTCGACTGCTTTTTCTGCATCGATTGATATGATTATGTAATTTTTGTCTCTCAATTTGTTATGTGATGTATCACATTTATGGATTTTCGGATATTATTTCTGCTCTGATCTTGATTATTTCCTTGCATTCCTTGAATAAATCTCACTTGGTCATGGTGTATGATCTTTCTAATAAAATGCTGGATCTGATTTGCTAGAATTTTGTTGAGGATTTTAGCATCTATGTTCATGAGGAATATTGGCTTGTAATTCTCTTTCTTTGTGGTGTCTTTATCTGGTTTTGGAATTAGGAATGCTGGCTTCATAGAACGTGCTTGGAAGTGAACCTTCCTCTTAAATTTTTTGGAATAGTCTATGGAGAATAGGTTTTAGTTCTTCTTTGAATGTTTGGTAAAACTTGCCTGTAAAGCCATCTGGACCAGGGCTTTTGTTTGCTGGAAGATACTTGATTACTGCTTCATTTTCATTTCTAGTTATTTTTTATTCTTCCTAATTGAGTTTTGGAAGCTTGTATTTTTCTAAGAATATGTCCATTTCATCTAGGTTGTCCAGTTTGTTGGAGTAGAGTTGTTCATAGTATTTTTTTACAATCCTTTGTATTTCTGTGGGGTCTGTTCTTGCTTCACCTCTTTCATTTCTGATTTTGTATATTTGGGTCCTCTCCCTTTGTTTCTTGGTGAGCCTGACTAGAGGTTCATCAATTTTTTTTAATCCTTTCAAGGAACCAGCTCTTGGTTTTATTGATCTTTTGTATTATTTTCTTTGGTCTCTATGTCATTTATTTCCTCTCTGATCTTGATTATTTCCTCCCTTCTGCTCACTCTAGGCTTTCCCATTGCTCTCTTTCTAATTTTTTAGGTTGTAGAGTCAAAAAATTAATTACCCATTTTTCCCTTTTGTGTGTGGCAGGCATATAAGGTTACAAACTTCTCTCTCAGGCCTGCTTTCACTGTATGCCATAGATTTTGGATTGTTGTGTTTTCATTTTCATTTGTTGCCATGATGTTTTTTATTTCTTCTTTGATTTCTTTGGTAACCCAATCATTGTTTAATAGTATGATATTTCACCTCCAAGTGTTTGATCTTTTCATTGTAGTTAATTTATATTTTTATCCTATTGTAATCTGAGAAGATGCTTGATATGATTTCTATCTTCTTGAATTTGAAGAGACTTTGCCTGTGTCCCAATATGTGGTCTATCTTTGAAAATGACCCGTGTGCACTTCAGAAAAATGTATATTCTGTGCCTTTGGGGTGGAATGTTCTGAATATGTCAATTAATTCCATCTTATCTAGTGAGTCATTTAGGATTGCTGTTTCTTTGATGATTTTTTGTTTAGAGGATTTATCCAGTGGTATCAATGGGGTATTAAAGTCCCTTACTATGACTGTATTGCTGTCGATCCCTCCTTTGATATCTTCCAGAAGTTTTTTTTTTTTTAATGTATTTGGGTGCTCATGTATTGGGTGCATATATATTTACCAGAGTTA
>NW_005871052.1:5881869-5890049 GCF_000147115.1 Myotis lucifugus | reverse complement strand
CCATCTTATCTAGTGAGTCATTTAGGATTGCTGTTTCTTTGATGATTTTTTGTTTAGAGGATTTATCCAATGGTATCAATGGGGTATTAAAGTCCCTTACTATGACTGTATTGCTGTCGATCCCTCCTTTGATATCTTCCAGAAGTTTTTTTTTTTTTTAATGTATTTGGGTGCTCATGTATTGGGTGCATATATATTTACCAGAGTTATATCCTCTTGTTGAATTGCTCCTTTAGTATTATGAAGTGGCCTCCCTTATCTCTTGTTATACCTTTCACTTTTAACTCTATTTTGTCAGATACAAGCATTGCTATCCCAGCTTTCTTTCCATTTGCCTGAAAAAATTTTTTCCATCCCTTCAGTCTCACTCTGTGTGAGTCCTTTGTCCTGAGTTGGGTCTCCTGTAGACAGCAGATATATGGGTCTTGTTGTCTAATCCATTAGCTACCCTGTCTTTTGATTGGAGCATTTAATCCATTTACATTTAAGGATATTATTGATCAGTACTTGTTTGCTGCCATTTTTATTCTTTATGCCTGTGTTCTTTCTTCCCTTTGTATTCCTTTTACAGCAGTCCATTTAGCATTTCTTGCATTGGTGGCTTGGTGGTAATGAACTCCCTTAGCCTTTTTTTGTCTAAGAAGGTCCTTATTTCACCTTCAATTTTGAATGATAACACTGCTGGGTATGGTATTCTTGGATTTAGTCCCTTGCTTTGCATCACTTTGTATATTTCATTCCATTCCCTTCAGGCCTTATGTGTTTCTGTTGAGAAATTTGTTGATATGCTAATGGGAAACCTTTTATAGGTAACTTTCTGTCTCTCTCTGGAAGCCTTTAAGATTCTTACTTTGTCATTGGTGTTTGCCAATTTAATTATGATGTGTCTTCATGCCGATCTTTTTGGGTTCATATTGTTTGGGATTCTGTGTGCTTCTTGAACTTGTGTGTTTTTTCTTTTCAATATCAGGGAAATTTTCTGTTATTTCTTCAAACTGGTTTTCTATTTCTTGCTCAGCTTCTTCTCCTTCTGACACCTCTATTATGTGGATATTGTTTCGTTTCATGTTATCCCAAAGCTCACTTAGGCTCTCCTCCTGCTTTTTAATTATTTTTTCCAGTTGCTGCTCTGCTTGGTTGATTTTTTTTACCTTGTTTTCTGCCTCACTGATGCAGTCCTCAGCTTGTTCTAGTCTACTTTTGATGCTTTCTATTGTGTTCTTTATTGCAGCTATGTCATTCTTCATTTCTTTTCTGTTCTTCTTCATTTCCTCTTGATTCTTACACATTTTGTTGAATTGGTCTTCCATCCTTTTCAGCATCCTTATGTCCATTGCTCTGAATTCTTCCTCTGACAAATTGCTTGCCTCCATTTCGTTTACTTCCTTTTCTGGTGATTCCTTCTTTTCTTTTGTATGGGGGCTGTTTCTTTGTCTTCCCATTTTTGCTCCTCTTAGAGTGTCTGGTTATGTGGCTCACTCTCTACCACATTGACCAAAAGGCACAAACTACAACTCAACAAGATGCAACATAGAGGAAACAAAGAACAAATGTATTCATGACACTGATAACCCCAATAAAGGTGACCACAAGAGAAAAGAGAATTAGTGAAGAGAACAGAGCACAAAAATGATATTGAGAAAAGGAAAAAAAGTAAGAGAGAAAAGAAAAAAGAGAGAAAAGACGGGAAAAATATATGTATACAGGGAGAAAACTCCACAAAACAACCAAATAAACAAAAAAATGCAAACAATAAACACCAAGAGAAAAAGGGGGGAACTGAATCTGAAGAGGCAGAGCTTATTTCCATAAAGTAAGTTAAAGGAATTGAATGCATGGAGGAATGCTACAGTTAAGTATAGAGGAGATAGAAGGAGAATGAGTGGATAAGAAGAAAAGGAAAAAAACAAAATAGTCAATAAATAAAAAATAAAATAAATTTCCTTTCTTTCCTCTATCTATCTATATATTCATCTATTTTTGGAAAAGGAGAATAGGGTAGAGAGCAAATAGGCTTGAGTTTGGCGAGTGAAACTAATTAAGCAATTAGGAGATGAAAAGAGAAATTGAGGAGATGAAAAACAAAAGCATAAAATAAAATAAATTGGATTGTGAAGAAAGAGAAAAGAGAAGGGTACATGGACTTGGAGCAGGGGAATGGAAATTAGATATATGAGTAAGCTAACACAGACTACTATAATAGTAATGCATCAATAAAGCAGATAAAAATGATCAATTTTTAACAAGGAGTAAAAAGAAAGGAGAGAGAAAAACTAAAGCATGAACAGAAGAGAAAAAGGATGAAAAAGGGAGAAGTGTGGAAGAAAAGGTTGGTAAAAAGGAAAAAGTGAGATAAAGTAAAATAATGATAAAAAATAAAAATAGAATGTAGAACAATAATAAAAAATTTAAAAGGTTAATAATAATAATAATAAAGAAAAATAAAAGAAAATACAAAAAAATTTTCCCTTTCTTAAGTAAAAGATAAGAACTAAAAAAGTATTGTAATGAAGTGTTGTTTGCTTCAGCTGAGTTTTAATGTCCCATGGGGGCTGGATTAAGACCCCTCTATCCTGTTCTGTCAGGCACTTCTCAGTTTCCTTTTAGGTAGTCGGGATCATGTTGAAGTGCCCAGCAATCTACTGTTCCTCTGTGTCTGTCTCCACAGGCTTGGGTTTAGGCATGCGGGACCAATCTGCCAGCTTTGTCTGCCTGCTTGCAGTCATATTTACACAAGTGTCTATTTCTGATGTGGGCTCTAGGTGGCAGTGTTGCTGTATTAGTTTCTGGGGCTGCTAGGAGGGGCTAGCTCTTCTGGAGAAAAATGGCTGTTTAGGGTTGGAGGGACTGGGCTGTCCCAGAGCTGTATTCCTGGTCGCCTCTCCCTGCTTTGTTCCCCAGCCTCCACCAAACCACGTCAACCTGCACCGCAGCCTTGTTAAGTGTTTGTAATTGAAGTATCCTATGTATAGGGTATAGCGAGCAAAAGCAAGGAAAATATAAAGACAGAGCAACCGCGCCACTGCACGATTCTCTCCCCCCAGCACTTCATGGCCAGTGCTGAGCTTCAGGCTGCCTTTCTGGGTGCAGCCTCCCACGACTGTGGTCTTAGATCTAGAGTCCCCTGCTACAGGCAGCCCTATGCACCGCGTTCCACAGTCAAGTGTTACACGTGTCCCCACAGACATGGACTTGGTGCAGCACAGTTTCCTTCTGACCCTCTAGTCCCAGTAGTCACACATCTCTCTCTCTCCAGCCCGAATCCCAGATCCTACCATTCTCCAGGTGTCCTCTGTCCTTTCTGGCAACAGATTGTCTCACCAGCTGTGTTTAATTCACCAATTCTGGGTGGATGTTATTCGATTTAGTTGTTTCTTCTATCTGCTCCATGAGAAGGCACAGGACACGTCTGCTTATTTGGCTGCCATTTTGTCTCCCCCTAGACAAACTTTTTAGGAGCCCACAGCCGGGGATGTTGGGGTCTTGGTGTTCACTCCTCCTTCACATCCCTCACTCACTCACACTCTCTCCCTCACTGCTGTCCTGTTGGCCACCATATTGCATTCCAATACAGTATTATTAACTACTAGTGGCCCAGTGCACGAATTTGTGCACACTGAAAGGGAATTAATTAGAAGAAATATTTTAATATTGCTATTTGCCCTTTCTCTATAATAGAAGTGTCAGTGATGAAAGAAAATTAGTAAAATGTACATGAAAATAATATATAAATTTATTAATAAATAATAACAACAACAAAGACATGATATAAAAACAACATTAATACAAATGACTGATAAATTGATTCAACTTATTCTAATATCTCCCTGTATACCACATTAAGAGTAAAAACACTTTCAGAGTGCTTGACTAATTTCCTTTGTGATGAAGTATTTACAACTTTAACGTCACAAGCTCTTTGAACTTGAGAGAAAGCAACATATAACTGACCATGTCCGAAAATTGGTTCAGATAGGAATATTCCTACTCTGTCTAGAGTTTGTCCTTGTAATTTATTAATAGTCATCACAAATGCTGACATCACAGGAAACAGTCTTCGAATTAATTTAAATAGGAGGCCAGTGTCAGACGGGGACAAATCAATTCTTGGAATCAGAACAACCTCTCCTTTCGCAGATCCTGTTAATACTTCATCTTCAATTATGTTAGGTCGCAATGTTTTGATAATAAATCTATTACCATTACAAAGACTCCCTTTACTATTAAGATTTCTCAGTAGCATGATAATTGCACCCACTTTCAATTTTAATTTATGACATGGCATTCCCGAAGGAGTCATACTATTAAGAAATTTGATGGGAAAATTTTCCTTTTTGGCATCATCCATTGAATTGATGGAATCATCACTCAAATATGTGTGAAAATCTCCATCAAGTATACCCAAAATTTCTTCATTTAATTTATGAACGTGCTCATTTTTTGGACAAAGAATCGCACGTTTAGATATATTTTTTAATATTATCTGTAGATATACTATTTCCAAAGGTAGCTTCAATAATAGATTTGTTACAAAACATTTCAAGTGGGATTTTAATAATATTCATTCCTAAATGCAAACTGCTATCAAGTTTGCCATCTCCAAGTTTTACTAACCATTCGCTGTAAGCAGAATCCTCTGATCTCATATTTGTTTTAAGGGACAAGTTTCTGAAACATCCCCAAACATCACAGTACTTTAAATTCGTTTGTACTATGGCCGATCGCATAGCATGCGGCACAATACTGAGACATTGTCAAAAATCCCCTCTGAGAAGGAGAACTTTCCCACCAAATGCAACATTCAAATTCATAATTTCTCTTAGTAATCTATCTATGGCATTTATAGCATGACTGGATACCATGGTGCATTCATCAATAATAAGAAGTTGGTCCTTTTTAATGATTTTAGCAACTTCACTCTTTATATTGAGTCTAGAAATTGAAGCTCCTTTTAATGGAATTGGTAATTTATATTGGGAATGAAAGGTTCTTCCACTGAGAAGTAAATTTGCAGCAATTCCTGTGATGCTGTGGGTAAAAAGTACCACCACGACCTCTAATATAATGTATTAAAACTTTATAAAGATATGTTTTTCCACTACCACCTGGACCATCCAAGAAAAAGCATTTGGGGTGTACAGTTTGATCTTCGATGGCTGAAGTTATAGTCTGAAAAGTTGCCAACTGTTCATCATTCAGAGAATTTATCAAAACCTCTGCCTGTTGTCACTTGTATGATTCATCACATGTATTTGTATTCATTAATAAAGGATAGTCCGGAAGTTTGAAATGTGAACATTTCATTCCATGCAATGTGAATACTTCTTGAATTTCGTTAAGGGCATGCATTTCACAGTTCACACAGGCACCTTCTCTTCGGTGTAATTTCCAACAAAAATCTTTAATAAAATGAGATTTATTCTCACCGATAATTTGTCTGCATCAGAAGGACATCCAAACATGAATATATATGCAAAAAGTTGCCGTAGTTGCTTGGGCATGTTAAGGATGATTGCATCATCAATCGGATCTTTCCAGATTCTATACAAAAGTAAAATACATGCATATGGGCTGATTTTTACATTGTACCATCTGAATTAACAGTCACACTTTAATAAGGCTGTTACTTTTTAACCAACTGTATGTACTTAATAAAAAATCATAAGGCTACTATTCCAACTCTACAGGGTATTCTCCAGTGAGGCAAGCTGTACAACTACCATTATTTTCAAAACATTTCAGACTATTTTCATTTTCTTGAATCATGATCTTTTGCTTTTTCATTTTATGATTTTTAAATGTTTTCCATATCATACAGATGAAATCAGTACTTCTACTGACAGATATATGGCGCTGTTTGATCCTAGATATTCTGCAAGATGATCAAATTTATTAGCAATAAGTTCTTCTTCTGTGGGAATGTTAATTCTCATAAAGAACGGAAATATTAGTGGTGATAAAGCTACTCAAATGTGATCTTTGAAAAATTTGATTGTGGATGGAATGGTATTGTCTCTTACAAGTGAATCATCTCTATAGGAATAATTATTTCACCTTTAAAGTTGTCTGACAATACTATACAATTTTATTTCTGAACACCAAATTTTCTTTATTTCATATTGGCTAGATGAAAGCTTTTCTGAGATACCAGATTTTACACAGCACCTTCACATGTATAAGTCCACATTTGCCCGATTAACCAAGAGCAGAAGGCATAGCAAATTCAGGAACAGTGCTCAACAAATGCTGTTTACAGGTGCTTAAATTGCCAGGTGCTGACAGCAATGATATCTTACTATTTGGTTCTCAAACATGTCATTTGATTTTGTAAAATAATCACGTTCAAAGATAAAAAGAACCAATGGGTTTCCTTGAGCCTTTAATCAATATCAAGAGTTTAGATATAACATCTGAGTATTTTCATAATTTCTCTAGGCTAGACTTTATGACAACACATTGTACCAATAGATAAAAAGCTACAATATTCTGAAATCATTATCCACCCTTCTCTTTTTGTAGGTTCTGTTTTTGTACGTTTTTAATTTTCCTTTTGCACTTATGTTAGTTACAAGAATAAAATAACTAATATACAATTAGCATCTTTGTGAGTGATAAATAGGGACTATACCATGGATGATCTCTGCACTAAGGTTTTAGTCCTTGCCACTCATTCTGTGCTTTTACCTCATTCTTGAGGAGGTGTATGTATATACCAGTAACTGGGTAAACAGGATCAATACTATGATACAAATTTTTTTTCTTATTGTGTAAACATGTACCAATCACCAGATATGCCACAACTATTTTCCTATGAAGTGTTTGATAATTCTCCATTTCAGTTTCCTATAGAAGTGTATTATACATGCCCAATTTCAATATTTGAACTATATGATTTATTTTAAATTATCTTGAGTAAAGACATGATTTACAAGACCCATTGCCTTGTATGTTTTGAATGTTGGCACCAAAATCCCATCACTCGTCATAATATCAACACTCTCTTTCTGCTGCCCAATGAGTCCAATGGTGATTTTATGTGGCGCATCTAACTTCATGGGATGGTAAGCCCAGACTATATTTAACTTTGTATGAAGATGGAAACTTATTATTTGACTTTGCATGAAGAAGCGAATGGAGAAAGATATGTGTGGAAAAAAAGGCATGCTGGAGTGGCCAATTTTAGGGATATTATGGGAGTCAAGCCTGCCACAGCAGGGACTAGCCATTTTCATATTGTCCTTGTAATCCTATATACCAAAGGTAAATATGCAAATTATCCCTTTCTTTGGAAAGTACTACACAATATCTTTCCATCTGAATACTATATATTTATCAAGGTTCAGCTCAAGTACCTGCCATATCCTCCACATGAAACCATGCATTCACCTACTCATTCAGTCAACAAAGATTTAATTTTTGTTATTGAATTATCTATTATAAATTTAAACAGCTGACAGCAATCTATAACTCTAAATCATTTTAGCAATTTGTTTATACCCTATTTATGGCATTTAGCATATTTGGACTATGATTTTTATGACAAATAAGTTATTTTTCTTAAAGACAGTGAAGGCAGAAACCATGCTTACTTATCTTTATACTAGTGGCCCAGTGCACGAAATTCATGCATGGGGAGTGTCCCTCAGCCCGGCCTGCACCCTCTCCAATCTGGGACCCCTAGGGGGATGTCTGACTGTTGGTTTAGGCCTAATCCCTAGAGGCAGTCGGACATCCCTCTGACAATCCAGGATCGTTGGCTCCTAACTGCTCGCCTGCCTGATTTCCCCTAACCACTTCTGCCTGCCAGCCTGACTGCCCCCCTAACCGCTTCCCTGCCAGCCTGATTGCCCCCAACTGCCCTCTCCTGCCACGACCCGCTCCTCCGCTGTGCCCTGCCTCCACTGTGCACGTGGCCATCTTGGGGCAGCCATCTTGTGGTGGCCATCTTGTCACGACGTCATGTGCAAGGACCACCTAGGCTTTTATTAGTATAGATACTTCATAATGACCTGAATATATTTGGCACCTATTCTTTATTTATTTTATTTCTTTATTGTTTAAAGTATTACATATGTCTCCCTTTTCCTCCCATTGACCTCTTCATGTTTGTTATATAAGGCTTTTATTATTGTGAGGGGTGATCCCTCTATTCCCACTTTGCTGAGAATTTTTATCTGAAA